>NC_067398.1:569196659-569506159 GCF_016432865.1 Antechinus flavipes | reverse complement strand
AGTGACATCTTCCTGACTCCTGACCCAGTTGTCTATCCACTAAGCCAAAATGTCTTTCAGAAACAATTGAACATGGAAGACATGAATTGTTCTTTTCAAGAAAATCTTTTTATCAAAACAAATAAATAAAAAAAATGAGAGTATATTGCTGAAAAACAAACTAAAAAGAAAATCTTTGCATCAAAGATTTATGATAAGGTTATGAAATCTAGGCTCTGTTATAATGAATATTTTTATCAGTTCCATGGACTATTGAGTGTCTTATGGTAATCCTACTAAGTATTTTTTGGTCTCAAAACAATTCAGAGCTTTCTCTCAGTTTTTAAATAATTTTAAACCAAACCACATATGTTGCATAGACCTTGAATTCTAGTTGATCTGAGAAATCACAAGCATTAGTGTCTACTTTGAATTACTGGAAATATACCACATGTTCTGATGGGGAAAAGAATAGCAGTGTTTTACAATAATTAAAGAAAGAAAGAAAGAAAGAAAGAAAGAAAGAAAGAAAAGAAAGAAAGAAAGAAAGAAAGAAAGAAAACAAAAGAAAAAAGAAAAGAAAAGAAAAACTACTGAAAAGAAAGAGCAGAATTTAAAATAGTGACCATTTCAAAATGTTTCATCAGTACACAGCCAGTCTACTTAACTTAAAAAATCAGACTAAAGTCACCAGAATTTCATATTCTTTGAGGGCTCATCATAAAACCATTCTGGAGTTCTGCTAAGTACTCTTGATACTGTAATTATGATTCAGTACATAAGGACACTTTAATTTCATTTTCTGATATAGTGACATTATTATTTCACATAGTTGTCACCCTGAGTCCAAAATAGCCATTGGCTTATTCAGTAGAAATTCATGCAGGATTGACAATTTGCCCTCATGGAATGACCTTCTATTGACCTATATCTAAGAAGATGGAGTGAAGAGCACAAAAGGGCTCTCTGAAGAAAGTGATTACAATGAAATCCAACTTTGGATTGGAGTTGTCAAATTCTAATCAAATGATCTATTATTAGGCGGAAAAGTCACTCTCACTTCACTATAGCTGGATAGGAGCTTAATATCCATAAGAGATTGCCAGACTAAAGACCTGTCTTTTCTCTGAGCTAGCCAATTATTTGAAAACTAGTATAATTATGCACTGTGAGAAAATCTCTGAATTTGTGAATTTTAGCTCCACCTCCAGCTGTTTACTCGCTTGTGAAACTATCCTGAACATGTAGAAAATGATATTCTCATATGACATCTCTTTATGTTAGTTTTCCAGCCTGGTTTATTTTTCATGGGTGACTCACTACATCTTGCTTATTTTTGATTGTTGTTGTTGTTGTTGGTGGTGGTATGTGTGTGTGTGTGTGTGTGTGTGTGTGTGTGTGTGTGTGTTTTGTTTTGTTTTTTTGATTTGCTTGTTTTGGTTTGTTTTAGTCTGGTCTCCCCCTCCCTCCCCCTTTTTCAATAAACAAATTTGGGAAAGGAGAACTTACTACATAAGAAGAATTGCCAAAGAAAGCTATATAAGTCCTCTTGGAATGGGAATTTGAAAAGGACTTGACTTTTCCATATATCTGTGGGATTCGGTAGAGGAAACTAGCAATCTTAATGTACATTAGCTTTTCTTGATGATTTCTTCTCATAAATGTGGGAAGTGACTAATTCCATCAGGATATTGGATGAAATGAACTCTGTGTGTGTGTGTGTGTGTGTGTGTGTGTGTGTGTGTGTGTGTGTGTGTGTGTGTGTGTGTGTGTGTGTGTGTGTGTGTGTGTCCTTCAATTCTTGAAGGCTATGTCTACAGATTAAAATCAATCAGCCAACAGTTTTTACTATGATCAGGCACTGTGCTAAACATTAGGCATACAAAGGAAAAGCAAAACATTCTCTTTCCTCAAGAATGATATTCTAGTAGTGAAGACAAGATGTACATGAATGTACAACATTTATATACATATCCAGTCACAGTACATGAAAAGTAATTAGAGAGGAGGGCATTAATAACTAGAGAAACCAAAGTTATTATAGATCTAATTCAATGGCAAAGGTTAGAAGAATAGGCCTAGTTATGGGTTGTAGATGTTATTTAGGAAGAAATTCACTCAGAAGGAAGAATCTATGAAAAAAAGAATGAAATTACTTTTTATCAGATCAAGGTACCTATGACAGGATGGATGAGCAGAATGCAAACACTGAATGTGCTAGAAGATGAAAGGGAATGCTGAGACAGGAGAAAGCAGAACATAAAGGTGAAATGAGGTTGCCAACAATTGAATTTATACCATTTTACATGTTTTCCTGTGGCTAGAATTCTTCCTCTGCCGCTTGGCAGAACTTTTCATATAATCATAAGTCTGGAAGGGCTTTAAAAGGTCATCTTATCTGCTCCTGACTTCCTATCAGAAGAGATCTTCCTAGAAAGATGTCCTTTTATCTCTGTTTGTTTATTTTTTTAAATCTTTCTAAAGGAATATACACATCTTTTTCTTATATCCATTAAATATACATTTCCATTTCAATGTTTTTTTTTAATTGATTTTACAGTGCAAAAAAGAAATAAAAGAAAAAAGATTACTGGGTTCATAGTGAGTTATTTCATTTCTTGACTGACAGTATTTTATCATCTAAAATTAAGCAGCAAAGTCCTAGGTAGCATGAAACATACAGAATGACCCAAAATTCACTGAGATGTACCTAATACTCAATGGCCTTTAGGAAATGATAACTATAAATCCCTAGCAATCCTGTCTTCTTTCCTACAGATAGTTATTGCTGTTCTTTGCTCCATAAAAAGGAAAAGTCAGCACCTATGGGCTGTGAAGAACATTAGGTAACTAGGTGACAAAAAAATGGGGTAGGCAAAATCTTTTCTACTATTGGTTGATACTTAATCCTCATTAAAGGAAAAAAAATGATGGGAATGATTTTTCTACCTTCAGGCCCTTTTATTATGCAACCTACGCCCCTCTCCTCCCCCCCCACACACACACTTAAAACTACTGCTGGAAGCTTTATATGAATACAATCATTTTCAAGTATGTGTAAATCTCTATTTACTGCCTTAAAAACTTGTCTAACAAATAAATTGATGTTCATGCTGAAAAATATATTCACATACTTTGTAACTGGTGTGTATTGTGCATTATGTTGAACTATTCTATCACCCATATAATTTCATTAATGATTCTTTATCCTCTCCCCACCAGATTTTTTTCCAGAGGTTCTTATAGTATCCAAACCAGATTTAAATAAAAAACATCACCCATTTTTCTAACAACAATTGATCAAATAACAAGGATCTTTCATATTCTAACTCAATTACCCAAAATATTGGAAACTAGGTAGCGTGATGGAGACCATGCTGAACTTTGAAGATGCGAATTCCAGCCTTAGACATTTATTTGCTGTGTGGCGCTTGATGAGTCACTGAACTTTTCTGTTTTTCTCATCTGAAAAAGGGAGATAGTAACAACATCTACTTTTTACGAGGATGAGATAAGATAATAATTGTAAACTGCTTAGCAGAGTATCAGATTCACAATGAGTGCTATATAATTGTTAGTTATTGTTATTAATAATTAGAAGAAACCTGTCCATTTGGATTTCCTAAATCTGCTGCTTTTATCTCTGATACCTACATAAAAGTTCAACATTTTTCAATTCAACATTTGGAACTATGCTCAAAAAGTTATCAACTTGATCCAGCAGTGTTACTACTGGGCTTATATCCCAAAGAGATCATAAAGAAGGGAAAGGGACCTGTATGTGCACGAATGTTTGTGGCTGCCCTCTTTGTAGTGGCCAGAAACTGGAAACTGAGTGGATGTCCATCAGTTGGAGAATGGCTGAATAAATTGTGGTATATGAATATTATAGAATATTATTGTTTGGTAAGAAATGACCAACATGATGATTTCAGAAAGGCCTGGAGAGACTTACATGAACTGATGCTGAGTGAAATGAGCAGGACCAGGAGATCATTATATACTTCAACAACAATACTATATGATGATCAATTCTGATGGACATGGCCATCCTCAGCAATGAGATGAATCAAATCAGTTCCAAAGAACTCTGGGAGATGACTAAGAACCATTACATTGAATTCCCAGTCCCTATATTTTTGCCTGCCGGCATTTTGGATTTCCTTCATAGGCTTATTATACAATATATCAGAGTCCAATTCTTTTTGTACAGCAAAATAATGGTTTGGTCATGTATACTAATTGTGTATCTAATTTATACTTTAATATATTTAACATCTATTGGTCATTCTGCCATCTAGGGGAGGAGGTGGGGGGAAAGAGAGGAAAAATTGGAACAAAAGGTTTGGCAATTGTCAATGCTGTAAAATTACCCATACATATAACTTGTAAATAAAAAACTATTAAAAAAAATTTTCAATTCAAATAAATTAACTCTTTATGGAGGCTTATTTGATGGCAGTTATCTATTGTAGAAAGGTACATAGCCTAAATAAGCTTTAAGGTTTCTTATCCCAATTTTCTGTCATACCTAATGAATCAAGTCCCTAAAGGCTATGTTGAGAGCAACTAGAGATAATGATTAGCTAGCATAGTGAATAGAACACTGGGTAAGGTTCAGACACTTCCTAGATGTGACCCTGGGCAAATCATTTAACCCTATTTACCTCACTTTTCCTCATATGTAAAATGAGTTGGAAAAAGAATTGGCAAACCACTCCAGTATATTTGCCAAGAAAGCCCCAATGTGGTCATGAAGACTTAGACACAATTAAAATTTCACACAATTAATATAGCTTAATAACAATGACAGCAAAAAGCTAGGCTACCAACATCTTTGCCTTAAGATTCCCTTAGGATTCCTTGACTATGCCAGAGAATTTCTTTCTCAAATTTATTGGTTTCGGCTGCCATTCCAATATGTTCTCAAAATCAGTTATTAGTTATTAGAATTTCAATATAATTTAACTAATTAATATCAAATGAGATAACATTGGTAAAACAATATGGTGCTTGGTACATAGAAAGTGCTTAATAAATATTACTTCCTTTCTTTCCCCCTCCTTTTACAAAGATATATTTAATGATGTAATCAAGAATGGAAGTACAAAATTCTATCCTATTCCCCAAATATATCTTCTCCTATACCATATCAAGTCCTAGAGAGAGTGAGTTCAAAATGAAATGTTTTTCTTTAAAGCATTTGCCACACTAAGTTCATTTCCAAATTCATCATAATTGGGGTGGGGGAGGAGGGTGTTCCACCATACCCTCCTTTTATCATATCCATCTTTTGGTTGCAGAGTTAGTCCACTCTTGAGATCTGAGATCGTTTCCCTTGGAGACTGTGCTAGTGGACCATAAAAATCTGACTTGGACTTTTACTCTAACATTTCTCATAGCTTATTTGTCACATTTCAAGAGTTACAGGTTACAAAGAATAATCCATTTGACTAAATTCAAAGAGCAGGAAAGAATAGACATAATAGATTCCTAAGCAACAGCAAAATCATGTATTGATAGGACACAGTGACACATGAAATGTGACCATAAACTCAGACCTCTATCTCCACCAGAGACTTATATTAATTCTTGTCCCCTCCTTTGAATTCAGGCATCAGGAAAAGGAAATTCTATGGACCACTAGTTCCTTTTGGACACAAGACCAATTTCAATAAAGTAGCCAACCAAAATTCTCCTTTTTTCTTCAAGCAAAACAGAAGCAACACTTGTGTATATTCTGAATTAGGGTTATGCCCCAGTCATTATAGCTTTCCTGACCTTCGATCATAGTTATCTCTTTATTTAGAGAAAAGGAGTTTAATCTTAAAAGAGAATCAGTACCCTAGTGAAGTCATAGAGAAATTTATGTTTTTTGTATTGCTTCTCTCTGTTTTACTTCTAAATCAACAATTTTCTATCAAATTCTCTTAAACAAAATTCATTGCCATTTCATAAACATTAACAGATGTGTTCTCATAGACAGATTTTCACATTCAATACAAAAATATCATTGAGAATCATAATGGAGTAGCTAGATGATACAGTTGATAGAGCACTAGCCCTGCAGTCAGAAAGATCTGAGTTCAAATGTGACCTCAGACACTAAATCCATCCTACCTCTGTGACTCCAAGCAAGTGACTTAACCCCAAATGCCTCTAAAGAAAAAGAAAAGAAAAGCATAATAAGCACATCTCATATTTCTAAGGCATTTTAGATTTTACAATGTGCTTTCAACATTTAGGGTGGAGCCAAATAGTGGAGCCTTGAGGAAGCACTCAGCTAAGCACACATTTTCCCCAAAAACAGCTTTAAAATAATGTTTCAAATTGAATTCTAAAGTGGCAAAACCAACAAAAGGTTAGAGAGATTTTTTCTAGCCCAAGACAATATAGATGGCCCAAAATCTGTGACACAGGAATGGATGCTACCCTGGAATAAACATGATTGAAACATCAGTGGTGGGACTACATAGTGGAAACAGAAGCAGAAGCAACTTCAAGAGCTTTCAAGCCAAAGAGAGTAAGGGGACATAGCAACTGGTGAGAAAGAGATTAAAAAGAACAATTGTGCTAGAAGTGAATGAAGGTTTTGGACAGCTTCATTGCTTATATCTGTTCCTTGGTCATGGTCCAAAGTAATGACCGCGTATTTAAAATCAGCCGGAGTCAGGAATTCAGGTTAAGGGGAAAATCTTCAATATTTATTAAAGTGAAGAGGTGAATAAAGATTACGATAGCAATATGGGCAAGAAAGATTGCTATAGTAATATGGGCATCTGCGACAGGAAGCCAGCTAACAGAGAGCGATCCGAGCTGAGCAAACCGTCGCAATAGCAATGCCAAAAGTCTCTCCTTCCCCTTCCTTTTCCACTCCCCTGCCTCCACCCACCAAAATCGTCATTTCCTATACAACACATCAGGACTTGCACAAAGAGTGGGCGGGGGCCATTCTTTCTCCAAGCTTATATATTAATAGATTATGGTCCAATTACTATTTAGCCTCATGTGCTTGGGACCTCAGTGCATCAACTCAAGCCTCAGCCCATTACAGTCCAAAAGTGTATAGAAGTACTTGTGTTCAAGAGGAAGCAAGACCCCTGAGGAGCATTAATTATTTTGGTAATAATTTCTCAGGGATCCTGAGGAGCAATATCATTTATGATCTCAAGGGAGCAGGAACCTTAGGAACAGTATGGTTTCAGGTGACAAGGAAGAAGGGATCCTGAGGAGCAGTATTGATTGCAATCCCAAGAGATCAGATCCCCATCAAAGGTAAGGACCAAATACAAACCATGAGATTAGTAATCACAAGCCTCCCTGGATCACACAATCTTGGAAGAGCCAACTTCAAGCTCCCAGAAATTGTTCAGAAAAGAGCAATGAGAAAAATCCGAAAGCTTAAGATAGTGTCCCTTTCCACTGGGCCAGGAACAAAGCCCAATGTATATAAAATATAAAATTAAGAAATGTGCTGACAAAAAATGAGCAAACAACAACAACAAAAGAACCTGACCATAAAAATCTACAAGGATTATAAGGAAGATAAAGACACAAACTCAGAAGACAGTGAATTCACAACAGTTACAAATAAAAATACAAATGTGTATTAGGTACAAGCCAAACAAGAATTATTGGAAGGGCTAAAAAATAAAAATCAAATAAGAGTGGTAAAGGGAATTTAGATAGGGAAATTAAAGCATAAGAAGAAAATTATGAAACTGCAATTAACAGTTTGGCAAAAGAAAACTCAAAAAATACTGAAGAAAAGAACACTAAAAAACAAAATTGGAATAGCAGAGCCAAGATAGCAGAGAGAAGCCAGGAAGTTGCCTTTCTCTTATCTCCTTTGGAAACAATAGAAATAATGCTAAATCATGTCTCTAAATGGATTCTAAAGTGACAAACCCCCCAAAAGACAGAGTAAAACAATTCTCTAGTTTAAGATAACTTAGAAAGCCTTCAAGAAAGGTCTGTCTCACTTGGGGGAAAGATAATGATTGTCCCAGTGCAGTCACATTGAGGGGAATCTAGTGGGATAGTCTTAGCCACAGCATAGATTAGCAGTGAAGATCCCTCAGTATTCATTCAATGTGCCATTGGCTCAATGGGTTACCTGTGAAGCCACTAGCTTCATGAAGAAGACAAATAGAAAGCCCTTGAAACCTGGTACAACAGAGTTGACTAGACCAGGTCAACCAAGTTCAATGGGAAAGCTGGAAGCAGCTCTGGCATCAATGTGGAAAATCAGCAAGGAAGCCCATGTCCCCCTGCAAAATAAGCTTGAGACAGTCTCCCCTGTGCCCTAGGAGGAGAGTCCAACTTTTAAAAATGAACCAAAAAACCCAAAAAGCACAAAAAAAGCCAATGCAAACAACATTACCAGGAAAGCAGAAAACTGAGAAAAAAAATTTTACAGCTGATGTTTCAGATAAAACATCATTTCTTAAATATACAGAGAACGGAGTCAAATTTATATGAATACAGGTCATTCACCAATTAATAAATGCTCAAAGGATATTAATAAGCAATATTCAGATGAAGAAATTAAAGGTATCTATAGTTATTAATTTTATGAAAAAAATGTTCTAAATTACTTTTGATTAGAAAACTGCACATTAAACAACTCTGAGGTACCACCAAACCTCTATTAGATTGGCTAAAATGACCAAAAAGGAAAATAATAACTGTTAAAGAGTATGTGAGAAAAATGGGGTACCAAGTTGATGTTGGTGGAGTTGTGAACCAGTGCACCATTTTGAAGAATTGGAACCAAGACCAAAGGAGTATAAAAAAAGGCACATATATTGAACCAGCAATGCTACTAACTAGATCAATATTCTAAACAGATCAGGTAAATGGCAAAATATATCATTTGTTCATAAATATTTATAGCAGCTTTTTTTGTAGTGGTAAAGAACTGGAGATTAAGGAGATTCCCATTTGGGGGGAAATGGCCAAGAAAGTTGTGATATATGATTGTGATGGAATAATATTACACATTAAGAAAGGAGGAGCAGGATAGCTTCAAGAACAAACAAAACAAAACAAAACAAAACAAAAAAAAACTTGAGAAGGCTTAAATTAATTCTTTTAAACTTAAGTGAGCAGAAGCAAATGAACATTGTATATAACAGCCATCTTATAAACTTGATGAACTGTTAAAGATCTATCTACTCTAATCTACAAAGACAATAATCTAAAACAGCTCCAAAAAGACCTATAATTTTAAATTCCATTTACTGCTGGAGAGAGAATTGATGAACTCTGAAATCAGATTGAAATATATAAATATAGGGGCAGCTAGGTGGTGCAGTGGATAAAGCACCAGCCCTGAAGTCAGGAAGATCTGAGTTCAAATCTGGCTTCAGACATTTACCACTTCCTAGCTGGGTGACCCTGGGCAAATCACTTATCCCCAATTGCCTCAGCAAAAAGAAAAGAAAAAGAAATATGTAAATATATTTTACTTTATTTTTTCTTAATTTTTTCTGTTTTCTTTTGCAATATGGCTAATACAGAATTTTTTTTCACAAATTGACATGTATAATTAATATTAAATTGCCTTTTCAAGGAGAAGCAAAGGATGGGAGGCAGGGAATAAATTTGGAACTCAAATTTTTAAAAAGTTAAAATTTTTCACATGGAAAATGTGATATTTACATATAAATTATTTAATAAAATAAAACAAATAAGATATACCTTTTTAAAAAATATACTTTCTATATAATAACTAGTGAGATGGACCATAGAAATTAGAAGCTGAGTTTTCATAGGGTCATAGGGTCATAGATTATTAGCTGAAAAGGTTCTTGCATATTATCTCATCTACTCTCATTATTTTTAAGAGAAGGAAACAGGGAGACTAGGTAACCTGAAAATGGTAACATAGATAGTACAAAGCAAAGTTTAGAATTAAATATTCATTTTCTGACTCCACAAATAACACTCTTTCCATTGTGTCCACTAGATCATTTTAGATAGATCTTGTAGGTTATTTCTCCCTTCTCCCAATGACCTTCATACTGAATAAAGAAACAAGGATGGGAAAAAATGGCTCTTCAGAAGGTTGTCAGATTGTGTATAACTTGTCCCACTCTGATGATGTTTCTTCCAAACTGGTTCATTTATTCAAAATGGTGTAGGGAATACTGAAAAGAGTTATTAGGATTAAATCAGAATATTACAACAAGAAGCCCTGAGAAGTAGATTTTCCTGTAGTTTCAAAATGCATTATTTCTATGGAAAAACAAGATCTCATTGCTTAACTTATGGATTTTCCAGGCAATTAGTTAGTCATGCATTGCATGAAGTGGTCCTGCCATGATAAAACAGGAAGCATAAGAAAGGGACAAAAGCAAAAGTAATATATTAAGTATGTCTCAAATGGAAGAGTTTCATCTCCAGAGATATCTGGCATCTTCACAGGGATAAAATTTATTAATGGGAAACAAAAGAAGACCACCAAGGTATACTGATCTTCATAGTGAAAAATAAGTAAAAAAGAATAAAAAAAAAAACCATAAGATATTTTCATTTTGATATAAACCTTTAAAATGATTCCAGACCAGTTCAAAAGATTTTCATAAATTTTGCCTGAGTCACTTGGAGTTATTTTTCCAAATGGTTCACACATCTGTCGTTCCAATTTACATGCATATTGTTCTTTGTAGGATGCAGCTCAGCTTTGCTGCCAAGGAAAACAGAAACTGTATTTCAGTTGTATCTGTTTGGAAGAGGTCTGACATCTAATGATCAGTTAAATAGAGGTATTTATTCTTTAGGGGCTTGAGTCTTAGCTCTCCCCTAAAGAGAAGTAAATTTGAAAACCATGTTGAACTTAAATGGCACCATAAAGTATGTGTTGGAAATTTCTCTTTTGGATAATAAACAAGACCCCCTGACATATTTTTCTATCATTTTCTTGGATTTTTTTTTGCCAGCTAGACATAGGGAGCCTGCTTTGAGTACAGAGAATGTTTGGGTGATTTCCATCCTAAAAAACTGAATTTAGTGAGTTTTTTTGTTTTATTTTTTTGTTTTATTTTTTTTTTATCATGCCTCTGAATAGAGATGTAGATAAAAATGATCGAAGCCAAGTGTGAGTACTTCATCTCGGGGTGTTGCTGGAAAAGACTTTAGCTTTCTCTACAGAGAGAGAGACTGTCTAAATAGAAGATAATATCACATGCAAAGAAAGTGAAATGCCACCAAACACAAAGGATTGATTCAGAGGTCTTGGATGTGCAGAGTGAGTGAGGAAACTGCCCTGAAAGATTTCTGAAAATTTCCTTCCAGAAAGAGCTGAGGTCATTGGAGAAATCCAGACATGCAGAAAATCATATTATATGAGCTTAGATAAATCATTTGATACCATGTTATTTAAGGAAAAACTTTGAGTCATTTCCTGACTATCTATGGAGACACTGAATTTTAGAAACATTCCTTTAAAAAAAATTCACAAAAAGTGATTTAATAGTTTTTAATTCCTTTTCCCACCCCTATTTCTTTAAGCCATCTTCCTGAATAAAATAATATGTGAGGATTATATGCAAAAAAAAATTTAAAAAGATTTCAATCATAAGAGATCTTGGAGGTCAAATAGTCTTTGTTTCCCTTTTTATATATGAAGAGCCTAAAACCCAAATAAGGAAAATGATTTGCTTAAAATTATGGAAGGAGGAAAGGACCAAACCAGGATTTGGTGCTAGATCTTCTTATTTTTTCTACTACACAAGCACTTGACCTATTTATGGATTCACGAGAAACTGATTCCCAAGTATCATTGAGCTATATTTTAAATAATTTATTAATAAAAAGGAGAAAATATAAAATAGTGGATTTTTTTTTCATTTTAGAACAGTGCTATGATACCACGGACAACAGTGAAGCCTTTATTAAATGTCAGGACATTCCGGTTGGTAATACACTGGTAGATAAAGGCAACAGATCCACTATAGAAGGATCATCTGTATTATAGATTTTTCTTTGTTTGTTTGTTTATTTTGTTTTGTTTTGTTTTGGTCCAAATCTGTGATTTCATTGGTAAAGGGGAACTTTCAATGTTCATATTTTTCCCATCAATGAATACTGGAAACTGATTGATAAACTATAATCTCATAGAATGTCCTGCAGTTCTGAGGACAGTTCTTAAGTCAATCAATAACAAACATTTGTTAAATGTTTACTGTAGGCCCAGAATGCACTGCTCACAATCACACAGCCGGTATCAGAGATGGGATTTGAGGCCATTCTTCCTGATTGTCAGACTTGCTCTCAGTCCACTCAGCTACTATTAAAAAATAACATTAAAAAAGAGACTTCACTATCTGCTTTGCACTCTCTGGAGGATTTTTCTGTTTGATGTGAAACTTCAATATTGAAACCTCTAAAATGTTTACCAGCTAAATAACTTGATGAGCTTGGAGTCAGGGAAACCTGAGTCAAAATGAAACCTCAGGCACATGTGACCCTGGCCGTGTCAGTTAACTTTTGTTAGAATCAGTTTCCTCAACTGTAAAATTGGGGTAGTAATAGCACTTATCTCTCAATGTTGCCATGATCAAATAAGATTTTGTTTTTACACATATACACACATAAGCACAATGTCTGGTAAATAGTAGTTATTATTAAATGCTTATTCCCTTTTCTTTGCTTCCCCAAAATGCCCTTCACTCCATTAGAATGTCAGCTCGTTGGAAATAGGAAATATCTTACCTTTCTGTTTGTATCTCCAGTGCTTAGCACAGTGCTCTTAGCATTTAATAAATGTTTTATTCACACATTCATTCCTTCTACCAAAATGTTTCCTATAGCAACTTAAAATACAAAAGAATAAAAGTAAAATAAAGTGAAATATAATAAATATATTTACATATTATAAATAGATTTGTAATATAAATATAAATTGCAAATATTAATATAACTCATTATAAATAAAATATAGATAAATATAAAATATAATGAAGTAAAAATGCTAAAATTCCACTGAATGCAACTTCCTTTCTGAGGTTTTAGAAGACACAGGATTTTATGGTACATCAGAGGATTTCCCTTGAAAACACCCTAATGTAGTATATAAATGCTAGCCATTGTTTTCAAAATGAATACCAGTGACATTGATAACAAAATCTAAATCCACTGCTCAAAACTTTGTACACATATTCCAAATCCAGTTAAAGAAATCTAGACTGTTTTTTAGCTACACAGATGAGGAAATATATTTCAATAGAAAAAAAAAAAATGTCTTTAAGTTGGAGTCAAATGTTATTTAGTTGTTTCAGCCATATGTGACTCTGTGTGAACCCGTTTGGAGTTTTCTTGGCAAAGATACAGGAATGGCTTGCCATTTCCTCCTCCAACTCATTTTATAAGGGTAAATTGACTTTCCAATTCAATTTGGAAT
This sequence comes from Antechinus flavipes, assembly GCF_016432865.1. Taxonomy (NCBI): domain Eukaryota; kingdom Metazoa; phylum Chordata; class Mammalia; order Dasyuromorphia; family Dasyuridae; genus Antechinus; species Antechinus flavipes. The sequence continues at coordinate 569,492,775 of NC_067398.1, read as the reverse complement.
TGAATCTTTACCCAAGATCACACAGGTAGTGTAGCATCTTCCTGATTTCATAAGTACTTAGTGACAAAAGTGTTGTATAAATGTTTAAAGCTTGATACAATATTCTATTAATCCTATTATATGTTTCCTGAAGAATATCTTTTAAAAAACTAAAACATGAAACACTTTGTTGAGATTTGTAAACTAGCATTTTAACTTTCATCTCAGATATGCATTGTCAGAGCAACTCAGCATCTATATTTTCTGGGAAGCTAGTTGTGCATGGCATGGACTTAATCTCCTGGCAATGCTTATCTCTTCTGAGAAGCTTTCATGTAAGACAGAACCTACATCCTAAGATCCCATATTCTCAGGGTTCAACATTGTGTCTACCAGGAATAATCTGAGACTAGTCATTTCATCAAAATTCCCAGGCAGAGAAACACAAAGCAGCAGAGTAATCTAGAGCCTTGGGGTCCAGTCTCAAACCTACCTAGAAAGCATATAGCTTTGGCATAATAGTCATGGTGGAGGACAGGAAAAAAATTCTCTTCCTTTATTGAACCTTCCCTCACATAGGATCCTACGACACATAGTTATAATAAAGGAAGAAGAGAGCAAAAAGAAAATTATCTCTCTTTTTAAAATCAATTGAGAGTAAAGCTCTTTTGTTCAGTTGTTAATCTTTTCTCTCCTTGTCCATACTATGAGAGTACTAATTAATAAACATTAGGAACTGCCTTCTCCAAAGAAAAATAAAACTATACCCATTATTAACATTTTTAACTCATTTTAAGTCTAGACAATAAAACATTAAATAAAATTTTGATATGTAGTATTTTCAACAATAGCAAAACATATCCAGATTATTAAAATATATAATGACAACGTCTGTTAAAATTCTTTTCCTAAATTTCTGGTAGATCAATCTAAACATGTTTATATTATTAAGAGGTTTAATAGTTTTCTTTCCTCTTTTGTTGCATTCTTAAAATGGAAACAGTCAGTTGAATATTGTAAGGGTCAGCAGACTGAACTTAATTTCAGAAAATCACTGTCAGGGCCATTAATTCAAGGTCCTCTTAGCAATCATTCATCAGTGTTCTTAAAGAATTTTTATTTGACATTCATTTGGTTACTTCATGATTTAAATTAAAGGACATACTTACATGTCACTCAACCAAGCAAAAGCAGTCACACACTCAATTTATTGCCCACATATAATAGATATCCTTTAATACATGTTAATAGTCACAAATCCTATTCCTTTTGTTCTTTCTTAGAAGTTGATAGCTGAGAAATGGGCCTAGACACATTTATAGATTTGATTGAAAGCATAAATAAAGTTATTGCAGATAGTTATATAGATAGGTAGTATGACAGAGAGAGAGAGACAGACAGACAGACAGATAGTCTGAAGGAAAATATATTTGCTCTGGAATTACAGTCTCCTTTAATTGTCTATCAAATTGAAAATACAGCTAAGACTGCCTGGGCTGTATAGATTATTGATTAAAAAACTCTAAAGGAAATAAAAATGATTAATTTGGGGTCCAGATATTTGTAAAATTTTAGGTAATTCTGTGTTTCTATTTTTATTTTCAAATCCTTTATAATAACAGTAGCAACAATTAAGAAAAATTATCTGAATTCAAAGGATAAAGTGTTACCAGAATTAATTTGAAACAGGAGCTTGGTTGATTATATGGAAACAAATATCACAACATAACATAACACAACAAAATAGAAATCTTTCTCAATCCAAAACCACATTTATTTTTAACAATAAATGAAGAAAATCATATTTTCTCCTTCCCAAAACTTATCTTGTTAATTTTTTCAAACTAATCAATTCTATTCAGTTAAAACTGTAAAAATGAAAAATGAAATATACTGCTTCAAGTTCAGATAAGTGAGAAGAATTACTCATATTTTAGTCTTTTAAAACAGTGGAATTCTGCATTTTTGAAAGTTTTAAAACTTCCAAAGAATTTTCGAAGCAGAAGCTAGCTTAGACATTAAGTATTTCAATTCTCACATTTTAGTGAGGAAAAATTTAGCCCCTAGACAACTAGTTGAGAAATAGTGCTGGTACAAGAAACCAGGTCTTTAGACTGCAAGTCCTATACTGTTTTCAATCTGCCAATGTTGGAAAAGGGTGGAAAGGGCATTGGATCTAGAGTAAAACGTTCTTGATGATATTCCACTGATGATATTCAAGTCTGAGTCTAAATCTATTTTGTTGTTCAATCCTGTCTGATTCTTTATGACTTCATTTGGGTTTTCTTGGCAAGGATATTAGAGTGGTTTTGTCATTTTCTTCTCCATCTCATTTTACAGTTGAGGAAACTGAAGTAAACAGAATTAACTGATCTGCTCAGGGTTACACAGCTAGTAAGAGTCTGTGGCTGTATTTAAACTCAGGAAGATGAGTCTTTGTGATTCAAAGCCCAGAGCTCTGCTTCACTACCCAATTGACCATATTAAATATGTTTGTAAAAAATAGAAATTCATTTGGACAAGAAAACATAATAGTGGGGGACCACAAAATTAATTTTTTTAAAAAGTGGTATAAAATATACCTACATTATATTTTCTTTCCCCAAAAGCAAATCAATATTCTGCTCTAGCTAACTGATAATGCCATTTGGTACAATATTTACACCTATTTGATTGGCTCAGTACCTAATTAACCTCTATTCATAATGACTGCCAACAGTTCTTTTGATACCTCACCCTGGTTAGTCATTTCTTAAATCTTGAAGTGCTGAGTGCTGTGCTGGAAGTAAGTAGAGCAGAATTTTAGTAAAAGTTCAATACAGAGTAGGGTAATTTAAAACCAGCTTTCACAGTAAACTAAAAGAGTGTAAGCTGTCTTTGTTTGCAACTCAGACAACTTGCTTTGAAGTAGAATCCTATCAAGGAAAGCCCTTGAGGCGTTGTCAACAGAAGAGATCAATTGTATACTAGTAGATTATTTAAAGGTCATTTTGTCTGAAAGATTTTTGTACAAGACTTAATACTATGTTTTACTTTAAAGGAATAAAACAATTCTTATATAGATTTTTTAAAAAATATAACTGTTTCCTTCACATTGACCCAAAGCATCTAAATTAGATTCACAGCAGTTACCACAGATTTACCAAAAGATGAGATATACATTTACAGTAAGTACAATAGTTTCTGTGAGAAAAAAAAAAAAATTATGAAGAAGTCATTTTGGGAAGTCACTGGGTTACTCACTTGGAAACCTCAAAATACAGCTTAGTAATATTACTTTGAGGCAAAAATGACATCTGATTATATTCATTTTCAGACCAAGTCAAACAATAGTTCCAGTATATGATTCTAAGATGAAGTATAAATATGATGTAGCATATAGAAGATAAAACATAGAATAATCACAGGGATACCTTAACTTCACTATAAAGAAATTGCACAATTATATGTTATGACTATGGAGAAGAGCCACTTCTGTCAATCAGAATTATATGGAATTACTATTATTTGGTAGATGTTAACTGCTTTAAAGTTTTCTTATCATAATTGTTCATCCCTCCACTAGCTCACAATGTTATTATATTTCTTCATTCAGAAATTCTTGTCATGACACAGAATTGACCTGATTAAAGGCAAATCATTGAATTAAAAGTAATATGAGGACTAAAATACTGCTATTTTCTTGTTCTTGGATATTTGTAGATTGCTTATATAGTTTTGACAATCTTCTTTTCTATGACTGACCTGTCTTATCACAGAATAATTGTTTTACATGCATGCATGCTAAAAATATGAATCTGAATTTCCATATTGACTAAGAATTTTCTGATAATCTGTGACATATAGCAACAGAGAGCCTGATTTAAAACCTCATCAATTTCATATACCTTAATCCACAAAAGTAAATCATGATCCACAAAAGTAAATCATGATGCCGATGCATTTTTCATATTTTAATAGAATCTTTGCAAATGATTTTTACTTTCAGAAAATATCAGAAATTTAGTATTTGGAAAAAAAACATGAATTATCAAAGGAGAAAATGAATGACATAGAAGGAACTTACTAAATGTTTACTTGTTTGAATGCTGAAACAATAACATGAAATGTCTTTTTAAGCTCTTACCATGTACAAGAAGGTCTTCTAGAACAAAGCATCTTACTCTTACTTGCAATTCCTTGTGGCATCAGGTAACTGAATGTGAGGGTCATGAAAAATTTGACAGTCATGAAACTCAGACAATATTCTGCCAAGATTCAAATCTTTATGAAAAAAAAATTAACAATACATTGAACTCATTAGTATGCAAGTTTACTTTCATAATTAATAAAGAGTAAAATTATATGCAGACAAAAATTTTAAATTAAATTACTTTATGATTTATTAATTATCAGTAAATATTTGAGTTTTATTTCTATTTTATGTACCTATTTGTTAGAAGCCTTACAAGCTGTTAAGTCATTAGAATTGATAGAGACAATAATTATCTAATTTAGCATGGTTCAGTATGATTGATCTGATCTTACAAGGAGATGTTATGGGCCAGAACTTGAAACAAGGTACTAAGTGGAACTGATAGAAACAATGCTTGTGTTCACACCTTTAGAGAGCTCATATAAGCAAGAAGCTCTTAGGGCCACAGGGCACTCTGGGAGATACAGAAGCCCACAAGCCCACTCTCGGAGGCGGAATCAGATTCATTCCATCTTCCACCTTTGTGCTGGCTGGAGGCTGAAGAAAGCAGAGGCAAAGGACAAGCTGCAAGAGCTCTTGGAATCAAGCAGAGAGATAGGCCTCTAAGAAAAGTAACCAGGAGAAGGAAAGAGATAAGAAATAAACGTTTGGATTTTATCAGCTGGCTGTATTTGGAGTGATTATTGATCTGAACTAAAACTAAGGCTGCCTCCAGAAACCTCCCCAAGAAACCTGCTCTCACAGACAACCATTATATTATAAAAAAAGAAAAAGAACACCACACCTATTTACCTAGGGTCATGGAAAAAGTTCTTTTTTCTTTTGTATTTTCTATCCTAAGTTTATTAGGTTTGCCTTCAATCAGTGAATCACTGAGAACCAAGTCTTTCACACTTGTTCCCCACACATTCTTGCTGTTATTGCATAAAATATATTTCTTATTCTGCTTGTTTCACTCATGATCAGTTAATGTAAATTTTTCCAGGCCTTTCTAAAGATAACTTGTTCAACTCTACCAACAATACATTAGGGTCTAAGTTATCCCATATCCCCTCCAACATATATCATTATCTTTTCCAATATCTTTTCCATCACCTTAGCCAATCTGAGAGGTGTGAGATGTTACCTCAAAGGTGTTTTAATTTGCATTTCTCTAACCAATCATGATTTAGAGCATTTTTAATATGACTATAGATGGCTTTAATTTCATCATCTGAAAATGGTGGGTCATATCCTTTGGCCACTTATCAATTTGGAAGTGACTTATATTCTTACAAATTTGACACAGTTCTTTATATATTTTAGAAATTAGACCTTTATTGGAAATACTGTCTATAAAAATTTCCCAGCTTTACACTTCCCCTTTAACCTTATTTCTTTTGGTTTTCTTTGTGCAAAAATTTTTTAATTTAATGTAATCAAAATTTTCCATTCTTTCATTTCATAATGTTCTCTAGTTCTCGGTCATAAATTCCTCCCTTCTCCAAAGATCTGATAAGAAAATTATCCCTTGCTCTTCTGATTTGTTTATGGTATCACCTTTTATGCCCAAATCATGTATCAATTTTGACTTTATTTTGGTATGGAGTATGCCGAGTTTCTGACATACTATTTTCCTGTTTTCCCAGCAATTTTTGTCAAATAATGAATTCTTGTCCCAGAAGCGAGAGTTTGGGGATTTATCCAATACTAGATTACTACAAACCTTGATTATTGTGTCATGTGTAGCTAAAGTATTCCACTGATCCACCATTTTATTTCTTAGTCAATATCAAATGGTTTTGATGACTGTTACTTTATAATAGAGTTTCAAGACTGGTGCTGCTAGGCCACAATTCTTTATATATATATATTTTTTCATTAATTCCCTTGATATTCTTGACCTTATATTCTTCCAGATGAATTTTATTATTTTTTGTATCTCTATAAAATAATATTTGACAGTTTGATTGTATGGCACTGAATAAGTAGATCAATTTAGGTAGAATTGTCATTTTAAATATATTAGCTCAGCCAACACATAAGCAATTGATAATTTTCTAGTTGTTTAGTTCTGTCTATATTTGTGTGAGAAGTGTTTTGTAATTGTTTTCATATTTTTCCTGGATTTTTCTTGGTAGGTAAATGTCCAAATATTTAATTTTGTCTACAGTTATTTTAAATGGAATTTCTCTCTGTATCTCTTGTTGCTGTGTATTGAGAATAAAATATAGAAATGCTGATGGTTTGCGTGGATATATTTTATATCCTACAATATTGTTAAAACTATTGTTTCCAGTAAGTTTTTGGATGATTTTCTAGGATTCTCTAAATATATATCATCATATCATCTGCAAAAAATGATAATTTTTATTTCCCCATTTGTAATGACTGCGTATTTTAAAATCAGCCAGAGTCAGGAATTCAGGTTAAGGGAAAATCTTTGATCTTTATTCTTTGTGGAGGTGAAGGGGGAATGGCGATAGGAAGTGAGAGCAGCCATGACATGAGCCTGGCCAGCAGTCTCTCTGCCTCTCTCTCTCTCTCCACCCATCAAAACCATCTCTATATCATTTCCTATACAACACATCAAAACTTGCATAAAGAGTAGGTGGGACCATTCTTTCTCCAAGCATATATTAATAGAGTATTGTCCATTTGCTATTTAGCCTCACATGCTTGGGACCTCAGTGCATCAACTTGAGCTTCTGCCCATTACACCCATTTTCTATTCTAATTCCTTTAAAACAATTCTCATCGCCCTCTTTTCTTTCCCTCTAATGAAATAGGTCATTTATTCTTCTTCATGTGATCTAATTTATCCTATTATATCTCCCTTTTCTTCTTCTTCTTCAGTACAGTTCTTTATCTAACCCTTAAAATATTTTTCTTTGATATTATCAGAGACCATTCATAACCATACCATCTTTCCTTGTGATGTCCCCCTCTAACTACCCTAATAACAACTATAGTTCTGGAGTTACAGATATCATTTTCCCATCTAGATATATAAATAGTTGAACCTTTAAATAATACATATTTTCCCCCTGTTTACTTTTCTATGCTTCTCTTGAGTCCTGTGTTTGAAGATCAAATTTTCTGCTTGGTTCTGTTTTTTGCAATAGAAATGATAAAATGTCTCTTACTTTATTGAAGATCCATCCCCTTCCCTAAAAGATGATGCTCAGTCTATTTGGGTAATCAATTCTTGGTTGTAACCCTCGGTTCTTTGCCTTCCAGAATATGGTGTTTCAGATCCTCTGATCTTTAACTATAGACATTGCCAGATCCTGGGTAATCCTGATTGTTGCTCTTTGATATTTGAATTGCTTTTGTCTGGTAGCCTGCCATTTTTTTTTTTTTTTTGAGAGTACAGTATAGTTTTAGTCTGAAGTTTTGCAACAATGTTCCTTGAGGTTTTTCTTATGAAATCTCTTTCCAGAGGTAATTAATAGATTATTTGCAATGACCATTTCCCCCTCTGTTTCTAGTACATCAGGGTAGTTCTCCTTAAGATATCTTGAAGAATGGTATTCAGACTCTGTTTTGCTCATAGCCTTCATGTAAAACAATGACTTTTATATTGTCTCTTCTGTATTCATTTTCTAGGTTGGCTATTTTTTCAGTGAAGTATTTTATATTTTCTTTCATTTTTTTTCAGTCTTTTTAATTTGTATGACTGATTCTTGATGTCAACTAGAGGTGTGATTTTTTCATTAGTTTTTGTATCTCTTTTTCCCTTTGATTAATTCTAGTTTTCAAGGTAATGTTTTCTTCAGTGGATTTTTTTTTCTTTTACATTTGACCAATTGCATTTTTTAAGGAACTGCTTTCCTTTTACAAGCTATTGACTCTCTCTTGCATACCTCTCATTTCTTTTTTTCATTTCTTTTTTTTTTTTCTTTAGCCTCTCTTATTTGCTTTTTAAAGTCTTTTATGAGCACTTCCAAGAAGCCTCTTTGGGCCTAAGACCAATTTATATCACTCTTTGGGATTTCCTCTAGGGACATTTTTTCCTCATCTGACTTGGTGTTTTGGTCTTCCCTGTCATAATAGTAACTTTCTATAGTCAAGGTTCTTTTCTGTTTATTGCTCATTTTCTTTCCTTTTCTTTTGGTATTTCTTTTCTTTTCTTTTTTTAATTTTTATTGTTGAGCTCTGCTCCTGGGATGTGCCAAACTTTCTATGCAGCTCTGAATCTTGGCTTTGAGTGCGGGGGCATCTTTTATTTTCAGGGGGTAGCTTTGCTTGCTCTTTTCAGGAAACACTCTACTTTCCAAGAATTTGTCTTCTCAGCTCGGAGTAGAGGCTGCCCCACTGGTTTGCTTTACTACTAAGCCAGGACTGAGGGTTTCAATTTCTGATCTGATGTGATTAAGATCCTCTTTCTGGCTTTCCCAGATTGTGGTTTAGCTGAGCTCAACACTCCTTTTCACATAGTGAGACTTACCTTTCTTGAAGTTTTTCCCATATGTCTTGAGCTGGAGAATGGTTTCATTCTGTAAGATCCTATTAAAAGGTTTGGTTTGATTTTTGAAAGAAAATGGAAGAGCTTGAGCAACTTCCTGTCTTTATCCCACCATTTTGGCTCCATCTCCCAGTCAGCATTTCCATGTGAAAATTTCTTAGGAAAAAAGGGGTCACTAGTAGGAAAAGTTGAAGAAGTACAGTGCTAAAATGGAGATTGAAGGACAGAAAAGCAATAGTTCCTGCTCTCAAGGAGTTTTTATTTCCTTAGAAAAATACATGTACATAGGTAGTTAATACAAGGTAATTTAATTAGGAGAGAGCTTACAAAAATAAATCTGTATAAAGGACAACTTTTTTATGATTCTTCAGTAAAGCTATACATTTTCCATCATATACTTCATGACCCCAATATGAAAGATACCATTGTGCAACTGAGAAGGAAACAAATGATGATAGAATCTGACTGTTGTATTTGTGTAGAGAAAGAAAATATAAAAGAGTGAGACTGTGAAGATAGAAATGGACTAGATATGTATGGTGCATGACATGAGGAATAAAACCAAGATTGTGAGTCTAGTTGACTATATGCATTATGCTATCTTTAACAACAGTAGATAAGTTGGAAAGAGGAGATAATTTTGTGGGGGGAGGAGGGAGGAAAGGAGGAGTTAATGAATTCTATTTTAGATATGTTGAGTTTGAGATTCCTAATTATCATGCAGTTTGAGAAGTACAAAAGGCAGTTGGTTCTATGGAAATGGAGCTCAAAATAGAGACTAGGATTGACATAAAGATCCAAAAGTTATTTGCTCAGAAATGAGATTTGAATGAACCTATAAAAGCTGATGTTATTTGTTGTTACTGTTCAGTTGTTTCACTTGCATCCAACTCTTTGTGACTCCATTTGAGGTTTTCTTGGCAAAAAATACTAGTGGTTTGACGTTTTCTTCTCCAGCTTATTTTATATATCATGCTTTATAGGCAAACAGGGTTAAGTGATTTGCCCAGAGCCACAGGGTTAGTAGGTATCTCAGGCCAGACTTAAACAAGAGATGAACCACCTCATTTCTCTAAGAATTAATAAGATGAACAAATGAAATAGTATAGAATATAAATTCAACTGTAAAATTCAAATAATATCATCTTTCTTACAGGGATAATATTTATAAAATACTTAGTACAGTGCCTAGCACATAGTAGGTAATTTAAAATACTTGTTTCTCTTCTTCCTTTACTGATAGTTTTGATGGGTTTGGAGAAACCTTTCCTAGTTTGAAATATGAGGCTCAAAGGGCAAGGCACAAGGCAAATGTGAAGAATTCACAGTGGTATTCTCTTTGCCAAAAGTTACCTTTACTTATGACAAGAGGTTACAGACAAAATGAAAAAGTGAAATAGGCACCAGGAGTGGAATATATGAAGTAGATTTGGGAGAGCATATGAATAAAGGGATTTTAACAATGAACAGGGAAAAGACAGATTCCCTAATAGAACTGACAACTAATCAGAAGAAAAAGAATACACCATAAGGTGGGAGTACACTATTGACTAGAAGGATAAATCCATAGAGATTAGCAAAAGAATTATTCAGATATAACAATATAACAAAGAGAAAGACACTACTAGGCAAGGGGGAAGAAGTAAGAAAAAAGACACCAGAAGGCAGAATTCCATGGCAGACAAAATCTGAAAGGGATTTAGCAAAAATGACATAGACTAAGGGAAGATTTATCAAGGAATTTTACCTTCAAGGGTTTGACATCATAACTTGGCTTTCTGATTGGATACAGTAAAGTGGGGGCTCCAAAGACCTTCACAGGGACTATAGGACTCAGCTGATCAGTGCCTTCTCTACTTGCCTCAGAAAGTATTATAATCGTATCTTCAGGTTTTCTATCCCTGCATAGCTACTTAGAATCTCATCACTTTAACTTGTTTTCATCATTCTACTCTCTTCACTCAGCATAAAGTCATTCAAGTTTTTACAGATTTCTCTGAAATCATCTCTTTCTTATATAACATAATATTATATTACATTCATATACCACCATTTGTTCAGCCATTCAACAATTCTAAGGCATCCCTATCCATCAATGATTTTTTTTTCTTTTTTTTTTTTTTTGCTGAGGCAATTGGGGTTAAGTGACTTGTCCAGGGTCATATGAAGTGTTAAGTGTCTGAGGCCAGATTTGAATTCAGGTCCTCCTGACTTCAGGGCTGGTGTTTCTATCCACTGCACCACCTAGCTGCCCCCCTCCAATTGATTTTTAATTCATATCCACTAATGAGAAGTATCCTCTAAGAATATTCTCTTCTCTTTTGATTCTATATTTTTTCATTTGATAATAAGAGCTGATCACATCAGCAACTGATATCAGTTTTCATTCATTTGATTTTAATAGTGTTGAGGGTTAAGCCTCTTCCTTTTGAGTAGCTATGGTTTTCTTTTTTAGCTCTGAGATACTCCAAAGTTTGAAGAAACTAGCATAATGGCATAGGGATCATCTGAGGGAATCTGACTACCATAGACAATCCTTCTTCATTTGAGCTCCACATTTTATCTCTCTATGATAATAACACCTTTCCTAGGTATCTATCTGTCTCTTTTATTCCTCAACAGATATTTTAGATCAGAGGGTCATCATATGCCTAGTTGTTCAGGGCTTCAAAGAAAAGATGGTCAGAAGGAGAACAGAATAGCATAATAAAATTCTATTTCACTATTAAAAAATGAAAAAGGCCAAAAGGATATTGACTGTTCATTAGCTTCATGTCAATGCATCATGAATATTTTCTTCCCAAAGAGTCAGAAAACAGGTAAGGTAAGCACTGAACAACACAATAGTAAACAAAACTTACTATACTTTCATGGTAAAATTGGCTGTCTGGGATATGTTTCAGTATCAGCTATCATTGGATCATCAAACCATTGACAAGTTAGAGCAAAGTTTAGTAAATTTTGAATTAGAGGAAAGGATAAACTCAATTCATTTTATTTTATTTTATTTATTTTTTTTGGGGGGGGTTCTTTTTTTTTTTTAATTTTTATTTAATAATTACTTTATATTGACACTCGTTTCTGTTCCAATTTTTTTTTCCCTCCCTCCCTCCACCCCCTCCCCTAGATGGCAAGCAGTCCTTTATATGTTGGATATGTTGCAGTATATCCTAGATACAATATATGTCTGCAGAACCGAACAGTTCTCTTGTTGCATAGGGAGAATTGGATTCAGAAGGTATAAATAACCTGGGAAGAAAAACAAAAATGCAGATAGTTCACATTCGTTTCCCAGTATTCTTTCTTTGGGTGTAGCTGCTTTTGTCCGTCATTTATCAATTGAAACTCAGGTCTCTTTGTCAAAGAAATCCACTTCCATCAAAATATGTCCTCATACAATATCGTTGTCGAAGTGTATGATGATCTCCTGGTTCTGCTCATTTCACTTAGCATCAGTTCATGTAAGTCTCGCCAGTCCTCTCTGTATTCATCCTGCTGGTCATTTCTTACAGAACAATAATATTCCATAACATTCATATACCACAATTTACCCAGCCATTCTCCAATTGATGGGCATCCATTCATTTTCCAGTTTCTAGCCACTACAAACAGGGCTGCTACAAACATTTTGGCACATACAGGTCCCTTTCTCTTCTTTAGTATTTCTTTGGGATATAAGCCCAATAGAAATACTGCTGGATCAAAGGGTATGCACAATTTGATAATTTTTTGGGCATAATTCCAGATTGCTCTCCAGAATGGTTGGATTTGTTCACAACTCCACCAACAATGCAATAGTGTCCCAGTTTTCCCGCATCCCCTCCAACATTCATCATTATTTTTTCCTGTCATCTTAGCCAATCTGACAGGTGTGTAGTGGTATCTCAGAGTTGTCTTAATTTGCATTTCTCTGATCAATAATGATTTGGAACACTCTTTCATATGAGTGGTAATAGTTTCAATTTCATCCTCTGAAAATTGTCTGTTCATATCCTTTGACCATTTATCAATTGGAGAATGGCTTGATTTCTTATAAATTTGAGTCAGTTCTCTATATATTTTGGAAATGAGGCCTTTATCAGAACCTTTAACTGTGAAAATGTTTTCCCAGTTTGTTGCTTCCCTTCTAATCTTGTTTGCATTAGTTTTATTTGTCCAAAGGCTTTTTAATTTGATGTAATTGAAATTTTCTATTTTGTGATCAGTAATGGTCTCTAGTTCATCTTTGGTCACAAATTTCTTTCTCCTCCACAAGTCTGAGAGAGAAACTATTCTATGTTCCTCTAATTTATTTATAATCTCGTTCTTTATGCCTAGGTCATAGACCCATTTTGATCTTATCTTGGTATATGGTGTTAAGTGTGGGTCCATGCCTAATTTCTGCCATACTAATTTCCAATTATCCCAGCAGTTTTTATCAAATAATGAATTCTTTTCCCAGAAGTTAGGGGCTTTGGGTTTGTCAAACACTAGATTGCTATAGTTGACTATTCTGTCTTGTGAACCTAGCCTTTTCCACTGATTCACTAATCTATTTCTTAGCCAATACCAAATGGTTTTGGTGACTGCTGCTTTATAATATAATTTTAGATCAGGTACAGCTAGGCCACCTTCATTTGATTTTTTTTTCATTAATTCCCTTGAGATTCTCGACTTTTTATTGTTCCATATGAATTTTGTTGTTTTTTTTCTAGATCAATAAAATATTTTCTTGGAAGTCTGATTGGTATAGCACTAAATAAATAGATCAGTTTAGGGAGTATTGCCATCTTTATTATGTTCGCTCGGCCGATCCAAGAGCACTTAATATTTTTCCAATTATTTAAGTCTGACTTTATTTGTGTGGAGACTTTTTTATAATTTTGCTCATATAATTCCTGACTTTCCCTTGGTAGATAGATTCCCAAATATTTTATGGTATCAACAGTTATTCTGAATGGAATTTCTCTTTGTATCTCTTGCTGTTGGGTTTTGTTGGTGATGTATAAAAATGCTGAGGATTTATGGGGATTTATTTTGTAGCCAGCTACTTTGCTAAAATTATGAATTATTTCCAATAGCTTTTTAGTAGAATCTCTGGGGTCCTCTAGGTATACCATCATATCATCTGCAAAGAGTGATAGTTTGGTTTCCTCATTGCCTACTCTAATTCCTTTAATATCTTTCTCAACTCTTATTGCCGAGGCTAGTGTTTCTAATACGATATTAAATAATAATGGTGATAGTGGGCAACCTTGCTTCACTCCAGATCTTACTGGGAAAGGTTCCAGTTTTTCCCCATTGCATATGATGCTTACTGATGGTTTTAAATATATGCTCCTGACTATTTTAAGGAAAAGTCCATTTATTCCTATGCTCTCAAGTGTTTTTATTAGGAATGGATGTTGGATTTTATCAAATGCTTTTTCTGCATCTATTGAGATGATCATATGGTTTTTGTTTGTTTGGTTATTGATATAGTCAATTATGCTAATAGTTTTCCTAATATTGAACCAGCCCTGCATTCCTGGTATAAATCCTACTTGGTCATAGTGTATTATCCTGGTGATGATTTTCTGTAATCTTTTTGCTAATATTTTATTTAAGATTTTAGCATCAATATTCATTAGGGAGATTGGTCTATAATTTTCTTTCTCTGTTTTCAGCCTACTTGGTTTAGGTATCAGTACCATGTCTGTGTCATAAAAGGAGTTTGGTAGGACTCCTTCAATCCCTATTTTTTCAAATAGTTTATATAACATTGGAGTTAATTGTTCTTTAAATGTTTGGTAGAATTCACATGTAAATCCATCTGGTCCTGGGGATTTTTTCTTAGGGAGTTGATTGATAGTTTGTTCTATTTCTTTTTCTGAGACCTCAATTCATTTTAGCAAGTATATTTCTATCATCATATCTTTCAAAGAATTTTAAATAATTTTGATGTGTGAATAGAAGAAGCCTATGTGGAAGAGGCCTTAGAGACATTGCTTTCTCTAACAAATGAAATACTTTTGTCTCCATCTAATAATCATTTATGAATTACTTATTATATGCACATATCTATGGCATATGAGATAGAAAAGCAAAAGCAAAACAGAGACTGACCTCCAGGAACTTATATTTGAATGGTATAGGAATATATCATAACAACAAATAGTTACAAGTACATGTACAAAATAAAATAGAAATTAATTAAGGAGTAAGTAGTAACAAGTAGGGTGGGAAAGAAAGACATTGTAAAGAAAATGGCCATTGAAGTAGTACTGATAAATTGAACTTTGGAAAAACCTAAAGATTCTAAGCAGCAGATGTGAAGAGTAAGTAATATATTGTCCATCTCAAACAAGATACCCTATGGTAATCCAGAATTCAACATGCCTCACACTAAACTGTACAGTGTGTATCTTTTTATTTGTTTTTTTGTTTGTTTGTTTTGTTTTTACATAATTGCTTTTGTGTTGTTTCCCCTTATCAAAACTATGATCATCTTGAGATCAGAGACCAGTGTTGTGTAAAGTCAAACTGAAACCTTTTCTAGAGCTGACAGATTTCAGTGTGAATATGTATACCTCAGAAATTGGGAACCATTATAAATGGGGATTCAATTTATTATTTTTGTTGATTACCTAGATTTAAGAAAGTAATGGGAAAATGTTAATAATTCAATTTAATCTTTTAAATGTATCATGAATTTTTTGGGGGGAGATATAGTTTTTAAACATTCACACTATATTCCTCTGGTTATAGGCAAAAGTTAAATAATAGTCTCTTTTTGTTACTCTCCTTCCATCTATGTTTCAAACTAAATCCATTGAGGAAAAATTAATAATAGAAATATCAAATTATAAGCATTTGTCATCCTAATCAAAGAGATTATAGTTTTAAAACTATAAGTAGCCTTATATTTGATTCACTCTATCATTCATTTTATAGATGAAGAATTTCAAGTTCAGAGAGGGTAAATTTGCAAAGACCAAACAGCTATTTAGTGGTAAACTCTGACTAGAAGCCAGACCTCTTGATTCCTTACACAGTACTTTTCTACTACATTGAGTTCAACTTTTTCAATAGAGAAATGCCTTTGATGTTAAAAGAAAGAAAAGATAGAAATGTAGTCCTGTTTTTATTTTGAATTAATTATATCAGTCTGTGATGCTGTGATGACTATGTAAGTCTGATATGCTACTGCTGGCTAGTGGTAGCATGACCAAATTACAGGTTAAAATGTTTTGCACAACAATTGATCAGTGTTTGAGAATTGGTGTAAAATATTTATGAGTCACTTTGAAGTCAGGAAGAATTGGTTTGAAGTGTTCTCTCTATCACATTAATTGTGGGTCTATGATAAAAGAACTTCATTTTTGTGTCACAGACAACTTTCCAGAATTCTAAGTTATAATCAAGTTAGCCATCTACATAGCAGGAATAGAGATTCTGCACATAGAATTCCTTACAACAATGACATAAATCATCTGGTCACAAAAAACAACAAAAGCAGCCATTAACAACAATCAACTCCAATTAATATAGCACAGAATTTTTAGCCTGTCATTCACAGACCTCAAAACGATCCATGAGAAAAATTCAGAGACTTTGATCTTGAGTAGGAGAAATAAATTAAATCTTTATTTCAATGTAAATGGTTTCCTTTGTAGTCCTATGTGTTTATATTATTTTAATCTTGTGTTTAATATTGTACATTTGAAAACATTCTCCTGAGAAGAGCTACATAGGCTTCCCTAATTCATCAATGATAGAATCCATAATGAAAGAAAAAGGTTTAAGAACCTCCAATGTAGTGCTTACTTGTATTATCTAATATTATAAATGAAGAGATTGAAGGTCCAAAAAAAGTGAATTGCTTGTAATCATTTAATTCTATAATATGTATAAAAGTCAGCATTTGAACCCAAGTTTCTTGATGTTGAGTACAAGGCTCTTTCCATGAAGTTATTGTCTTTGTTTTTTGTTTGTTTGTTTGTTTGTTTTTTTTTTTAACTAAAACTAAAATAAAAGAGAGGCAACTGCCCATAGTATGTGCAGATAATGTACATAAGAACAGTTCAGCTGATGAGATGACTGAATATTCTCAAATGGTCCTTAATTTTGACATTATATTTAAGAAATAATTATTATTCTAAGTCATCAAGGAGTAAAAAAAGGGTTAAAACTGAGTGAAAAAAGAATAGTACCTCACTCCTGAAACTCTGAGACTTAGTTTCCCTAGAATACAGATTTATACCAAACTACCAACATATCCAAGAAGATAATCAGAAGTGGCTTTGGATTTGGGTGAAGACAAGAATAAGTACAATTTTTTCTCATATTAATTAATACCCATGACCTAATATGTCAACATCCTTCTGCTACTTTTGAAGCTTTGTAAGGATGTTAATTTCTTCAAGGCTATGGGAACCTGGAAAACAATTCTCCTCTTGGGTTGGGTTCAGGCAGAGAATCCAAGAAAGGGTCATAGAAAATATTTTATTTCCTCTTTAAAAAGGGAGAAAACCAAGGCACTCAATATTTTTATTTAAAACTGCATGACTACACACATAAACTAATTTGGGGGAAGAAAAATTGAACAGATGAATTTAATTAAAAAACAAAACATGCTGATTACTGACTAAATCCAATAGTTTAATTTTCCTAACACTCATTCCTCTGCCAAGGGTTTTGTGCATATAGTTATAACTTCAATCTCTCACTGTCTTAATATTCCTATGGAAGATTTTGTGGTAAATAGATTTTAAAATGTGATGAGGATATAAAGTAAAACAATGGTGATTTCACTTGTAGCCCTTCTACTCTTTGAGCACCATTCCCACAGACAGTGAAAATGTTTTTCTACAATTAAAAAAATGTATTCAAATGTCAATGCTTTTCCCTTTGTTTTTGAGAATATGAAAAAAGAATTTGAAGATTAACGTTTTCCCATCATGGGGAATGGTAGTCAAGATATAGATAGAAGAATTACAATTTTATTGGATATATCATTGTATCTCACAATTTGGAAAAATGAAACTAAGATCCTATTAGTTGTCAAGTTCTTTTTAATTAATCTCCTGAATATTATTTCTTTCATTCCCCTCATACAGATAATTCAAGGACATGTATTTCTTTCTTCTAACAGGCTCCTAATTGATCCCTTGGCCTTTCATTTCTCCCATTTCCAAAACATCCTTCAAATAGCTATCAAAATAAGCTCAGGTACCAAGTGCCCTCATGAAAAATTTCCTGATTCTCTCCCATAAAAAGTGATCTTTTCCTCCTGAATTTCCCATAACAGAAAGTAAATTTCAAGAAATAAGGAGTATTTTATATTAATATTCCTAGCACTTGGCAAATAGTAGGCACATAACAAATGCTTATTGAGAAACTGCATTTCCATGTGCTTATATTTTCTAATTATCACATTCTACAGAGAGATTCACAAGCAGCAAGCTATCCACTTGGTGACAAATTCTTTAACCATATCAACAATAAAAAATTCAAAATCATCCTTAGGTATTCCTGGCCCTTCATTCTTGCTTGTTTTTGAGGAAGAACTGTGGGATGGGATAGAGAATTCAAAAAACCATATAATTTTTAGATGGTTTAAAACATTAACTTAGTTGTTGATATTTTCTGACATCATCGTCCAATGATCAAGAAATTAATGTACTATTGGAGGAGCTAAATCATATCAATATTGACAAGTTTTATCTAAATATTCTGTCTCTTTCTTTGTCTCTTTGTCACTCTGTTTTCCTCTGTCACAGTTTCTCTTCTCTCTCTCTCTCTCGCTCTCTCTCTCTCTCTCTCTCTCTCTCTCTCTTTCTCTTACTCTCTCGTTTTCTCTTTCTAGCCCTCTCATTTTCTCTCTTCCTTTTTTATCTCTGTCTTTTTCATCTTTCTTTATGCCTCCAACTGTATATGAAAAAAACTACTAGTTAGAAACAGTTAATTCTTCATGAGTTTTAGTGAGAAAAACTCAGTCCATCATGGGTTGATTAGCTTTATGTGAGCTAGTGACCAAGTTCCTATACTAAAGAAGTGAAAAAATTGGACACTGATTACACAATAATATCCTCATGTCCTTTTAATTATTATTATATTATTATAATTATTATAATGATCATCTATGTTTAAGGCCTTCTAACCAGTGTGAAATGTTCAGAGTCAAGTCTTACTAAATGACACAATGAGTGATTTAAGAAGATTCTAGGCATGTATTCCTATTTGCCAATAAATCCTTCAGGTTTCAAATATTATCCTACCAAACTACAATGTACTTCAGCATTATTACTACTTATAAGTTGCTTAATCAGGTAGTGAGTTCCAGAGCCATAATAAGGAATTCTAATAATGAGGGGATCAGTGTTAAAATATATACATTTGTGCACAATGGGAACTGCAACAGAGATTTGAGTTGATGAAGGTGAAAAATTGGAACAGTAAGTTCAAAGGAAGAAGGAGTGAAAGTAGAAAAGACAATGAGCAAGTTACTGAGTGTAAAGGACTGAATTTCTGAGCAGATGCACTTGGAAAACCGAGCACTTAAGGCTAATTACCAGTTGGACAATACTCTATTAGCATTTGCTTGGAAAATGGCCCTCCCCACCATTCTGTGCTAGCTCAATGTGTTGGCCTATAAAGAGATCTGGAGGAGCGAAAAAAGGGTTAGGGTGAAGTAGAACTAGCGAGGTGACACCTCAATAATCTCCAATATCCTCCTGTTTCCTCTAAGATAAAATGTCAGTTCTTTTATTTGTCATTCAAAGATATTGACAGCCTGTTCTTCCTATCTTAGAAGTCTCCTTATACACAATTCCTCTCTACACATTTTATGGTCTAAATGTATTGACCCATTTGGTAGACTTTGTAAAATGAACTCTATCCTTCTTTCTACCTCTTAGAATCCCTGATATCCTTCTCATTTGATTGAAGACCTTCTCTATGAAGCCTTTACAAGTATCTCTAGCTGTTTTTACCTTTCCCTAGAAAGTTGCATTTCATTAGTCTGTAAGAATCCTATTACATGTTGTCTCACTCATTAAAATGTGACCTTTTTGACATCAAAGGCTATTTTTGCTTCTTCTTTGTATCTCAAATATTTAATAGAATGCTTTCCATATAATAAGCATTTTATACAATGTTTTTTGATTGATTATTAATTTCATAAGGTTTATTGTGTAAAAGAAAAATGAGAATAACACACATAAAAATCTAGATAACAATTCTAGAACAACCATTCTGATACAAAATAATGTGCAATTTACAGCAGACTCAAACAGGAATTTAGAATAGAAAAACAAACATAGTTTTTTTAAGGAAAGAATTAATGGAGTAGATTTTTATGTGGCCTTAATGGAAATATCTGAAATGGATATTGAAAAGAAATGGGAGGACAGGGCATTCAGTGAATTATAATAAGTTGTGGAAGGGAGAATGAGTGTGGAGTATGGTAAAGATGCATAGTAAGAGTGCAAATATATTATTATGCATTTTCTAAATTTAAGATCTTTAATATTTTTGCATGTGCTGTAAACCCTGCTAATTATATTCATTCTTTAATGTTACTCAGCAGAAAATATTTGTTTATGCCAGTGATTTTATTCATCCCATGAACATTATCATATGTAAGAACTCCAGAGAGTTTTAAGGCAGAAGAAACATTCTCATAATAAAAGTATGGCATTATACATTCAATCAATCAATTAACACATATTCATTAAGTGATACAAAGCTATAGAGGTGCTGGGGTTAAGACAATAATAATGAAACAATACCTGTCCTCAAGGGCTTCATATTCTACTTATATTTATTACATATGTTTATAAATGTGTGTACATATATATATATATAAATATTTATGTATAAATATACAAAGGAAATTTTGATACTAAAAGCACTAGAGATGAAAGAATGAGGAAAAGTTTTGCATAAAAGATAACATTTAAACTGAGCTTTTATGGAAATAAGGGGTTCTAAAAGATGGGGATGAAGAGAGTGTATTTATAGGCATAGAGGCCAGTACAAAGACTGGCTGGACAGAAAATGGAATGTAACACATGAAGAACAGAAGGCCATTTGGCTTGATAATAAAATGTTGGAAGGGGAAAACATAACATGTAAAACATAAAGTTGGGTCTCATTACAAAAGACCTTGAAGCAAATATGGTCTTTATTTTTGAAACTAAAACAATAATAAGTTTAATAAGTAGTAGAATAACATGATCAGATCTACATTTTAGTAGCCACATTAATAGCTTGTGGGGGAAAAGGACTGAAGAGGAAATGTACTTGAAATAGGTAGTACAATTAAAAGATTACTTCAATAAATAGTACAGGTAAAAGATGATAATAGCAGGATGGTGGGTGAGTGAATAGAGAGAAGAGGACAAATGTGAGAGATGTTAGTCACTTCCTAGGCAGTATGTGCATAGTTAGTTTTACATATTTGAAAATTATTTATGAGCATAGCACAAAATATAATAGGGATTGGAGTCAAAAGTGTTTTTAAATTCTGGTTCTATTACTTAATTGCTACATAAAATCATTTTTTTTCAGTCTCAGTCTCTTCTTCTCTAAAATTGCAAGGTTAGCTTAGATATTCTCCAAACTCCTTCCTAGCTGTAAATTTAAGATGAGAGGAAGCACATTTATTAAGTTCCTATTATGTACCAGGCACTATACTAAGTGCCTTACAAATATTATTTCACTTTATATTCAGCCACCCTGTGAGGTTGATGTTGCTGTTATCCTCAATAATAAAATGGTTATAAAATGGCAAATAGTGATTAGCATCATATCATATACAGTCTAAGGCTGTATTTGAATTAAGATGCTTCTGATTCCAGGCCCCTCTCTATCTATTGTACAATTTAACTCTTCTAAGAATCTATGAACCAGAAAATTAATAGTACAATAAAAATGAAACAGTCACAACTCTCAAAGAGTTTACATTCTATCACACACATGCATACAAAGTTATCTTCGTGCCCAAAATATGCTAGTTTGTATGAAAAAGAACAAAGATAGTAGATAAAACCCTGGCTCTAGGAAACTCTGAGTTTGAATTCTGTCTCAGATACTTACCACTTCTGTGATCCCAGTGATATCACATGGACACTAAGTATCTCAATTTTTCATCTGTTAAATTAAAATATCATTTAAATGACCTTTGAAGGAAAGCCTCTGAATGTCTCTCTGTCTTCAAATCTATAATTCTGTAATATGAGGGATTTAGTCTACTTCAAGTTCAATATGCATCAATGCTGTGATGACAGCATAAAAAGTTAACTCAATTGTGTGCTGAATTAAAGGAGGAATAGTTTCCAGTGGTATGAAGGTTACAATTCTACTATATTCTGCTTTGGTCATTCAGTTCTGGTTACATTGATAATCTTGAAAATATAAAAAGGAAGGGTCAGCTAGATAGTACAGTGGATAAGGAAGAACTGAGTTGAAATCCAATCTCAGACACTTAATACTTACTAGCTGCATGACTCTAGGCAAGTCATTTCACTCTAATTGCCTCACAAACATATACACACATACACACACACACATACACACATATACACATACACACATACACACATAAACGAGATGATCAAGGAATTTGAGTGATGTTAGGAAACTGCAGAGAAACAGTTATTTCAAGGTAAAGATATATATCTTAGGAAGTAATAGTTTCTTCAGCAATAGTAATTTCAAATTTTTGTTGCATTTGGGATACTTATCCTTTTCATATTGCGAGGATTAGGGTCATATTGCTCCTGTGAGTGTGTAAAATTTTTTGGCCCTCCCTTTGCACTAAGGAAGAAGTCTGATTTTTTTTTTCCTTTTTCTTTTATGGGGTGTGTACAGGATCTTATTTTAAAATATGAATTAAATATTTGATCATAGACTGTCATTTGTTGGCCTTTGTGTATCACTTGCATCTTCCCCAAAATTCCCCCAAAAATGTTTGAGACATTTTCATAAAGTACAAAAGTAGACTTAAACTTATGGATTCATTTCACAAAGGAGGTAATCCACAGATTTTGTTTGTATGTAAGTCCATTTCTCCTTTTGTTGAGGTCTCATGAAATATCTCAAGCATATGTAAATCTTGCTGGGCTTCTTGGCCCTTGTAGAATCCTGAAAATGTCTTCCTATAGGTGCCTAGTTTTCTTCTGTCTCAGCTCTCAGTTGAAGGCTTTGTTACTAGTTAACCAAAGACATGGTTAATGGAGGGATGGAGATTGAAGTGTGACATTCATTCTATGCCCACTCCCTACCCCTTCCATGACCTCTGATATAGGTACAACAATTCTGCCTTAAAAGTTTTATTCCTCATGTCACTTCTTTGACATACATAAATACTAGAATCATTTTTTTCATGTGATTTAATCCAATGTCTCTAAGTACTGTACTCCTTCTCAACTTGATTAATTAAGTTGTTGGCATTTAATTTATGACTTTGATTGATTAAATATGTGTCCAGAAAAAGTCCATATGTATTTGGTTGATTGTTTAATTATATAATCCAATCAAAGAGCCGTGACCATCTGATGCAGTTATCTGGGATTAAAACATTTTGTTAAATATAGTAACTGAGGTTAAAGAGGTACAACTTCTCTTATGCTTAAATTGAGAGTCAGGAGGGACATATTTGGGGGGTGGAGTTCACATTCTCTATGATTTTAGAAATTTCCATGCAGAGCAGGGAAGCATTCCTTGTATCTTCCTCTCTTCTTCCCTCCTTCTTTCCCTCCTTCCTGCCCCTACATCTCTCTATTTCTATCTGTCTGTCTCTCTTTTCTGTCACACACATAGAAACAAACACACATACATACATCTAAAACAATTATATCCTCCCTTTACCAAAATATATTCAATTCCCATGATTCTTTATGTACTATATCTCTGGAAAGGGGAGTCCTGATTCATATCCATTATAAAAGTCATCCCTGTAGACCACCAGAAACATTCTTATACTGTTCAGGAACTATTTGGAAAGTATCAATCTATTCCATGACCACCTAATTCATACCTATGGTTTCAGATGTGAAAACTACTACTATGGAACTACCAAGGAAAACAGAACTTGGGAGAGCCTGTAACAATTATCTAACACTGCTATTCTTGGTGGCTAGAAAGAACTGTCAGTGCCTCTTTGACTATGTTTAACATTGAACTGAATTGAAATTTACTTAATTATCTTTTCTGGTGGTCACTGAAAATCTTTTTGAGAGTCAGTAGAACCAATGCAAAAAAAAAAAAAAAAAAAGTGAAATCCACTTAAGGACATTCAAAATTTACTGTACCAATCTTTTACTTTTACTAACCCCATAGCAATTCATTTATCCAAGTCTTTTCTGTGATGTCTATTAATCAAAGAGAGAAAAACTCATGGAAAAACTAAATCTACTTCCTAAATCAAAACTTTAGATTAATAAAAAAAAAAAAGTGAAAACATTATTGTTTATATTAGATTAGTCATGGGCATGATTCAATAACATTTATGCAAATGGGGACCTACGTAAAACATAATTCTTTTCTATGTCCAAAATGTTATATTTAGTGATTGTATGGAAGGCAACATTATATAGTTGACAACTGCTATAGGGGCCATGGCTTTAGTTCAAGTTCCACTGCTTCTAAGATACTAGCTTTGTAATCCTAGGTATTCAATTATTCTAAGCCAATTACTAAGATCATAAGTTGCTAAGCAAGTGCCAGCCTTTATCAGTAGAAAAGGTTTTCTCATTTAGAAGTTCTGTGATGAATTAAAAGTTTGGGTAATTCATTATTTTATTAATTATGGTCAGCAAATAATTAATAAAAGGATGGTCATTTGGTCTTCTCTCATAAACAAAAAATTCTTCCTGCAGACCTCTTAACACATTTTCTTGGAAGAGTGGATATTCCAATGGGCAGCAATCAGCTCTGATTGGTTAACAATGAGAGAATGAATATTATAATATTATGATAATTATATATATATATATATATATATATATATATATATACACATACATATATAACAATAATATGTGGGCTTATTGTAACAAGAGGCTGGGGGATGTGATTCTGATCATTGTCTTGTATAAGTCTATCTTGTATGATATCTCTAGTCAGATGCACCTCTCTCCCACTTTTTCCACTCTTCCACCCACCCTACTCTCTTTAAAACTATCTGGACATAATGAGGAATGCACTCCTACCCCCACTCTGCTGACTAAAACAGAATGGGCAGGAATTCATCTAGACCAAAATTTTTTTACCCTTTGGTCAGATCTAAATTTTCCCAGTTGGTTAAGTGTAGTCCAAGATTTTATCTCATCATCACTAATACCCTTTAAAGTCTGGCTAAATAACCCACAAAAACTGAACTTCCAATGGGGAAAGAAAAAAGGGAAAAGCCCAGTCTCAATTCAACAACTGGCTAGCAATACAAGAGGAAAATGATCATTTCTTAGTTCCCTTTATGAGTGAAGTCACAAGTCCTAGTCTTAACCCTTTTCCTTTTGTTAGTATGTATTCATATACATAGAGTAATTAGTTGTTCTCAGTAACTATAAATAAACATAAAAAATATTCATGGTGTATATAAAGAAATGATTTATACATGACATGGTATAATTATGTAGCGCATTATAAAATAAAACAAAAAGGAAACTGTTGTAGACATCTGAACTCCTATTTGGAATTACACAGCAAAAAAATTCTAAAGCATATGCTTACTAATCTTAACCCTTAAAGTTGTATTCAAATTTTAAGAGATTCTTAAATTTCTTTTTCTAGATAATTAGGCTTCATAGTGTGAAACTTGTTTTTACAAAAGATCACACTGAGGGTTTTCCTTTTAAAGAAGGAAAGTGCCTGGTATGCTTACTGATATACTAGGTGGGACCTTAGCTTGATGTCTTTCTGAGCTTTTGCAGTTATGGGGAGTTTAGCAGACTAGCAGAGTTGATAAACAAAAAGATTAAAGCCTCAGACTGTATAGTACAGATTTATGATGGACATTTTATGGATTCTGACCTTTTGTTAGTTTTTTTTTTCCTCCTCCTCTTCAGATATTTTCCAAATGAAACCAAGATATGAGGAAGACATAAAAAAAAAAAAAAAGCATCACAATGCACATTAATGCAAAATATCACTCAGTGGTGTGATATTAATTTAAATTTAGCAATTCCACAGTGGATTATATTGTTCATGTTGTGGATAGTGGTACTTATAAGAAAACATGAAAATCAGATTCCATCAAATTGCTCCAGATTCTGGAACAATTATCCTGAGTATTTTGTATATAGCAGTATAAGGGTTAATTTTAGGATTATTTGTCTTAAGATGGTGTTTGAAACTTCTAACAGAAGGACAAACAGGGATTAATTAGAGAGTTTCTTTGAAAAAGGAGCTTTGGTTTTATTCTCTGTTTTATCTCTGAAGACAGTCTTCTTTCCTCTAAGAAACCAGATCCCCAGGATAGGGATGGGAAGACTTTTGTTGTTTCCACAAAAGAAATTTTAGCTTTAATTTTTCAAAAGTGATTGGACACCATGTAAACTTTCACTTTGAAGGAAAGGTAAAAAGTTGAAAGAACAGGATGCCATTTTTCTTATAAAGGAGTGACTGTTTTCCCATATTGCTTCCTGGCCTTAAAATTCATTTTGATATGAGAATATTTTGGCATGGGTTAAAAAGGTACATAGCCATTAGGAATAAATGCTAATTAAGGACTCACCACATTTCAGGTACTAAAGCTGAGAAAGAGCTCAGCCTCTTCCTGCCTCTTTATTGTGTTTATGTTATTCTATTCTGTTTTAACAATTTTAAAATATTAGTAGATAATATGCCCAGATAGCCCAAAGGACCTCATAAAAAGGAATCTAGATCATAGAATAAAAGCTGTAACTGTATTCCTGTATCCAGCACATTACAAGTTACTATTACTATACTTACTACCACAGCTGTTTTTAGAATGGATAGAATATGAAGTCATTTATTAAGGGCAATGTGAGAATCATTGGGAATAGAAATAGAAAAGAGAGAAAGAGAGATATAGAATGCTCTTCTCTAAAGGAAATAAAATTCATCTATCTATCTATACTTTATATGTCCATCTTCATCACCTTTTTTTTAACATATATATTATATATATATATGTATGTATATATATATAACATATATATATAGTGTGTGTGTGTGTGTGTGTGTGTGTGCCTTTTACATAATCTAAAACCTAGAATTTCATTGGGATAAGTACTTTAGGAAGATGGATTAGTGAATTTTAGGGAGCAATGGCAGGGTAGATGGTCCCAAATAATGACTATTGAGAAGTGGATAGTTTGTCAGAATGTTGGAGTCAATTAGAGCTCTGTATTATCTCAAAGAGGTAAGGAAAATGAAGACTGAGATAGGGATTTGAAATTATAATCTGGAGTTATCCAAATCTTCAAAATGATGTTTGTCCAATGACTTGTAGCCAAGATTTTGCCAAACTTACATATGCTCAGTATTTTTCTTTTCATTACCATTTGTTAATATATGTTTATTTTGAATTGTGACATTTCAAAATCAGCAACCACCTAGGAGTGAATATTGATATTCTATTTATTGATTATTTTTGTGGTGTTGAACTAATTTTGGATCACAGAAAATGCAATTATAGATAATATAATCAAACATATAATCTATTTTGAGAACACAATCATTAATTTGATAGAGTTGGGAATGTTACAGAAATGATTGACCCAGAATGATGTAAAACATTTCATGAAAATTTTCTTGCTATTCTTTTGAAAAATATGGTGATGTATGTGATTTACAATAATTAATCACGTCAGAATTGGTGAATGATAACACTCAATGAATTTTCAGTCATGTCTTCATGGTTTGAAAAGCTATATCCATTACAAGTATTAAAACTAGCCATGAGATTTTATTAGCTCAAGGATTAAGAGCTTAAGTCATTACTGTAGATTCCTAGGGGCTTAAATACAAAAGCCAGCCCAAGAGAAAGAAAGAGTTGACTTCATATTTTTGACTAGAAACAATGAGGCCAATAGAGAGGCAGAAAACTTGCCCACAAATAAATTAATTTTGTACCTTTGCTGGATATACTTTCTGTACTTTGGATAACTAAACCTCCCTTTGTTAACTGTTAGATTAAGGCTTCTTAACTTGGGAATATTGAATTTTTAAATTATATTTGAAAATTGTATTTTCACATAGTTTTCTTTGCAATGCCATTTTTATACATATAAAAACATTTCCCTTAGGTAGGAATAAATAAATATTCCCAGACTGACAAAATAGCCTGTGTCACAAAATAAGTTCAAGAATATTTGTATTAGCTGGTCTAAAGGTATATATATTCAATCCAAGATAAACTAAAGCAACAGACAGGCCTGAATCAGCCCTAGCCTACAGCATATGTCAACTTGAAATATAGTCACAAGTGGAGTTTGGCCAGCATATGTCTTTGAACCTATGCTATTTAATATTTTTATAAATGACAAATAAAGGGATGGATGGCATCTTCTCATTTTTATATGACACAAAGCTAGGAGGTGTAATGTTCTCTATTGAAAACCACATTTTCTTGGGGTTTCTGGAGGCAGCCTTCCTTTCAGTTCAGTGATCACCACAAGTGCAGCCAGGTGTTAAAAGTCCAAATCTTTTATTGTCTCCTTCACTTGGGGCCTGGCTAGTTTTCTTATAGTCCAGATCCTTTATTATCTCCTTCCTGGGGCTGGGCAGCTTTCTGGAGAGCTTTTCAGTCTGATCTTGGTCTTAGTGTGTTGGAATCCTTACTAACTGCTAACTAATTAGAGTTGATCTAATCTTACAAGAAGATGTTTTGGGCAGAACCTGAAACAAGGTACTAAGTAGAACTACCCATAATCCCTCTCTCTGGAAGGAGCATAAATAGGCCAATGGGCCAGTCGAAGTTCTAGAGAGAGGAAGACGCTACAAGTCGAGATTTCACCGGAATGACATGAAGACTGGAGCTGGGGAGGCTGAAGAAAGCAGAGGCAGAGGCTGAAGGACCAGACCTTTGGATTTAAAGACATTTGGAGAGAGCTCTTGGAACCAAGCAGAGAGATAGGCCTCTAAGCTAACCGGGCTATATTGGAAATAATAAAAGATCTGAACTTTTATCACCTGGCTGTGTTTTGAGAAGAAAAAGATCACAACATTTTGGCGTATGGAAAGCCAAGGTTTAATTATAAGTTTACAGCAAATCACTGAATTTTTACAAACTGTAAAGGACATATGTCCTTGTTTCTCTCTTGAAAAGGAATTAGATCTAAATGAATGGAAATTGGTTGGAGAGGATCTTTGTCAATTCTATGATAAAAATGGGCCTAACTCAATAATTAATACATATAATGTAATACAATTGGCTATAAGAAGTTATTTAAGTGATAGAATGATGAAAAGGAAAGTACAGGAGGAAGAATTGCCAACTTTACTAGGTGAAAAGGAGGACGAATCAGATGAGAATGGAGTTAATTACAATTCTGAGTATGATACTTCACAGCAGGAGGAATTAGGTGATTCCACATCTCATGACCCTCCCCCCGCAATTAACCCTTCATGGATGGAACAAGGGGGAGGGAGAGAGACAGAAACACAGTCAGCTTCTCCTGTAAAGCAGAATTTGACAAGATTAGAAAAAGCATTAATTAAAGCAAAAAATGAAGGAGAAGATATATCTGATTTTATAAATGCATATCCTGTGATTGAAGAGCTCAACTCCTCAGGTCAAAAAGAGAGAAAATACACTCCTTTTAATTTGGGAAAAATTAAAGATTTGAAAAAGGGTTGCACTCTTTATGGGGCTACATCATCTTATGTGAAGATGTTAAGGTTAACTGCTTGGGGAAGAGGATCTGCTTATATTTCCACAGATGAAGAAAGAATCAGATGGCTGACAATGAGACTGTCAAAAGGACTCTTAAAATTTTCAGAAATCATTGGAACTAGCAAGAATCATTGGATTCCTTAAGATGAAAAATTGTTGATGAGACTTTTTGCAGTACTTCAGAGCTTACAGGAATTATTAGATTCCTGGCACATGAACTAATGGACAATGGATTGCTTATGGACTATTTCTAGGACTTATGGACATGTGTAAAATTTCAGGTTGATTCTTGTTATTTGTTACATTACTACTAGCCTGTGTTATATTGCTATGTGCTTATGTAAATTGTGTATAATGCCTCCCATATTGATGGATTTATGTATACCATGTATATCTGTTACAAAGTTCTGGCCCATATTGATGGATTTATGTGTACCCCCTCAGAAACCCCCTATGTTTTAAAACAAAAGAAAGGGGAGATGTTGGAATCCTTACTAACTGCTAACTAATTAGAGTTGATCTAATCTTACAAGAAGATGTTTTGGGCAGAACCTGAAACAAGGTACTAAGTAGAACTACCCATAATCCCTCTCTCTGGAAAGAGCATAAATAGGCCAATGGGCCAGTCGAAGTTCTAGAGAGAGGAAGACGCTACAAGTCGAGATTTCACCGGAATGACATGAAGACTGGAGCTGGGGAGGCTGAAGAAAGCAGAGGCAGAGGCTGAAGGACCAGACCTTTGGATTTAAAGACATTTGGAGAGAGCTCTTGGAACCAAGCAGAGAGATAGGCCTCTAAGCTAACCGGGCTATATTGGAAATAATAAAAGATCTGAACTTTTATCACCTGGCTGTGTTTTGAGAAGAAAAAGATCACAACATTAGTGGGAGAAGTGCATGAAGCCAAGCCAGCCACCAGGAAGATCGAAGATCGAATTGAATATTTAACGCATAGGTTGACAAAGTCAAGATTTAATAATATATATTGACAAGTCAGAGCTAAGATGGTGGATGGTAGACAGGTCTTTCTCTTAGCCCTTCCTGGCTTCCCTCAGAATCAACGCTAGACCAAGCTTCTGAATGAGTTTTGGAGGGAAAGAACCCACAAAAGTTTGGAATGCAAAAAAAAATTTCCAGCAGAAGATATTCTAGAAGAACTCCAGAAAAGTTGCTCTCCTACTCAAAGGCTCTCTTGAAAGAATTCAATAAGGATCTTAAAAGAAAATTAGAAGAAAAATGGGGAAATGAATTGAGAGTTTTGGAAAAGGAAACACAGAAATTTTCTGAAGAAAATAACTCCTTAAAAATAGATTTTGCTAAATGGAAAAAGAAAATAATTTCTTGAAAAACAGAAATGGAAACTGAGGACATCTCCCTAAAAAAATTAAAGTGCCAAAGTGAAAAAAAAACACTACTGGAAATAAATCTGCCCTTAGTCTATGTCATTTTTGGTAAATCCCTTTCAGATTTTGTCTGCCTTGGAATTCTGCCTTCTGGTGTCTTTTTTCTTACCTCTTCCCCCTTGCCTAGTAATGTCTTTCTCCTTGTTATATTGTTATAGCTGAATGGGAAAAAAAATCCAATGAACAAAACAAGTTTTTTTTTTTTTTAAATTTAAAAATTCAATTGGGGGTTCATGACCTAGGCATAAAGAATGAGATTATAAATAAATTGGAAGAGCATAGGATAGTTTACCTCTCAGACCTGTAGAAGAGGAAGGAATTTATGACCAAAGAAGAACTAGAGATCACTATTGACCACAAAATAAAAAATTTTGATTATATCAAATTGAAAAATGTTTGTACAAACAAAACAAATGCAGACAATATTAGAAGGGAAACAATAAACTTGAAAAACATTTTTACAGTCAAAGGTTCTGATAAAGGCCTCATTTCCAAAATATATAGAGAACTGACTCTAATTTATAAGAAATCAAGCCATTCTCCAATCGATAAATGGTCAAAGGGTATGAACAGACAATTCTCAGATGAAGAAATTAAAACTATTTATAGCCATATGAAAATATGCTCCAAATCATTAGTAATCAGAGAAATGCAAATTAAGACAACTCTGAGATACCACTACACACCTGTCAGATTGGCTAGAATGACTGGGAAAGATCATGCGGAATGTTGGAGGGGATGTGGGAAAACAAGGACACTGATACGTTGTTGGTGGAATTGTGAACACATCCAGCCGTTCTGAAGAGCAATTTGGAACTATGCTCAAAAAGTTATCAAACTGTGCATACCCTTTGATCCAGCAGTGTTTCTACTGGGCTTATACCCCAAAGAGATACTAAAGAAGGGAAAGGGACCTGTATGTGCCAAAATGTTTGTGGCAGCCCTGTTTGTAGTGGCTAGAAGCTGGAAAATGAATGGATGCCCATCAATTGGAGAATGGTTGAGTAAATTGTGGTATATGAATGTTATGGAATATTATTGTTCTGTAAGGAATGACCAGCAGAATGAATACAGAGAGGACTGGAGAGACTTACATGAACTGATGCTAAGTGAAATGAGCAGAGCCAGGAGATCATTATATACCTCAACAACGATACTGTTTGAAGATGTATTCTGATGGAAGTGGATCTCTTCAATAAAGAGAGCTAATTCAGTTTCAATTGATCAAGGATGGACAGAAGCAGCTACACTCAAAGAAAGAACACTGGAAAATGAATATAAACTGCTTGCATTTCTGTTTTTCTTCTCGGGTTATTTATACCTTCTGAATACAGTTCTCCCTAAGCAACAAGAGAACTGTTCGGTTCTGCACACATATATTGTATCTAAGATATACTGTAACCTATTTAACATATAAAGGATTGCTTGCCATCTGGGGGAGGGCATAGAGAGAGGGAGGGGAAAGATCGGAACAGAAATGAGTGCAAGGGATAATGCTGTAAAAAATTACCCTGGCATGGGTTCTGTCAATAAAAAGTTTAAAAAAATAAAAAAAATAAAAACAAAAAGTTCAACTGGCCAAACACAAATGGAGGTAAAAAAGCAAACTAAAGAAGTTAAACCTGGAGCAGCAAGGCAGGACACTATGTTTCAAACAAGTCACTGAAATTAAAATACTAACAAGGCCTCTCAGAACCATGAGCCTTGGGAATAGTAGTATTTTTTAAAGAGTCATACCAGCTTCCAAACTAGCTCCCTATAGTTATTATTGAAGATAGATAGATTGTAGAAAGATGCCTACCTTCCTCCTCATCACTACCAACAATTACTGACCAATTGCTACTGATAGGCAGATAGTTAGAGGAACCTTCAGTCTTCCATCCCAGCCCTCAGTCATCATATTGGGAATCAAGTTCTATGGAGAATAGGCTAGCAATCCCTATTGATTATCTACCAAGTTCCATACACAGGGAAGATGGGCCAAACTAACTGAATCAAAAAGAGATCCTAAAAGAGAGAAAGTAAGCAGCTTGTTCCAGGCAAATTGTGGTGTAATGAATACCTTGTCCACCTACCATCTTTCCTCAGATCCTGATAGACACAGTCCCACAACTATAAAGTCAAGAGGTTTAGGAAGAATAGCTTTTCTCCAAGTCCAATGTCCTCAGTTATTATTCTGGGAAACAATTGCTGTGCACATACAGTATAGCAACTACTCCAGCAGATGCAAAAGCCATAACTACTGAAGGTTCAAAAAGAAAAGTCTTTGCCACCAAAGCCCTTGCCACTGTCAAATAGGTAAGATATAACTGACATTACTTTAATGGAAATAACATTAAAGAAGAAACATCAATATCTTCTCTACTTTACCCTAACGACCATGGGACTTTTCCATCTGATTTGGTGCTTAAATCTTTTATATGTGCTACTTCATCCATTAGAATGTGAGTTCCTTGAGAGTAGGGATTATTTTCTTTTTTTCTCTTTTTTTTGGTACCCCAGCACTTACAACATGCTTTAAATTCAGTAAATAAGTAAAATAATAGGCTCATCTACAAACATTTGTGTAACTAAAGATGTCTTCTGAAAAATTAAGTCTTTTTTTCCTTCTTACCATTTCAACCCATATGTCCTTGAAAAACATATAGAACTATAACAATGATTTAATGGAGATGAGAAATGACCATATGGATCACTACTTAATGACATCCTCTCATGCATATATTTTCAGGAATGGAGCAAAATTCTTTCACTTCCTATGTCTGATCAAAGAAAATATTTAGGTCTTTTTTGTGTTGAACTCTTATTTCTTTTTGTGTTCTGGTTTCAACTGTAATTTTATAACTTAATGTCAATGTAAATATGGCTCATTTCATTTATTTCAGTATTAATTGACTTTATTGAACTGATACCACATGAAGAGGATCATCAATAAAAATTAATATTTTTAAAATTAAGTGATGTATACTTTCTCCTCTATTTCAATCACTTTACATTACTACATTTACTACATTTAGCATCAATTAGATTTTTAGAATGATATATTAGAAAGGATAAAGAAAGTTTGGTTCAAATCCTGGCTTTGATACTGGATTTGAGACCATGGACTGGTAAATTAACCTAGTTGGACTTCATTTTTCACTCCTATAATATCAAAGGAATAATATCTATAGCTAGTTTCCTTTTAAAAATATTTTTAATATATACTGCTTTGTGAAACATGTTGGGAAAGACAGAGCAAAAGAGAAAAATCATGGGAGAGATAAAAAATAAGAAAAAAGAAGTGAACATAATGTGTTGATTAACATTCAGTCTCCATAGTTTTTTTTTTTGTTTTTTTTTGTTTTTCTGGATGCACATGGCATTTTCTGTGAAGAATCTATTGGAATGGCATTGTACCATTGAAACACTGAAAAAAACAAGTTTTCCATAATTGATGTCTGGCACATTCTTGCTGTTATATTATACAATATATTCATGGTTCTGCTTGTTTCTCTCAGCATCAGTTCATGTAAATCTTTCCAGGATTTCTAAAATCAGCCTTTTAATGTCTTATAGAACAATAATATTCCATTGTCTGCATATCTCACAACTTGTTCAGCCTTCCTCAATTTATGGGCATCTACTCACTTTCCAATTCCTTGCAACCACAAAAAGAGCTGCTATGCACATTTTTGCCTATGTGGATACTTTTCCCTCCCTTATGATTTCCTTAGGATACAGACTCAATAATGTCATTTCTGGATCAAAGGGTACGCAGTTTAAAATCCTTTGAGCATAGTTTCAAATTGCTCTCCAGAAAGATTGAATTCATTCACAATTCCACCAGCAATGCATTAATGTCCCAGTTTTCTCTTATTCCCTGCAAGATTTATTATCTTTTCCTGTCATCTTAGCCAATTTGAGGTGTAAGGTAGTATCTGAGTTTTTTCAATTTTCATTTCTCTAATCAATAGTGAGTTAGAGCATTTTTTCATATGACAATAGATAACTTTAATTTCATCATCTGAAAATTTTCTCTTCATATCCTTTGACCATTTATCAATTGGGGAATGAACTGTATTCTTATAAATTTAACACAGTTTTTTGTGCATTTTAGAAATGAGACCTTTATCATAAACACTGGTTGTAAAGATTTTCCCCAGCTTTGTATTTCCCTTTTAATCTACTTTCTGTTGGATCTGTTTGTGCAAAATCTTTTTAATTTAATCAAAGTTTTCCATTTTGCTTTCATAATGTTCTCTAATTCTTTTTTGGTCATAAATTCCTCCCTTCTCCAAAGATCTTATAGGTAAATTATCTCTTGATCTTCTGATTTATTTATGTTATCATCTTTTATGATCAAATTATCTAATCCATTTTGACCTTATTTTACAATGGGGTGTGAGATGTAGGTCTATGCAGAATTTCTGGCATTATTTTTCATTTTTCTCAGCAATTTTTGTCAAATAGTGAGTTCTTATTCCAGAAGCTGAAGTTTGGGGATTTATCAAATACTAGGTTATTATAGGGCTTGATTATCGTGTCATGTGTATCTAATTTATTCCACTGATCTACCACACTTTTCTTAGCTAGTAAGTACCATATGGTTTTGATGACTTCTGCTTTATAACAAAGTTTTAGGTTTGGTACTGCTAAGCCACCATTCTTTGTATTTTTTCTTCATTAATTCCCTTGATATTCTTGACACTTTTTTCCAAATGAATTTTGTTATTATTTTTTCTAGTTATATAAAATAATTTTTGGCACTCTGATTCATATGGCACTGAACAAGTAGACCAATTTAGGCAGAATTGTTATTTTTATTATATTAGCTGTGAGCAATTGATATTTTCCCAATTGTTTAGATCTGACTTTATTTGTGGGAGAAGTATTTTGTAATTTTGTTCATATAATTCTTAGCTTTGTCTTGGCAGGTAGACCTCCAACTATTTTATTTTGTCTACAGTTATTTAAATGGAATTTCTCTATCCCTTTCTCATGGTCTTTGTTGATAACACATATAAGTACTGATGATTTATGTGGTTTTATTTTATATCCCGCAACTTTGCTAAAGCTGTGAATTGTTTTGAGTAGGTTTTTGGATGATTTTCTAAGATTCTCTAAGTGTATGGTAAGTATCTACCTTAGAGAACTGTTTTCATAATAAAATGAGATAATGCTCCTGTTAGACATACTCTAAACTTAAAAGTGCTTTATAAATGCCAGCTATTAATGTCATTCATAAATTGCCATATTAAAAAAAATATGATGTCTACTGTGGTGTGTTAGTCTATCTGTACTTATTTCTGGTCTTCTGATGATTATCTGGTCATCAGTATCAGATATATTTGATATATAGTATTTTCAAGCTTATAAAGTATCTTAGATGCAATTTATTATTTAATTTCAAAGTCTATTTTCATTGCTAATATCAGAGATGGCACTGTGTGATATTGTCTTCTAGTAGGCAGATTTATCTTTAAATGACAATGAAGCATTAGACTAGGATATTAGGAGAGGAATAATACTACTAATCATTTACATTATTTTAGATGATAATAATCCTTTACCTTTATATGGCATTTAATAATTTCCAAAAGATTTACAAATATATCAACTCATTTTATTCTTCCTGAGATATTTTTTATTTGAATTTTTTCAATCAACAAGCATTTATTAAATACCATTTGTATTCCCAATTTATTATGGATACCAAGGATACAAATGAAAAACAGTTTTCCCCATGTTTTATTTCTGTCTAAAATAGTTTTATTATACATTTAAAGGACATTAAAAGAACACTGATTTTTATTATGTACAGCTTACTTTAATAAAAATATGATAAATTCAACATGTGGCTTTCAAAATTGTCCTGTTTGTCTGTTTCTTTTGAACTTCCTTCTGTGCATTTTTAAAGTTTCTCCCATATGCCTTCTTTTATTTTTTTTTTCATTTTTGATAACTCTATTGCCATGTCCTCATTTTTCCCCACCCGAAAAGGGTTAAAACAAACTAAACCAGAATTTTTGGAATAGGTAAGCATAATCAAGCAAAACAAATCCATAAAAGTGACTCTGCCCAGAATTGTATGATTCATTTTACACATCATCTTTCAATCATAAGGTAGATAGCATATATCAGCATCAGTCTTTAAAAGTTGTGGTTATTCACTGCATTAACCAGAATTCTCAAGTCTTTCCAAGTTATTTCTCTTTAAAATGTTACAAAAATCATTATTTTTAAGTATACTGAAGAATTAATTAATATTCCTATTTTACATGTAAGAAGAGAAACTCAGAGAATTTCATAATGTCATCAAGGTCTCAGTAAATATCAAGCTGAGACTAAAAGAAAGTTATTGATAGATGCATTTTCCATTAAAACATTCTGTTATAACCATTATAATTTACTTTAACTAGAAACTCATCAGTGTGGGTATTCCCTCTGATTATAGAGGTTACAACCAGTCCACAATCTTTCATTTTACAGGTTTCTTGTTAATTTCTTCTTATAAATTCCACATAATCAACATTCTTGAAAACTTTTGTTTCTAGTTATAATTAACAGATACCAGAATAGCACTTGAACTACCCCTTTGTTACTGCTCCTTTTATGGACATATTTTTTCTTATGTCTTTTAAGTCACTTTTTATCTGGCAGTTGTCATTAACAGTATGCTGCAGCTTCTGAGACCTACTTTGAGTCTTTCCATTGCCCTTTAAATAACATGTAATTTTATTTATTATTTGTATAGAGATAAAAAAAAAACACTTCTTTCAGGGCATATTTGAATATGAATACTCTCTTAGTGTACTATTTTTCCATTAATCATTTAAGAAGATAAAGAATTGAAATAAAAATCAAGGTGAAACTATAATCAATATTACCCAGGTCTTTTATTCCATTGCAGTATCTTCTGTTGTATTTAATAGCTACCACTAATTTAATTATTACAACAGACAGGAAAAAAGCAAAATTGTTTTAGTATCTTATGTTAATATTGTTTGTTTCCTCATCAATTAAATTATAAATCACTTGAAGACTGAGAATTTTGTTGTATCTCTCAAAATATTGTATGTAAATACAATATTTACTAATGCAATGACAGGCTCATTGCAGAAATCTAATAAATATTTGTTGAATGACTAAGGGTAAGTATAAAAGAACATAAGTTATGATACTTATAATAACAGTGCTTGGGATGAATTCTAAAGATTTCTCCTTGATATATTTATGTATGAATGCTGGGGGTATGTTTTTGTTTGTTTGTATATTTTTTATAGCTACACATATATGTGAACAAAATTTTTGAAAATAACATCAGAGATTTTTTATTAAATAAAAAGATGAATTTGTCTTTTATCAGGATTCTGTGTCAGACCAAAGGAGGGAGAGGGAGGGGAGGAAGTTTTATCTTCTTTCAGGAAATTAAGGAATATTGACCCAATCACACATAGTATCCCAATACATATGGTATTATAGACATATAACTGAGGACTATTGAAGGGAAAGGATGAATTCAGACCTATTATTTTATTGATACAAAGATTCTTAGTGAGAAGACTTCCTCAGCCAAAGCAGACCACTAAATACTCTCCAATTTAAGAAGCCCACAGAGTTATTGAGATAAACAGTCATATAGACAATATGTATTAGAAAAGGGACTTGAACCCAGTCTTCATGATTCTGGATTTGGCTTTTCATCCACTACTCCCCACTAGTTCTTCAAAATTAAATTTACTATGGATACATAGACAAATAAGTCACAATAAAGGTAAGATAAAATATTATTTTACATCTGTTTTTACAGTGGCCTGAGCTATGTCATGGTAAAAAATAAAGTCAAAATCCCAAATTAACCTCACAAACTTGTATCTCCTGTCTCTCTCAATTTCTTGATCAAAATGATATTTTCATATATTAGCCTGAAGGATTAAGATGCATAATATGATAACAAGGCAGGAGTACATGGGTATGCCTTCAAAGCAATCCTAGTGTCTGCCTCAAAATTCATGGTGGGAGGAGGGGTACCTGTCCATAAACCTAGCTCGTTGCATTCCTTTAGTGACAGAGTGAACATCTTATAAAAGACCTTTAATTTTACTGTAGCCTGAACTTTTCTGTATCCCCTCCAAGATTTCTGTTTAAACAGATGCAGCACAGATGTGGCCACATCTGCCAGGTCAACACAATTCTGCCATTACCAAACCCTTTTTATGACTATGTGTTTTCTGACATCTAATTGTTAAGCAAAAACCCTTGCCTGAAAGACACTTGGTGCATTGCATCAAGTGATATACTTCCACTTGCTTCTCATTTCCTTCTAATAAGTGCTTTCACATGTGTTCACTGGAAATGTTTCAGTGCCCATGGTTACTTTTTGTTTGATTTAGAAATAGTTATTAAGTTCTCATTAGCCTTTAAGCAAGCAATCTCTTACTGTAGTATAAGAAGCAGGTTGAATTAAAGTGGTTTATCACTTGGACTTTTTCTTCTTGGAGAACTTTTGTAGCTCCTTCCAGATTACACCACCACAATTCTAGTTTCAGATACCTATTCATTTCCAGAACTCTTGTTCTAGAATGTGAGTAATTAATATAACTCCTCCCCCCTCCCAAGAGGTCTGCAATTAATTTTTATGGGATCCATGAACTTTGATGAGGGAAAAAAATGCCTCTTTCCTCCAATCCATGTGCACACTAACATCTAGCTGAATTTCATTATTTTCCTTAGTTATGAATGTAAGTAATGAAAAGTAGGAGTTCATAAGTTTCACCAGACTGCCAAAGGAGTCCATGAAAGAATAAAAGCCTGGGAAAATCTGGCCTAGATCTATCTTACCTTGCTTCCTCGTGATTAGAAACACGACTAAAATCTTTTCATTCTTTAATGATTTTAATGATATAGGTATATGTGTATGGGAAAAAGAGGTAGTTATATGATTTCATCAGGGAACTCATGATATAAAAATTCCCTGAGCTGATACACATTAGAAATTTTCTCTAATTTATAGACTTAGAGAATCAACTAGAAAACTAAGAGATTTAGTGATTTGCTCATGATCACACATAAATTATATATTGGAAGTAGGATTTGTCTTCCTGATAGGAAGGCCAACCATCTTCTTATCATGATTTTCTACTTATAACTTAAAGACTCTCTCATAACAAGTGATATAGTCATGAAGATATGGATTTTTAGAGGGTGGTGTAGGGCATATATACATATTGGCTGGTTGATATATTTATTGGGTGTTATGGGTATGTGTGTTGAGGTGGAGGGGTATAGAGCATTAAACATTTTCAAATTTACAAGTCTCAAGGTATTAGTTTTAAATGGCATGCTCATATAAACTG
Source organism: Antechinus flavipes (assembly GCF_016432865.1). NCBI lineage: Eukaryota > Metazoa > Chordata > Mammalia > Dasyuromorphia > Dasyuridae > Antechinus > Antechinus flavipes. Next base: position 569,452,590 of record NC_067398.1, on the reverse strand, counting down.
TCAATAAAAATTTAACTTCCCATTTTTTATTTTAAACATTTGTAAAAACACTGGATTTAATCAAATTATCCATCTGTTTTATGAGTCAGGAAACATTTATGAGAACCATGAAAAGGCTTTACAAAGCCTGTAGCCTAGACCTCCTGATTTGGGAACCTTTTCCCAAATCATGCTGGATTAATAAGATTACCACCCAATGTATAGAGTATGCCAGCAAATCCTGAAGAATGGAATGGATGTACACCATCTTATTGTGTCCTAGAAATTCAGCCAACATGTGGTGACAATCCAAGCTTCACCTATTTCAATAAGAGAATTTTCAGTCCTGAAACATTTCTGAAAGAGTGAGACCCAGAAGATCAGCCTACAGTGTGGGTTTCTCTAAAGCCATCTAATATTTACTAAGATATTTAATGTGATGAATCATATGTTATACAAATAACTTCAGGCCAGGATGAAGACAGAAATGCAAGAAAATACAAAGGAAAGCAAAACACTTAAGCTGTATTTCCAGGAACCAATTATTTGATGTCTTTCTGGCTTATTTTTTCTAGTTTTTTTTTCCTGTATTAATCTTCATGAAGTAGGTTTTCAAATGCAATAATCATCCCCATGTCTAAGAGGAACAAGAATTACCAATTGAAAAATACAGTGCATTTTTCTCCCATTAAAAAATTGTATTTCCCCTTTGAAGGCTCTTTTTTCCCCTCCCAAATAAGCCATCCCCAATTTTTGAACACCTGATTTCAAGCCAAAAGATTAGTAAGCTTGCCTTAGAGCTGTAAACTTAATAAGCATGATCTGGGGATGTCCTTACACTAACAAAAGGAAAACAAGGCAAGGGTTGACGTTCTAAATATTCCGCCCTGCTATAATAATCCAACACGGAAGTTTATTTGAAACAGACTTATAACTCAACATAACTAAAAAGATCTAAGAGGGCTGAGCAAAGGGGCCCAGTGACTTGTTCTCACACAACAGCATCTGTGGCAATCAGCTCTCAGAAGTCTTCTGGCCTTCTAATGCCTTTCCCTGTGGAGGCCAATTCTACTTCCAAGTTTCCAGGCATGACATTTGAAAAGTGTCTCCTCCTTTGACAGCTGTGAAATGCCATAATGGTTACAATATCATGTGCTGGGAGTCCTCCAGATGTCTTAACACAGTGGTAGGTCTATTCCTAAAGTCAGGCTAAAAGGGAGAGTGCCTGACATAAAATATAGAGGCATTTCTTCATCTCTACTACCTTGTAAGTGCCCATGACTTGAAAAGGGGCCTCTAGCTGTTTGTCAAATGATTTTTCTTCTTTACGTTTAAGGCCTAGGTCAAATTTAAACACTCCTATTTCCTCAGATCAATTTAACCTAAAGAATAGTTTCTATCCATCATGTGTCTGGACTGAGAAGGGAACTTTAAGGTATTTAACTCATCCCTTTGCCCTCAGAAAGAGGAATACCAAAACTACCTCAGTCACATGAGAGTTTTGTTAACATTTAGCCTTCTTCATATGTGTGTTGGAGAAGTTGGTTTGTTTTCTTTCAGATGTGGATATTAAATATTTCTAAATAGTTATAATTTAAGGAAAAACTGAAGTAATTTGGTTTCTAAGTTTCCAGCTGATTTTTTAGACTTCTTAAATGTATCTAATGTATAAAAAACACATTCCTTCTCCTCAAAGCCCACAGGGGAATAAGTACTATTTCCTATTTTACTGTGCACAGGCTATACCTTATCCCTGGATGCATTTCCTTTCAACATCCTTTGTCTCCCACAGTTCAAATGCTATCTCCTGAATATTATGTTTCCTGATCCTCTCAATTGTTAATGATTCCTATCATCCCTCAATTTTTTTTGCATTAATTTTGTATATATGTTGTAATTATTCATCAATAAGCACATTGCTTCTTCATAGTAAAATTTAAGTTCCTCAATGGCAGGATGTACCTCATTTTTCCCCCTTTTTTCCTTCCCACAGTTTAACATTGAACTGACACAAAATAGCCACCTGCCACATACTTGTGTCAGTGAGTTGAATTGAATTACAACTTGCTTCTATCTAGAGAGTATGCATATTCAGTCCTGACTGTTAATTTCAACTTTCCATTTGCACTGAGACAGAAAAATAAGATATAGAGATTTTTAGCATAAAGATTGTATGTGAAAAAAGCCAGGTGTGGGTTTAGGAGGGGGGAGAATACTGAAAAAGCTAGCATAAACATGAAGCAGTTTCTCTAGCTATGCTGGACTGAAGGTAAAACAAAGGAGGATTTGACTCTAATAAATCTCATTGATTTGGAATTTCCATATAAAAATGTAGATGACAACCTAGATATCTATATCCTGTGCAATTTATTTATATTTTCCAATGAGTTCACCAAGAAGAATTATATGTTGTGCTGGAAGAATGGAATCAAGGGTGCATGGAGAAAGGTTTGCCTTAAAGAGGGAAAAGGCCACCAATTCACATGAAACTTGAGTGAAAGAGAAGACAACAATGGAATATGTTGAAGGTGTTTAATGAATGCTTTCTATCTATTATTGTCTATTGAAGATGCCTGAGTGACATAAAATGAGAGGGATCTCTGCAGATGGGCTTTATTTGGGGGGAAATATGGAACAAGGACCTCACCTCAAGATCAGTGGGGTGAAGAGGTGCTATGACAGACATCAGAAGAGATTTGATGGTTTGAAGCAGTTCTTGTGGAGAATGTCATAGTACATCAGAGAGGAATTGAGGATTTGCTTTACTGAAGTAAAGGTCTAGTTAAAATTTTAGATAGCACAAATTGGTAGTGGATCTGGTTAGCATGATTTTTCAATTTCCTCAATCTCTTTTTGGCAACACATGAATAAGAGAGAAGGAGGCAGATGGTGGGAGTAATCTACCATTCATAAGGAAAAAGAAACAGAAAAAGATGACTGTAAGATTGAAGTATGATTATGGGACAATGGTAGGAACACCAACAGAAATAGGGAAATTAAAAGAACATGTTTAGGAAATGCTTAATCACAAAAACAATGACCATTTTCTCTCTAAATATGTTAATTAATTATAAGTATTTTTATGTAAATCATTTATGTCATATGAGTGAATAAATACACATATATAAGGTAATTTGTATGTGTACTGTTATATGTTACATATAGCACATAAGTAAAACAAGACAATAAGGTACATAAAATGACACATTTCTAAAGGATTTAAATTTCCCTTTTTTCAGGGAAATGGTTTAAGTTAGTCAATAAACATTTATTAAGACTTTACTATGTGTTAAGCACTATGTTAAGTGCTGGGGATAAGAAAAAAAGGAAAAAAATCCTTGCTCTTAAATAACATATTCTAATGGAATAAATGACACAAATATCTAGGTACATGAACATTAAGTAATAGAGTATATGAAGATAATCTGAAAGAGGAAGATATTAGCAGCTAGGCAGACTGGGGAAAATCTGCTAAAGAAGGTGATATTTAAGGTATATCTCGAAAGAAGATAGGAAAGAAAATAAATGTGAGTAGATAGAACATTTTAGAAAATGGAGTTATGCAATGGAAAGGCATACATATAGGCAGAACAGTGTTATGTCTCAGCAATTGCAAGTAGACCAATATAGCTGAATCATAGAGTGAAAATGAGTAAAGTATATGAAGGTCAAAAAAAGCCATGTTTAAAGTAGCTTTAAATGACACATCTAAGACTATGTTTTATCATTGAGATAATAAAGAGTGACTAGAATTGATTTAGTGGGAGTAGGTAGGATGATACTGTCAGTCCTACATTTGAGGAAAATCACTTTGGCAGTTGAGTGGAAACTAGATCAAAGAATGAAGGGAAAATGAGATCAGTTAGAAGGCTATTATAATAGTTCAAGGTGAGAGGTGATAAGTGCCTGAACTGAGGTTGTGATTATATGGGTAGAGAAAGAAATTCACATAGATGAAAGATTCTCTGAAAGTAGAAATGGCAAGATTTAGCAAAGGATTGGATCTGTGGATTAGTAAGAGAGAGGAATCAAGGATGCCACCAAGATTGGGAACTTGAATAAAAGAGAAGATGGTAGGGCCCTAAATAACCTAAATAATCATACCATCTTCTCTTTTATTCAAATAACAGTAGGGAAGTCCTAAAGTTTGAGATGCCACAAAAGCAATTAACAATGAAGAACCAGAGCTCAGGAGAGATACTAGAGCTGGATTTTTAGATCAGGGGGTAAGCTCTCTCTGGCTTTAAATATACTATCATCTCTCATAAGTAGATATAACTGTGGCTTCCAATTACAGGCATTAGAAAAAAAATTATAATGACATCAAACTATACCACAAAAACACATCAAGTATCTTTTGCAATATTTTACAAATAATATCAAAATGCAATTTGAATTTACTAAGAACAGAATTCTTCCCCTACTTTAAGAAAGGAAAGACTTAAGAATTGAATCCAGCTATCACATTATTTAAGTGGATAAATGTAGTAATTAAACCTATTTTGTCTTATCCAGGCAAAATACATCAAGCTTTAAGATATCCAAGGGGGGAAAAAAACTCTCAGAGACTTATTATTATTATGAAATAAAATCTGAATAGGAAGAATACATTTAAATCAATCAATGTCTGTGTAAGCAATTCCAGGCAGATTTCTAAAATGAACCATAACATCTTTGGAAAGTGCCTTTAAAAAAACATGATTTTAACAAAACATAAGACCTTTTCCCCCTAAGCAACTATAGAAGAAAAGTGGAAGAAATTGAGATACATTCTTAGAGTACAAGAAAAAGATGCTATTTGAAGGAACAGACATGAAATGAGTAAGTTCCAAAAGTGAGATCCAAAAGTACATCATAGGGCATATTTGTATGGAATAAAACAGCAACACCTTGACAACAAAATATTGAATATATCGTTATGTTATATAGATTTGTTTGTGAAAATGAAGGAATCTGCAGTGGTAATTTGGAGCAGGTTATTTCCAAAAGAAACTAAAGAAATGTTATCCTTGAGGACTTTGGAGTAAGTTTTCAATATAGATTCTTCCATAGAAATTTCCATCTCTGTTTCTGTGATGTAATATCCTAAATAATTATCTCAAAGCAGTATCCTCATTACAGATTTTTTTAAAACTTCATGTTTACACACACACACACACACACACACACACATACACACACACACAGATAAAACAATCCATAATAAAATATCCTGTGTGTTCAATGGCCTATTGAAAAAATAGATAAAATATTTTATTTTGATATTTGAATAAAAATCACTGAAATGGAAGCTCATATGTATTCTTACTAAAAATCATAAATATATATTTTAGTAGCAGATTGGATTCTAAGGATGATTAAAGTATCTCACCAGATCCCATGCAATTTCAATGCTTTAATTCACTGTGCACCTGAAGCTCTGAATTATATATATATATTGGAGATCATGAATATATGCAAAAAATAATTTTAAAGATTCAAGAACTTGGTAAAGGAGGCAAAAATAATATTGACGAAAACACCACCTGATGAAACAGAAACACACAAATGATAAATGATGCACACATATGAGAAGAATGCCTTTAAAAGCAGAACTGATCAAATGGAAAAAGATATAAAATTTCACTGAAAGACTCATTAAAAGGAAAACCATGATTTAAAAAAAGAATTAGACATCACTTTTCAAGAAACTATCAAGGTCTGTCCTGGTATTCTAGAACCAAAGGATAAAATAGAAATTGAAAGAATTCATCAATCATCTGAAAGAGAACCCAATATGAAAATTCCTAATAATATTATAGTCAAATTTCAGAGTTGCCAGATAAAGGAGAAAATTTTGCAAGCTGCCAAAGAAGAAAAAAGAAATTGAATATTGTACAGTCACAGTCAGGATAACACAAGATTTAGCAGCTTCTATATAAGGATCTCTTCTGTATTAAGGGATCAGAGGTATTGTAATATAATATTCTGGAGGGCAAAACAGCTAGAATTTTAATCAAGAATCATCTATCAGAAAAAGTAAGTATAATCCTTCAGTAGAAAAAAAATATTCAGTGAAGTAGAAGACTTTCAAGCATTCCTGTTGGGAGAGAGTTGAATAGAAAATTTGACTCAAGACTCAAGAAAAGTACAAAAAGATAAACCGGAAAGGGAAATCAAGAGAGATTTAATAGATTAAACTGTTTGCAAGTTTATAAGGAAAAATGGATACATGAGAATTTTCTCATTATTAGGGCAGTTAAAAGGGATATATATATATATATATATAGACAAAGGCTCAGGTATAAGTTGAATCTGAAGTGATAATATGTAAAAGAAATTAAAATTAAGGGATGAGAAAGAGGAATGCACTAGAAAAAAGAGGGGAAAGGAGTGATAGAACAGGGTAAATTATTTCACATAAAAGAGGCAAGAAAAAGCTTTTATAATAAAGGAGAATAGGGAAGAAGTGGTAGGGAATGTTTGAAGCTTTATCTCATTGGAATTGGCTCAAAGAATAACGTACTTTCAATTAGTTATCTGTCTTATCATGTAGGAAAGTAGGAGGGGGAGGAGATAAGAGAAGAGCAAGTGCTCATCAAGAGGAAGACCAATTCGGGGATGGAAGGGAGGGAAAGAGTGAGTGATATAATAGAATAAATGGGGAGTGGGGAGGGTGGAGATGAGGGGAGGTAGGATGGAAGGAAATACAGTTAGCAATCAGAACTAAAAAATTTAAGCAAGTTTTTCTAATAAAGGTTTCATCTGTCAAGTATATGAAGAAATGCGTCAAAGTTAGAAAAATAAAAGCCATTCCCAAATTGACAAATGATTTAAAAATGTGAATAGTTTCCAGGTGAAGTAATAATATCGATCAATAGCCATAAGATAAGGTTCTTTAAATCACTATTTATTGGAGAGATCCTAATTAAAACAATTCTGAGTTACTAAAGAGAAGGTGACAAATGTTGGCAGGGATATGGGAAAATTGAGATATTAATGCATAATTGTTGGAGTTGTAAACTGATTCAACCATTATGTAGAATAATTTGGAATTATGCCCAAAGATTCATAGTAACTAATTTCTGGTGCAAAGGAATTGGAAATTGATAGATGCTCCTCAGTTAATAAATGGCTGAGCAATTTGTAGTATATGACTATGATGGAATACAATATTATGCTATAAGAAATGAGAAACTAGATACTCTCAGAAAAACTTGAAATGATTTATATGAACTGATACAAAGAGAAATGAGTAGAACCAGAAGAGTATTGTATAGTTACAACAATATTGTAAGATGATCACCTTTGAATGACTTATTCTCAACAATACAATGATTTATAAAAACTTTGAAGAACTTATAATGAAAAATACCATCCATCCCCAGAAAAAGACTTGATGGAGTCTGAATACTGATCAAAAGATACTTTAAAATTGTTTTTCTTGTGTTTTTATTTTGGTCTATGTTTGCCTCCCCCCCCCAAAAAAAAAAGCCTGTTGGGACCTTGAAGAATTGAGCATGATTGAAACAACACAAGAGCAACAATAAAATCCTTATTCTCTTTTCTATTTCCTTGTTGCTCTTTCTGTTCCATCCCTTAACCATGAAAAGTCTCCTGATACCTAATTTCTCACTGAGAGAACTGTTTTCCGTAACTGATATGTGGGATTACTAAAAAAAAAAAGCAAGGTGAGACAAGAAGAGGAATACCAGATATGGAAAACTCACAGAGAGAAGAAAGATTTTGCTTCTCAATTATTCTCTCACAATTAAGACATGCATTCTTCCTTCTCTTCTTCCTTTCTTCTTCACCATACTGAAATAGGAGCAGCAACTGAGAATAAGAAGGGATAGCAGTAATTCTATTCACACAGCAAAATTGTGAATTTGTTCTTACTAGTTTGTCTCCAGACCATCTATCTAATGAAAATTTGTCTCATAAAAAAAGAGAAAACTTTCTTTTCTCAAACTATTTCTTTTTACAGTCTATGCTCTTGCTAAAGGGCATTAACACCTCCCCATTAGTAGTTCTCATTCTACTTTATTTTTGTTTTTGACATGCCATGTACCTTTGTCTTCTCTGGCCACAGTAGGCTTCCCTAATTTCCCTCCCGTTTGTTCTTTTGTTATAGAGACAACTCAGGTGCTACTATATCCAAGAAAATTGTAGTAAACATACCTGTACTAAAATTGGTCTTGTTCAAATTCTCTTTTCAAGCTACTGGACTTCTCCTTTCTACTTATATACTCCCTTTTTTTGTGATCATTTGGATGTGTGTCTTAAATGGAAGAATAATCATTCACAGCATCATCTATAGAGTTATTGAGTCACATTTGATTTTCCAAGAAGGAACTGTGTATTTTCTAGTAAGAAGACTATACAGGCTTTCATTTCCCCATCATCCTCTAGTGAGGAAGGGTCCTTTTAAGTTATCCTTTTAAGTTACTGTTCTGAATTATTACAGAACCTTTTCTCTGTCTCTGTCTCTGTCTGTCTACTCTCTCTCTCCCTCTCTCTCTCTCTCTCTCTCTCTCTCTCTGTTTCTCTCTGTCTCTCTCTCTCTCTCTGTTTCTCTCTGTCTCTCTCTCTCTCTCTCTCTCTCTCTCTCTCTCGCTCTCTCTCTCTTTCTCTCTCTCTTTCTGTGTGTGTGTGTGTGTATGTGTGTGTGTGTGTGTGTGTTACAGTGGGATAATTATTATAAAAAATCCTGTTCTACACATCTGAAATGGTGTCAATGATTGACATCATCTCTAAACTCCAAACAGTATTCCTATTTTTCCTGTATTGGTTTATAATTCCTTTTACCTAATGCCAAGGAATTCAAGATAAGATATCCAAACATTCTATATCAGATCTGTTCTAGGATATGGAAGCACAGAAAATTGGTTTTAGTTTAAGCTTTAAGATAGATTGATATCTTAATAACTCCTCTTCATAATAATTTATTGTTTGCTAATAAAATTTCTCCCCCTGTATGATGGAACAAGTGCACTAATAGTGAACCCCATGATGTAAATTAATGTGAAATTTGTCAAGGAAAAAGTAGTCTTCAATTTCATTCAAGAAAATGCTTACCCCCTCCTCTAGCATATCTAAAGAAACAGAGATAATTCTGCCACTCTAAATCATTCTTTGTCCTTTTTGTATAGTCTAGTTCAATAAAAAGGACAAACTTTAAATTTGTGAACTGAATTATATTATAAATCAAACCCCAGACACATTTATTTGGTTCCTGAACATACTGATTTTTAAATAAAAAAAGACTTATAGCCTGTACTCCATATATTATACATTCCTCCACATTGGTTCCATTAATTAAACTTACTTTAATTAGGCCTTTGGAGAATAAACACTACAGCTATGAAACAAATAAACAAAATTGTTAATTTAAAGTTGACTTTATTTCACAACAACTAGGTTCATAATTTTTGATTACTGAATTACGAAAGCTTACTACTGCAGGAAAGTCCCCTTTCCTCTATTCTAATAATTGTAATATTTACAATGAAATATATGTTCCATTAATGACTTTTGCCTATGAAATATATGACTTGGAAACCAAAGTAATGGTTTTCAAATTCTAAGAAAATTGAATAAACTTAATATGGACACATATTTTCCTTGTCAGGGCTACTAGGTGCAAAGCTGTTGTTCACTAATTAAAAGTTAAGAAAGGAATGTGGACAGTGCACCTGATCCAGTATAAGAATGTGTCTAATACTGAAGATCTTGAGCCAATCAAAATATTATTTTAACTCCATAACTCTTGGAAATCCACTTTCATACTTTCTGCTCAAGCTGGGTTTTCTTTCTTAGAACTTCAGATTATGGTGGGACTATAGAATTCAATGTAATTCTTTCATTTGATTTCATAGCATCACAGATTTTGAGATTCAGAAAGGACCATTTAGTGCAACTCATAATTGAAAAGAATTCCCAATATAATATGTACCTTACAAAATATCATGAAAATTCTGGTTAAAACCTATAAAACTGATAAATCCACCATCTCCTAAGGCAGCTCATTTCACTTTTTTGAATACTCTGATTTTTATGAAGCTTTTTTATTTTTGTTTTCCCTGATATCAATCCTAAACTTGACTATATTCACAAATTCATCTGACACCAATTTATCCTGAATGTCAAATGAAATGTCCTCCAAATGACAGTCTTCAAAGAATTTGAAGACACCATCAGATCCCCTCTACATTTTCTCTAGTGTTCTTATATACTTTTTAATATTTTTCACCTACTATGTGTAAAAAAATAATGTTAGCTTTCTTTTTTATTTACTTTTAGTTTCAAATTCTCTTCTTCCCTCTCTTTTCTGTCACTTCATTGAGAAAGGAAGCCATTTCATATAAGTTCCACATGTACAGTCATGCAAACCATATTTTTAAATTATCCATGTTATGAAAGAAAACATAAACCAAAAAAGCAAATGAAAACAAGAAGAGTATAGTAAAAACATGCTTTTGTTTGCACTCAAACTCCATCACCTCTTTCTTTGAAGATGTGCAGCATTTTTCATAATAAGTCCTTAGGAACTTCTTGAATAACTGTTTTGCTGAGAACAGTTGTTATCAACAGCTGATTATCTCACAGTATGATTATTGCTGTGTACAGTGTTCTCCTTGTTCTGTTTCATTTTTCTGGGATCATCCTGCTCCTTATTTCGTATAAGATTATAATAGTATTTTATCACAATCATATACCACAACTTATTTGACCATTCCCCAATTGATGAGAATTTCTTTAATTTCCAATTCATTGACAAAAAGAGCTGCTATAAATATTTTCATACATATGAGTCCTTGTTCTTTACTTGTATGTTTTCTGCCTTTTAACATCTGGCTCATTTTGGTTTTGAGCTGTTATTTTCTTTAATATTTTTGGACCCTTTAAGAACATTCTTTTTTTCACTATTTTCTTGCATCACTCTTATTCCCACCCCCTATTTTCCCTCTACTTGTCTTAATTTATTTTTAAAGTCATTTTTGACTCTCACAGAGATTCTTTTGGGACCTGAGACACATAATTCACATTTTTCTCTGAGGCTTTGGATATAATAGTTTCACTTAGGTGTGTTCTTCTGAGTTTGTGTTTTGATCTTTGTTATCCCCATAATTTTCTATGGTCATTTTTTTTTCTTGGTAGTGGTGATGGTGTTGGTGTTATTTTCTGATCTTTCTAGCCTATTTCTTGATTTTTAAATCTATGTTAAAGTAAGTCTTTACTTCTGGAGTTTGGGAAGGGGAGGTTTGTTCTGTGCTAGTCTTCAAGTTTTTCTTCTTGTTACTCTCAAGCAGTTCTGGTACTTTTTCAGTTTTTTAGTTCTTCCAAGATGGTATGATCTAAAGAAGAGTGTGACCACTGCTCTTAATATCCATGCTCTGGTCTTTGAGTTACTATAATCACTCTTTTCCAGCTTGGAAATGTGATTAAGATCCCTACTCCCCTGTGGACACAAGCTCTCATGTGCTAATGCTCCTCCTCACCCTGGTACTACAATCAAGAACTATGATCCAGATTCATGTATGGGCAATGAAACAGACCTCAAACCTGAGTAACAGCAAAGATACTCCCCTAATTTTCTTCTGACCAGTTGTATGACCCCCTTACTCTTGGGCCCAGCCTACAGCCTGATTTAGATTGAACTTCACTCTGAACTCAGTGTAACAGATCTTTCCTGCTCATCTTCTAAGCTGTCTTGGATTGGAAGACTGTATCTCTTGTCTTTTTGTGAGTTCTATTGCTCCAGAATTCATTTTAAGGCATTACTAGAAGTTGTTTTCATGATAATGTGGGAGTTCAAGTGAACCTCAGCTTTTTCTCTTCTAACTTGGCTTTTAATTTTCTCTTCTCTAAATCTTCTATTTAGCTTACTCAGAGGTTTTTTTTTTGTTTGTTTGTTTGTTTGTTTTTTTTTTTTACCTTGATTAGGCCTTGCCTGGTAGTTTTTATTGGTTAATTCTTTAATTCCTAGATTCACTATAACACCATGCCTTAGTGCTGGATTAAAATTATCAATATAATGATAGTAATTCAGTTAATGAAGACACTGGTGATGATAAAGAAAACAAAGATAACAAGACCCAGGATGATAGAATCGCAAAACAAGAAGGCATATTAAAGATCATTTAATCTCATCTTCTCCTAATAGGAAATTTTCTCTATAAATTCCATGAAAAAGATTCAATTAATTTTTACTTAAAGATTCCTAGTGAAAAACTCACTATTTTAAGCAGCCCATTCCACTTTTGATCAGTTATACAGTGGGGTGTTTTTGTTTGTTTAAATTAAATCTAAATCTGCCTCTATAAGTTCTACCCAGTGCTCTAAATCTCTAATCATTGCTCCAAATTTGTCCCATGGGAACAAAGTAGATTATGTCTTTCATATGATAGCTTTTTGATGATTAGAACACAGATATCATGCTTCAACTTATTTTTTTCTAGGTCAAATATTATTCTCAAGATAATAGTTATAGTGATGAATATGACAGAACTATCTAAAAAATTATACAAGGCTCCTCACTAATTCCAAAATTTCACCAATAATGAATACAATGATGATGTATTTCAAAACAGGTGCATAGTGGGTTTGCCTCCTTATGTATCACTAGGATGGCATTAAGTGCTCAAACATAAGCAGAATAGACATATCTCAACTTCTTTTTACCATCTTTTTCCAATGGAGATTTTAATTTTTAACAGAAAAGGAGGAGCTGGAGGTTGTGTCAAGAAGCTTGGCCATTCTGTCTCCCAAAGATAGAGGGTAGTGAGATAGAATTATCTCTATCTACTCTCTTAAATATTATTAAATGAGGTGATATGATTTTCAGTTTCAAGCTAAATTTCTGATTATTGTTCATTAATTGAGAAAGGAAAGTCAAGCTTTATATTCAAATCTTGACTTCTCTTAAACAAGATCCACATGCTACAATGAATACACATATGGAAAATGCAAAGAAACACTTTTATCCAAGTCAATAGTAAATCAGAAACCAGAGATTGTATGTCAGAGAATAAACAGTAAAGGAGTTATAGCTGTTGGGGAAAGGTAACTCAGATTAACCAAAAGATAGCATCTCATATTTCATCAAAGGTGGCAAGCTGGGACATGATCAATACTACTAACTTTGTCATTTCATCTGCTTTCCCGAGTCTTTTCTATAAGCACCATATTCTTCCCACTTGGGGTACCATATCCTTATATGGGGATTCTAAATTCACAGGAACATTATTTTTAGTTGCTTATATTTTGGAAGATATTTTGAGAGCTTGTTTTCAAATTTTAAATTTATTGTTAATTTTATCTAATTTTACATAATTTCCCAGCTATTTAATCTCTTGCATGAAGTTTTCAGTAATGCTGTTACATACATTCGGCAAGGATAAATATGATACCAAAGTATAATATCACATTAGTTTTAAGTTAATTTGAAAAGATTATAAGCCAAGACTAAAGTGGAAGGAGAGTTGATGCATTACTTTTTGTTCCTAGATGATTGTGTATTCACTGGAGATTCTGAGGCTGACAAAGTACAAGTCAGTTCTCTGCTGCTTATTCTAATTTTGGCCTAATAATTAACACCAAGAAAACACATGTTCTTTACTAACCAGTGCCACACCAGCCATATGTGGAACAATTGGTTGCAGCAGGATAAATGTTGAATGCTGTGGATAAGTCAACGTACCTTATCTATATACTTTCCAAGAATGTCCACATAGATAATGAGGTAAATGTATGCATTGCTAACTCAGTATTTGGGTGGGCTTTGAAGAAAAATGTAGAAGAGAAGATATATTAGGCTACCTAGCAGAGGCATTGTACTGATTTCATTGTTGTATTCCTTTGAAACATGGACCATGTACCAGTGTTATGCTAGGAATTGAATCTACTTCTTTGCATTGCCTTAAGAAGCTGAAGATCACATGGCAAGATAAGGAAACAGACATTCGTATTCTTTTTTTTTTAAGTGAAGCAGCTAAACATTTAAAATCTATTGTGGAAAATGTTACTCTAATGAGCTGTCAACATTATTTAAATGGCAAACATATGTTTGCACAAAAGACAATTTTACAGAGAACTCACATAAGGCAATTGTGCTTTGCCTTATCTTTTTTTCATAAGATATATTTTTACTTTTGCTTTATCTGAGGTCAGAATTGCTACCCCTATTTTTTTTTTTGTTTGTTTGTTTGTTTTTTTACTGCAGCTGAAGCATAGTAGATTCTGCTCCAGCCTTTTACCTTTAATCCAGTCTGCTATCTGCTTCCATTTTATGGGAGAGTTTGTCCCATTCACATTCACAATTAAAATGACTAATTCAGGATTTCCCACCATCTTATTTTCCCCAAGTTATACCTTTCCCTCTTCCCTAGCATTTTGCTTCTGACCACCGTCCCTTTGAGACAGCCCTCCCCTTTTAGCCCTTCCCCTTCTCTTATACCTTTCCCCTACTACTTCTGTTTTCCTTTATATTAGCCTCTTTCTTTTCTCTCCCCTTTCTCATTATACTTCCCTATAGGGTGAGACAAATTTCTCTGTAAGCTAAACATGTCTGATATTCTCTCATTGAGCCAAATCTGATGAAAGATTCGAACACTGTTCATCCCCCTTACTTTTTCCCATCAATTATAATAGATCTTTTTTGCCTCTTCATGAGATGTAATTTACCTCATTTTATCTGCATTTTCCTCTTCTACCAGAACAATTCCCTTTCCATCTCTACTTTCTTTTCTGTATTATCAGAATAAATCAAATTACACCTGTACTCTCAAAGTATACCCATAAGTTCTCAAGAGTTATCACCTTTTTATCTTTTTTGCTTCTTGTGTTCTGTATTTGGAGATGAAATTTTCTGTTCAGCTCTAGTCTTTTCATAAGAAATACATTAAATTCACTTGTATCATTGATGTCCATCTTCTTCCTTAAAAGATAGTGCTCAGTTTTGCTGGATAGTTTGTTCTTGGCTGCAATCCAGATCCTTTGCCTTTTGGAATATTAGATTCCAGGCCCTTTTAGCCTTTTAATTAGAAACTCCTAGGTCCTTGGTAATCCTGATTGTGGCTCCCCAATATTTGAATTGTTCCTTTCTGGTTGATTGTAATATTTTCTGCTTGTTCCCATAATTCTGAAATTTAATGACAATATTCCTTGGAGTTTTCATTTTGGGATCTCTTTCAGTAGGTTATTGTTGAATTCTTTCAATGGCTATTTTACCCTCTAGTTCTATGACATCAGAGCAGTTTTCTTTAATGATTTCCTGAAAGATGATGTGTAGGCTCTTTTTTCATCATGGATTTCAGAAAGTCCAATAATTTTTACATTGTCTCTTCTAGATACATTTTCCAGGAGAGTTGTATTTCCAATGAAATATTTTACGTTTTCTTCTATTTTTTCCTCTTTTTTTTTTTTTTGGTTTTGTTTGAATGATTCTTGTAGTCTGAGTCATTCATTTCCATTTGTTCAATGATAAATTTTAGTGAATTACTTTCTTCAATTACCTTTCGTAACTCCTTTTGCATTTGGCCTATTAAATTTTTAAGTGAATTCTTTTATTCAATAGATTTTTTTTTCCATTTCACAAATTCTTTTTTTCAAGGTGTTGTTTTCTTTTTACATTTTGTCAAATCTATTTTTAAGGAGTTATATGGTTTTTCAATTTCACTGAATCTATTTTGTAAGGAATTTTCTTCAAATAATTTCTTTGTGTTCTTTTCCAAACTCTCCTGCAATGTTCTCATTTCCTTTCCCCATTTTCTTCTAATTCTCTTTTAATATCCTTTTAAATTTTTTTCACAAGAGTCTTGTGAGATGGAAGCAAACTCATTTCACCCTTTGAGGCTTTGCCTGGAGACAAACTTGATTGTAGTGTCGTCAGGATTTTTGGTCAGTTCTTCTCTTTTCTTACTCCATAAAAAAACTATGTTAGGAAGGTTTTTTTTTTCCTTTATTTTTCTTTTCTTTTCTTTTCTTTTCTTTTTTTTTTTTTTTGCTTTTTTGTTCATTTTTTTTGAAAAGATTGAGGTCTGCTCTTAGGGCAAGGAGAGATTGTGCCAACTTGCTTTACAGGCAACAGTAGCTGCACTGAGTTGGTGCTGCTGACTTCTGATGTTGTATGGGCATGACTAAGTCCTGCATTATTCTTGGGTTCAAAGGTCTTCTATTTGCCTTTTGTATTTGCAATAGATGTCCCACAGTTAATCTGCTGATCCACTGGCTTGTAAACAGGATAGAGGAGACAACACTGCTAGAGGTTGAGTAAGCATCTTCTGGTAGATTCCCTGGCCTGGGGATGCTACACACCATCCCAGATCTCTGCTGGGTTTGCATTTGGCTGCCTCCCCTGTTTGTATCTAATTACAAAAGACCTTCGTTACATTCCAAATATTTATGGGTTCTGTCTCTCCAAAACCAGTTTAGAGCCTGGATTTGGTGTTGATCTGAGAGACATCAGGAAGAGCTCAGATAAAGATGTGACTTCTCTCCATCATCATGGCTCTGCCCCCCAATAGTGCTTTTCAAATCAGCTCCATCTACTACCTTATCTTCTATCAACCCTTCCCCCCTTTCTTACCTTTTTTTCCTAGTATTTCTGTCCTCCCATTTGTATGGGATATGGAGAGACTCCTACCCAAAATGACTACTCAGAGATCACTCAAAGTAAAAAGCAGAAAAATCATTTATTATAGCATCTCATGAGAAACGGACAATCCTGCTACAAGAAAAGGTAAGTGAAAGTACTCACAGCAGGAGGGCCAAAGAATTAGTGAATATACACAGCTTTTATAGATTTTGTTACAAGAGACTACAACACAAGTAAGAGAGCATGTCATCTGATTGGTTGTTGCTTTCCGGAGAGATTGGAATGGAAGGTTTCTGGCTTAGGCCTTCAGGCTTTAAATAATTGAGCTGACAGTGGTCAAGCTAATAGACTAAATGTTGATAAATGTCAAATACTGATGAATGCCACCAACTTTGGTTAAGTAAATATGTCTATAAATAACTAAGGTTTAAGTAAATATAGGCCTGAATATATTGTACTTATGCAAGTCATAGGGAAACACAGGAATAATAAAAATAAAGAAAAAGAATTCACACAATACTGTAAGTTCTTCACCTCTCCATTCCACACACATCTATCCTGTCCTCTCCCCTTTTTTTTCTCTTCTACTTTTTTATAGGGTCAGATAAATTTCTATACCCACTCAGATGATTAAATTCTCCCCTCTTAGAGCATCAACTGATAAGATCAAGCCTCAGACAATGCTCATCTCCTCCCTTCTTTCCCTCAATTGTAATAGATCTTTTGCATGTCTTTGTGTGAACTAATTTTCCCATTATACTTCCCCTTTCTTCTTTTTCCAGTATACTTTTTTTCTATATCTTAATGTCTTTTTCATTGATGTCATCATATCAAAGACCAATCACAACCACATCCTCAGTCCATGTGATTCTCCCCTCTGTCTGTCGTAGTGAGTTCTCAAGTGTTATAGATTTCATTTTCCTACTTAGGGATATAAACAGTATAACATCTAAATAAAATATTTTTCTCCTGTTAATCTCTCTATTTTCTCTTGAGTCCTGTGTTTATAGATTAAATATTCTTTTAGTTCTGTTTTTTTTTTTAATATAAATGATTAAAAGTCTCTTACTTCATTGAAGCTCCATCACCATCCCTGAAAGATATTGGTTAATGCTGGACAATTAATTCTTGGTTGTAACTCCAGGTCCTTTGTTATTCCATAGTATGTTATTCCAGGTCCTCTGATCTTTTATTGTAAAAGTTGCTCCTTGGGTGATCATGACTATTGTTCCTTGATATTTGAATTGTTTTTCTCTGGCAATTTGCAGGATTTTTTCCTTGAGGTAGTAGTTTTATAGTTTTGCAACATTGTTCCTTTGGGTTTTCCTTGTAGTATCGCTTTCCAAAAGTGATCAATGGATTCTTTCAATGAGTATTTCCCCCTCTATTTCTGGACCATAGAAACAGTTTTCTTTAATGATCTCTTGAAAAATGTTGTCTAGGCTCTTTTCTTGGTCATGGTCTTTAGGTAATCCAATAATTTTTAAAATGTCTTTTCTGGATCTGTACTTCTGGTTGGCTATTTTTCCATGCAGTATTTCACATTTTCTTCCATTTTTTTCATTTTTTTTAAGTTTGGTTGACTAATTAGTATTGTCTCACAGAAGCATTACATTCAATTTACCCTGTTCTAGATTTTGATAGCTTTTGTATCTATTTTACCATTTGGTTAATTCTACTTTTTTAAAAAGTTGTTTTCTTCAGACAATTTTTCCCTTCTATTGATTATCTCATGCATAATTCTTATTTCTTTTTTCATTTTTTTTCTACCTATATTATTTGCCTTTTGAAGTCTTTTGTGAAAATTTCCAATAAGCCTCTTTAGGCTTGATACCAATTCATATCTGCCTTTGACATTTCTTCTGTGGACATTTTTTCATCATTCTGAGTTTGTGTTTTGGTCAGCTCTGTCACATAGTAGCTCTCTATAGTCAAGATTCTTTTCTGTTTTTATTCATTTTATTTCCTTTTCTTTTTTTTATTTTCTACTTTATTTTTTTATTTTTTATGATTGAGCTCTGCTCTTGAGATAAAGAGATCACTGTCCCAAGCTTCTTGTCCATTGCTGAGTCTTGGCTTTGAGCACAGAGGCCTCTTGTTTTTGAATGGAGTAGTTTTGCCTACTCTTTTCAGAAAACAGCTTGATTTCCCAGAATTTACCTTCTGAGCTGAGACTGAGGCTGCCCCACTGGTCTGCTCTTTCACTGAGGCAGGACTGAGGGTTTAAGTTGCTGATCTCCTATGATTCAGACCCTTTCACCCACTTTTTCAGAATCTATCTGCATTGACTTGAAGAGCCTTTACACCCCAGTAAGACTAATCTTTCTTGAAGTTTTTCTAGTCTATCTTCAACTGGAAAGTGTTTTAATTCCATCAAACTTTGATCAGAGGCTTTGTTTCATGTGGTTTTTGAGAGAAAGTGGGAGAACTCAAGTAGTTTCTTGGATTCACTCCACCATATTGTCTTGACCCTCAGAAGTCCTCATTTTGACTTTTGCTTGCCATTGGATTTTAATGATTTTGGAATGGAGAGTTGTGCTCTTTTACCTCACTTAAATCTAATTCTTGCACAATTCAAGGCATCTCCCTCATGATGTCATTGGTCCTACTCAAGTATGGAGCAGTGACAACAACAATAAAATATTATGCATGAGGCTTCTACACAGAAGGATTTGAAGAACAGAAGTTGTTAATCAAACCTTTGTCACACATATTTCATGCACATGTGCCTCACTACTGTTCTATTCTAAGCTTAATCTTATTCTTCCTATTCATACTGTATGCTTTTGTGATAAGTGGAGCAAGTTTTTAAGAGAATATTTTGGATTAAATGACTTCATCATGATATCTGATCAAATATCTTTGGCAAATCTAATTGATATTAATGGATGACCACTAATGGAGAGTACTACATTTGGGACTCATGGAGAAACATAGTGTTTAGGAGCTTTATCTAGAACCTGAGAGGAGTAGTAGTAGTTACCCTCTGGAAATTCAACCTGTCAATTTTAGAAATTGGGTTAGGTTGAAATTTCTTCTTCTTCTTCTTCTTCTTCTTCTTCTTCTTCTTCTTCTTCTTCTTCTTCTTCTTCTTCTTCTTCTTCTTCTTCTTCTTCTTCTTCTTCTTCTTCTTCTTCTTCTTCTTCTTCTTCTTCTTCTTTCCTTCTCCTTCTCCTTCTTCTTCTCATGCTGCTACTGTTTCTGATACAGACACAATAGTGAACTGATGGATTAAAGGGTATGTACAATTTGGGTATAGTTTGGGCATAGTTCCAAATTGCTTTCCAGAGTGGTTGGATAAATTCACAACTCAACCAATAATACATTAATGTTCCAGTTTTCTTATATCTCTTCCACTATTTATTATTACCTTTTCCTATCATCTTAGCCAAACTGATAGATATGAAGTGATACCTCAGAGTTATTTTAATTTGCATTTCTCTAATAAATAAAATGAGTTAGAGCATTTTTTAACTTAAGAAAAACTGACAATTTTTTTTCTTTCTGTATATTTTAATGTTGTTTTCTTGAATTATAGCTCTGAAAAAAACAGTCTTTAAAAAACAAATCCATCATGTTTCAAATGAAGCTATGTCTTTAATACCAAATCATTCTGCTTTTTACTAAATAGCCAATAATAGAGCCAAGCCCAATCCTCTGTGGCATTATTTAGGTTTTGATGGCTTTAGAATGAGTGTAAATAGCAATTTTTTTTCTGCCCAGAAACTTTCAGGTTTTTTTTTTCCCTCCCAGATTAATATTTTTCTATGGTGAATTAGTCCATTATTTTGTCTTCTTACTCAATACTTTGTCATTGGATGGGTATGGCTGCAAACAAATAAAGACCTGGCAAAAACTTTAATTTTGAAAGTCCAAGGTTGCCCACAGCATTTTATCTCATTGGTCAACTATTTACTAATCCCCCAAATTACATAATTCTATCTTGTCAAAGATTCCCATTTGTCAGCCTTTTATGGACTTTTCATCAGGAATACTTGAACATCCTTTATTTCATTAAACATTTTTTTTTAACCCATGAAGAATTATATTGGATTTTATTGGGTAGGTGATTCTTGGTTGTAATTCTAGCTCCTTTGCCTTCTGGAATATTATATTCTAAGTCCTATTATCCTTTAATGTAGAAGCTGCTAAATCTTGCATTATCCTGACTGTGGCTCCATGGTATTTGAATTGTTTCTTTCTGACTGCTACAATATTTTTTCTTTGATTTGGGAGCCCTGGAATTTGGCTATAATATTCATTTTGGAATCTCTTTGATAATCAGTGGATTCTGTCGATTTCTATTTTATCCTGTGGTTCTAGAATATCAGAATAGTTTTCCTTGATAATTTTTTGAAAAATGATATTTAGGCTCTTTGTTGATCATGGCTTTTAGGTAATCTAATAATTTTTTTAATGATTTTCCTTGCCCTGAAGTCAGGAGGACATGAGTTCAAATCTGGCCTCAGACACTTAACACTTCCTGGCTGTGTGATCCTGGGCAAGTCACTTTACCCCAATTGCCTCAGCAAAAAAACAAACAAAAAATATTATTTCCCTTGGATCAAATTTTCAGATCACTTATTTTTTCATAAGATATTTCATATTTTTTTTCTTTTTTCTTTCTTTTGATTTTCTTTTATTGTTTCTTTTTTAATTGTAGTAAGTTTATTGAGTTTAATAGATATTGCTTTATGAATCATGTTGGGAGAGAAAAATCAGAACAAAAAGAAAAAAAATGGGAAAGATTAAAAAAACAGAAAAAAGAAATGACCATTGCATGTGTTAATTAACATTCGGTCTCCTTAGTACTTTTTCCAGATGCAGATGATATTTTCTGTCCAAAGTCTATTGGGATTGCTTTGGATCATCTGGGAAGAATCAAGCCTTCCATAATTGATCATGGCACATTTTTGCTGTTATTTTGTACAATGTATTCCTGGTTCTGCTTGTTTTGCTCAGCATCGGTTCTTATAAATCTTTGCAGGCCTTTCTAAAATCAGTTTATTCATCATTTTTTATAGAACAATAATTTTCCATTCCCTTCAAGTACCACAACTTTTCCAATCATTCCCCATTTGATAAGCATCCGCTTTTTCACTCCTTTTCCTATTCTTTGCTATCACAAAAAGAGCTGCTCCAAATATTTTTGCACACATGTGCCCTTTTCCCTCCTTTATGATTTCCTTGGGACACAGATCCAGTAATAGGATTACTGAGTCAAAGAGTAGACACAGTTTTATAACCCTTTAGGCAAAGTTCCTGATTGCTCTCTAGAATGGTTGGATCATTTCACAACTCCACCAGTAAAGCATTAGTGACTAAGTTTTTCTCTCCAACATTTATTTTAATCTGAAAGGTGTTATGTGATTCTTTTATTATTTCTTGATGTCTCATAAAGCCATTATCTTCTACTTGCCCAATTTTAATTTTTAAGGAATGATTTTCTACAGTGAATTTTGGTACATCCTTTTCCATTATTAAGTAGATTAAGGAGTTCTTTCCATCAGTTGATTGTTTTACACTTTTTTCCATTTGATGAATTATGCTTTTCAAGGCATTCTCACCCTGTCTTTTTGTGGCTTCTGCCATTCCAAAATAATTTTAAAGTAGTATTTTAAATTTGTTTGGAGAGAAATTTTGGACAGGTCAAGTGAATCCTTTGTCATTTTGATTCCACATTTTCTCACATTATTTTTTCTCACTTTATATCCTTTCTTTATTCTTTCACATTTCATTTAGGGTATTTATCCCTTACTATTCACAATTAAAGCACAACAATTTTCATATTTTTCTATTTGTTAAATATAGTTCTATTATTCTCAGGTTTAATGAACTTAGGTTTAAATGCAAGATTCTATAAATACTAAAGGTCTTTTCTAGTGCTCCATCATGGTATTAAGGTAACCCAGACTTCTTAGAGGTTTTGTCAATCAAAGTCAATCTCTGAAGAGCTGCAAAAAGTTTGAAAAACTTTCAGTATGGACTCAAGTGATTTTATATCTGCTTCCTCCCTTTTTTGCTCTTGGACTAGGCTAGCTTTATTAGGAGAGGTTTATTAGTAGGTTGGCAACTGCCTAGTTGATACAATTTTCTGCATGATAACAATATTAAAATGCCATCTGTTAACTTGTGGAGAAATTGCAATCTATGTCAATAGAGGGAGTTACCACACTGACATAATTATAGACTTTTGAAGTATTGATGTAAATACAAGTACTATATTTCTATACATGTGAAAAGGTGTTCTTGATTAAATATAAAGTGGGATGTCTTCATCAACAACATGAATTAAATTTAAATGTATTCTCATGTTATTTCAAGAATCAGTTTGTTCCCTAGACCTAGTTTGTCATCAATATGAATTATTCATTGTGTTTTATTATATGAAAGTTTTAGTAACATTTTCCAATTCCTCTTCAATATCGTGGTGATTTATTTTTCTTAAGAAAATGGCCATGAACTGACATCATATTCTCACATTGTTTTAATAGTCTGAAAAAAAATCCTTGTTCTACAAATATGAACCTTTGATTCATTTCTATGTTTAATAGAGATGGTAATTGCACTCCAGATTTATCCCTGTGTCTTATTCTTTCACTATTTGTTTATTATAATCTAACTCCCTTCTTTTTTGTTCTTTAAAATCCTTTTGTTTTTTTTTCTCCTCTAATCTTCCCTTGTGTCAAAACAAGCCAAGCTATTTTGCTTCTTCAGCATTCTCCTAAAATTGCTCCCAGAATTTACTTTGGGGGATTTTCAAGTCTGTCATCATCTTTTTGATCATTTACATTTAAACAGTTTTGGAGAAATTTCTCATGCCTTATTAATGAGCTATTTATTGACAAAAAATTTTATTGTTTGTAAGTAAATGTAAAAAATTAACAGATACTGATTATTTTCTTTCCAAATTGCAAATGAAGTAAAAACTTTTCTCCTCTACTTCACTTTTGTTTGCCTTTTTCCATCTGTGTAGTTATATAGAAACCAATATTTTGAATTTGGATATAATAAGTTATTCATTAAATAATTTCTGTGCTCTATAATACCTCCAATTAATGAAATAAAAAAAAATAGGAGACAGACTATAATCTGAATTTTTAAAGGTCATAAAAGTTATGTTAATGACAATTTTCATCTCCACAGTCAATACTGAGTCCTAATATGTAATTATATTTCTAGAGTACTATAAATTTTTTTCTATTAGTATTAATGACAAAATTTTAGGAATAATGTCTAGATGACATAACCTTTCAAATTCTATTGATTAAATAGCTAGAGATAATGAATAAGTAATATTCATAATAGAGAACTTTTATATAATAACCTTTTATGTGCCAGGCTCTATTCTACATTATGTGCAAATATCATCTCATATGATAATAGAAATAATATGAATGGTGAATCTCATCAAGGTTGGATTCTATCAGTACCTCTGAGATATATTGATATGCTCTATGTACTGTCTTATATATTCTAATTTGTATAACTACACTGACTATTGATTTCTCCCAGTCCTTAGCTTCCATTTTCCAGGTTCTAGGGCTTTTTTTTTTAAGGAATTGTTTTATTCAGCCAATTTTTGTCTTGTTTCAAGCTGTTGACTCTCTCTTGAATACCTCTCATTTCTTTCCCCAATTTTTCTTCGACCTCTCTTATTTGCCTTTTAAAATTGTTTATGAACACCTTCAGGAAGTCTCTTTGGGCTTGAGACCAATTCATATCTCCCTTTGAGATATATGGGCATATTGTTCCCTTCTGAGTTTGTGTTTTGGTCTTCCCTGTCAACGTAGTCATTTTCTATGATTAAGGTTCTTTTATATTGCTTGCTCATTTTCTTTTTGTTCCCTATCTTGTGACTTTTAAGATTGAGCTCTGCTCCGAGGGTACAGGGAACACTATCCCAAGCTACTTGTGCAGTCCTGAGCCTTGGTATCTTGTTCACAGCAGAAGGGAGTTCTGAAAGCAGAAGTTCAGAGGCTTAGTTTCATGTGGTTTTTCAGGGAAACTGGGAGAGCTCAAACAGCTTCTTGGCTTTATTCTGCCCCCTTGGTTCTGCCCTCCCTACTCTGAACCATAAGCTTTAGACAAAGTGTGAAAAATCTTTGAAAGCCATGGAATGAAGTTAAATGACATCACATGCAAACTTTCTAACTATTAGCTGAAGGATAGCATCATGCCTTCTGGATATGGCAAATATATATATATATTGTTGATTGGAAGTGTCAGGTTCTGAAGTAATGTGATCCAAAAGGGAGGGTATTCCAGGAAAAAAAGAAACTATGGAAAAGCTCCTACAGGAAGAAGACCTAGATCAAGATCAAGGACTATGAAGAGTGTGGAGGTTTTAGAACTTTATATGTTCTCATCAGCGTCCTTCAGATTAGCTGAAGTAATATCTGCATTGGAACAAAATAGATGTTAATGCATGACTCTATAAGGATGCCAGAAAAATAAATCTTCCATATGGGCAACCTCTTGTGAACCCCTTCAATATAAGAAAAGGACTTCTGACACTGAGCAGCTCTGAGTTGACCTTTTGCTGTATATTTTTTTAAAGATAGAAAACCATTTTTTCCTGAAATTTGTTTTGGAAAGAGACTATTACAGATTTGGAGTAAGCAGATATTTTGTAGCAATTGTTCTTAATTCTTAATAAGTACTTATTTTTTTAAAAAAATAGCTAATTAAATGATGGTAAATTGCTCATTGGAAGATGGCAATAGGAAGAACATGGATGAGGACTTAACCTAATAGTAATAGAAAATCAACCCCTCACTACTTAGAGACACCTCTAGAATTTTGAGGAGAATGTGTAGATCTTGCTTCAGAACTTAAGATTCATCTGGAAAAGTGGAAATTGGGATAATGATTCTCATCATTTATAAAGGCTACATTTATAGGCAGAATAACACAATATAAAAACGATTTGGAATGGAGTAAGAATTAGCTTTTCTTAAATATTGTCCCTGATAATTATGAGTTGTATGTTCATGTACAAATGAATAAACATCTCTGACTTTTAGGAAAACATCTAAAATGTATAGCTTATATAATTTGTCAAAAAGGAAAAGGAGTAAGAAAATAGAAAAGAATCTGGAACTGAATTTTTTTAAGTTAAAAAAATGACATCTAATTGAAAAATATGTAATGAAATAAATAAAATATATTTTAAAAAATTAAAACAAGAGTATGAATTATGGAGAGATCGAATTCCTGAAGTAAAAAATATGGCAATTTGATGTTTTTCTTAATGTTTAACTTCTATTTATAACCTCATAAATACCAGTATTACTGTAAAGATAGAGATAATATAATTTAATTCATAGATCTGTCCTATAGTAAGAAGAAAAGAAACACATGAAGAAATATATGTAAGATGAAATGCTCCTTTCAGAATATGAGGAACAAAAAGAGAATCTTACAAATGAAGAATTTGAAAGTTAAACTTAGTTTTAGATTAAAATATTTGAAGTATTTAATTCCAAATTGAAATTTATGTCAACTAGATTTGGTGGGAATATTACATTTCAACTCTCTGCAATACTGGAATTCTTTTCTCTAATATCACCAATAAGTAATAATCTGATCTCAGCTCAAAAATCTTTATTGATGAAAAGTTCACTATTTAATCATACAGTCTGCTACCTTTTTGGACACCTCTAACCATCAAAAAAAAATTTGTTCATTTGTTTTTCTATTCAACTGAAAACTGTTTCCTTAAAACTCCTACATATTTGCCTTCATTCTGTCATGTGGAATGACATATTAAAATCTAAGCCATTTTCTGTATTCTTTTTCTTTTAAATATGGTTCTTCTTCTTAAATCATATCCTATCCAGGCTAAATAGTGTTAATAATATCTATTAATCTTCTCATGATTTCAGGTCATCTTATCTTTTTGTTTACTAATGTTTGAACATGTCCCAGTTTGCTAATTCCCATCTCATAATATGTCATTCAGAACAGAATTCAATATTTTATAAGGAATTGGAATACAGTGTATATTATCTTTATTTTCAACTCAATTTTATGAATGTTTCTTGATATTAAATTAATCATTTTGTCTGCCATATTATTTTATTAATTGAATTATAAAGTCCCAGAACTCTAGGTTTTACTAGAAGCAAACTTGGAGATTAATTCAGCTGTCTTCCAAAGATTAATCCCTTATCTATTATCCCTGGTCAGCTTGTATATTATTCCTTGTTAGCCAGCTTCTTTGCACATATTTCCTAAGTCAAGCTACCCTATGTCTGCTTCTTTGATCTGATACCACAGACTAGGGATTATTTTTACTCCAAAAATCAAGTTTTTGTTTGGTATGGCTTATTCTTACGGAAGCCACTATGGCTCCTAATGATCACCTTCTGTTTCTAAATGTTCAAAAACCATCTGTTAATTGATGTATTCTACAATTTTGCCAATAATGGCATAGAATCAACTAATCTATACTTTGGATAATTCCACCTCTTTCTATTTTTTTGGAAACCAGAATAAAATGTGACCATTTATCATATCACAACACCTTTCCCATTTTTACAGTTCCAGAAAGGAAATATAATTCAGTTGTTAGAGTTCAAATGTTGGAGTTTGTTCTTCTCAGGGCACAGCCGGTTTAGAGGCTTAGAGCCCTTCGGATGTCTCCAAATCCAAAGGTTCTGCCCTGCTTTCTTCTGCCTCCAACAGAGATGGAAGATCTCTCTTATCTCCTTCTGGGGAGCCCAGCCACACTTGCCGCGGAGAGAGGGCTTCTGGCGCAGCTCCACTGAAATCCGTCAAAAGTGTTCTTTGCAGCAGAGTCGTTTCTCTTGAGTCTAGCGCGATCAGCCAGCCAAGAGGAAAAAAGTGTATTCTGGAATGGCTGTCTCGCCTTATATGTGAACCTTCTGAGAGAATGGGATTATGGGTTTTCTCCCATAGTGCTCTCTGGCCCAAAGAGCTTTAAGGTGTGGACTTTGAGTAAAGGTGGGAACACAAGCCTTGTCTTGATTAGTTCTACTTAGTACCTTGTTTCAGGTTCTGGCCAAAACAACTTCTTGTAAGATTAGATCAACTCTAATTACTTAGCAGTTAGTAAGGATTCCAACATCTCCCCCTTTCTTTTGTTTTAAAACATAGGGGGTTTCTGAGGGGGTACACATAAATCCATCAATATGGGCCAGAACTTTGTAACAGATATACATGGTATACATAAATCCATCAATATGGGAGGCATTATACATAATTTACATGAGCACATAGCAATATAACACAGGCTAGTAGTAATGTAACAAATAACAAGAATCAATCTGAAAATTTACACATGTCCATAAGTCCTAGAAACAGTCCAATAGGATTCCATTGTCCATTAGTTCATGTGCCAGGAATCTAATAATTCTTATGAGCACAATCAGCAACAGAACCACCCGATATTTCTTGGGTCTTCTCCTTTGTTTCAAGGGTCTGCTCCATCTTTCTGCGATGGACAAGGCGAATGCGGCTCGTAGGCACCCATCTGATTCCTTCTCCACCTGTAGAGATGCAAGCAAATCCTCTCCCCCAAGCAGTTAGCCTATCTGGTCCCTTCCATTCACCACTTTCTGGGTCTCTTCACATCACCTGGCGATTATCTAAAGATAGTGGAGCTGCTCGCACTGGACACTGCTCTTCTGGTGGGTTATAAAACCTGTCTGCTGGAGCCAGTGCATCTTTATCAAAGATTAAAAAATTAATGGTATAGAGAACTAAATTTAGAAGTTCTCTAGGGTTACCCGTGTCTCCTCCTTTCTTTTGTTTTTGGAGGAGTGTCTTAATGTCTCTGTTTCTTCTTTCTACTATTGCTTGACCTTGAGGATTGAAGGGTATGCCAGTAGTGTGTAGAATCTTATACTGTGCACAAAAGTGTTCAAAATGTTTGGAGGTATATGCCGGTCCATTATGTCAACCAGCCAGGAAGCAACCTGATGGCAGAAGGGAATTACAATTGGGGAGAATAGAGCTGTATGCAGCTGGGACAACTGAGATACCCCCTGGAGAGGTGAAATCTGTTCCTCTCCAGCCTATGGATCCCTTACCTCCAGGCACAGTAGGCTTGACCATTTCACCTTCTTGTATGTACAAAACAGTGTCCATCCACACACTGATGTGGGAAACTGGGGAATGTGTAGATAATATCCCAGTCACTAATACAGGTAGTCAATGTGTGACTTATCACCCAGGAGACGTAGTAGCATCAGGGTTACTCATACAGAATCCTAATAAGCAGCCTTGTGATAGTCACCCAGGTTCTGACTCCAGACCACAAAAACCAGAAATATATTGGACAGCAGCAGTAACAGCTGACCGACCTATGCTCACTATCTATATAAATGGCCTACCATTGGAAGGATTGGTAGACACAGGTGCGGATCGTACAGTTATTAGAGGTGCCAGTTGGCCCAGTCACTGGCCAAAGATTAAAGCAGATACCTATATGTCTGGAGTAGGAGGATCAATAGCAGCTGAAGTTAGTGCTGCCCCTATGAGATGGACTTTTGAAGGCAAAACAGGAGTTTTTACTCCTTTTATAGTTGAAAAAATCCCATCAATCTGTGGGGAAGAGACGTTTTACAACAATTGGGGTTAAAAATGAGTACTTCGGTTTTTTAAGCAGGGCTGCTGTTGAAGGCCTGCCAACACTTTCACCTATTCCTATCCAATGGAAAACTGATACACCAGTGTGGATAGAACAGTGGCCCTTAAGTAGCGATAAAATTCAGGCCTTATTAGATATAGTACAGGAGCAGCTTGAACAAGGGCATTTACAACCTTCTCTAAGTCCTTGGAATTCACCAGTGTTCGTTGTAAAAAAGAAATCAGGAAAATGGAGGATGCTCACTGATTTAAGAAAAGTGAACGAACAGATGGAAACTATGGAACTCTTCAGCCTGGACTTCCATCTCCTACTCAGCTTCCTAGAGAATGGCCTCTTTGGGTTATAGACATCAAGGATTGTTTCTATTCCATTCCTCTGGATAAGGAGGATATGAAGAGATTTGCCTTTTCGGTGCCCAGTGTCAATTTAGCTGAGCCTTATAAAAGATATGAATGGACGGTTTTGCCACAGGGTATGAAGAACAGCCCCACGTTGGGCGCCAAATGTTAGAGTTCAAATGTTGGAGTTTGTTCTTCTCAGGGCACAGCCGGTTTAGAGGCTTAGAGCCCTTCGGATGTCTCCAAATCCAAAGGTTCTGCCCTGCTTTCTTCTGCCTCCAACAGAGATGGAAGATCTCTCTTATCTCCTTCTGGGGAGCCCAGCCACACTTGCCGCGGAGAGAGGGCTTCTGGTGCAGCTCCACTGAAATCCGTCAAAAGTGTTCTTTGCAGCAGAGTCGTTTCTCTCGAGTCTAGCGCGATCAGCCAGCCAAGAGGAAAAAAGTGTATTCTGGAATGGCTGTCTCGCCTTATATGTGAACCTTCTGAGAGAATGGGATTATGGGTTTTCTCCCATAGTGCTCTCTGGCCCAAAGAGCTTTAAGGTGTGGACTTTGAGTAAAGGTGGGAACACAAGCCTTGTCTTGATTAGTTCTACTTAGTACCTTGTTTCAGGTTCTGGCCAAAACAACTTCTTGTAAGATTAGATCAACTCTAATTACTTAGCAGTTAGTAAGGATTCCAACATTCAGTGATCACAAATGTATAATCTTTCAATAATTTGTAATACCATTTGTTCAGTCCAAGTGACTAGACCTAATTTATTGGAGCTACAAAACTTTGCAATATTCTTGTCAACCTTGAGTTTCCTTTTCAACTATTGTTATTCTCTCCTTTCCTATAGTAAGGGTATACCATTTGAAAGAGAAGGTGCAAGCAAAAGATATTTGATTTTCTATTTTTAAAATCATCATTAGTTATATCTTCAGATATAAAGAAAACACACATGTTCCCCTATGTATTATCAAATTTAAAAAAAATAGTCAAAGAAGGGGATGATACCTCTTTATATGAGGTCCAAAGACATAAGACATGGGAGAAGCATTTATTTTGCCTGGCATCTACATTTTACACTAGTATTTTTGCCACTATTTTGAAATAAGCATGTTGAGAGAAGAAATGGGTATTCTCCATGGTCTAGAATTCTTTCGAATGCACAATATAGAATGCCAACATGAAAAGACAGTGTTGTGAGGACTAGTTCTAACATATGATTATTAATGAAGTAAAGGGTCTATTTTAATATAACCAGGGTACTCAATGAATCATCCCATATCTGTTGAGCTTGCAGAATTATCACATTAATAAATAACAGGTGACAATGTTATACAGTCTGAAACATATTTGCTGTAGTTGGTGTTGTTTTTGCTTTTTAAACTTTGTGGAAGCCTATGAAACTATTGTATTAAGGAAATATTGTTTTATCTTTCCATAGCAACAGGTCATTCTAAATATACAAGCCAGATGGAATCCTACCATATGTACTACTGCCTTTTTTAAAAAGTCTGAATTCTATGTAATGAACTACAATAAAGCATAATTTTTCACTCTTACCATGACTTTTTTCTATTAACTTTCCAAAATGATAAGTAAAAACAGTATTGTGTATGTTGCTATGCCAATAAACTAATCATTACCTTAAGTGACCATAAATGTTAGAAGTTCTAATATCAATCAGAAAGGACTCACTGAATTTTTGGTAGCCTGACACAGTGAAAACTGTATAAGTATCCTTTCTAAGTATTCTTTCTTTTTGATTCTTAGGATTCTAACTGAGGACAGGATTCTCAATGTAATTGTTTTTCCTCATGTGCTTGAAAACCTAGGTAGGCACTCATTAAAAAGAGGTGGTTAGAGCAAATACAATTTTATGTTATCCTGTCTAAATTGAGTCCTCATTATTACAAATAAATGCTTTTACATTTCCCTGATCAAAAGGCTATGATATCTCAGAGGGCAAAGGAGCTAGAATTGCTGCCAAGAATCACATAGTCAGCAAAACTGAGCATAATACTCCAGGGGGAAAATAGACATTCAATGAGATAAAACACATTCAAGCATGGGGAAATCAGACATATGGTCAGAAGGAGATTACAAAGGTACTTTTAGAATTGGGTTAAGTACTAACTAATGACACCATACATGAGACATCAAGAAAATAAAATAGAAAACAAAGAATGAAAAAGAAATAGAAGAAACTATGAAATATCCCATTGGAAGAAACATCTGACTTATAAAATAGACTGAGGAAAGATAATTTTAAAATGCTTAGGCTAATAAATACCATGATCAAAAAAAGAGTCTAAATATCATGTTTCAGGAAATTTTCAAAGAAAACTTTCCTGATATTCTAGAATCAGAGAGTAAAATATAATTGAAAAAATCCACTGACCATGTTCTTAAAGAGATGCCAAAATAAAAATTCCTAGGAATATTGTAACCAAATTTTAATGCTCCCACATCAAGGACAATATTGCAAGCAGCTAAATGAAACAATTCAAGTATCATGGAACCATAGTCATGATAACAAAAGATAAAATAGCTTCTAATAAATATTAAAGGATGGGAGGTTTTAGAATGATATTCTGGAAGCTAGGATTACAAGCAAAAATCACCCATCCAACAAGACAGTATATTATTTTAGAGGAAAAAGTGGAAAATTAACCAAATGTAGGACCTTAAAAGATTCCTAATGAAAAGACCAGTGCCAAACAGAAAATTTGTTTTTCAGCTACAAGACTTAAAAGAAGACTTTAAGAGGAATATAGAATGGTAAACAGGAAAGAAAAATTATAGGAAACTCAGTAAGTTTGAACCATTTATATTCCTTCATAAAAATAATTCTTGTAACTCTTAAGAACTTTCTCATTATTAGGATAGTACATAGATGGCATGCACATGTATGAATTAAATATAATAGGATGATATCTGAAAAAAAAAGTAAGGGGTAAGAAAGAGGAATGAACTAGAAGGAGAAAAAGAAGGGTGGAATGAGGTAAATTATCTTTCATTAAAGAGGCATGAAAGAGCTTTTACAATAAAGGAGAAAAGGGGGAAAGTTTGAATTTTTTTTCTCACCAGAACTCTCAGTTATCTTAACCTATTAGAAAGTAGGATGGGAAGAGAAGAGAACAAGGGAAAATGGATGATAGAAAGGAGGGCAGATTGGGGAAAGCAATAGTAAGAAGCAAAACACTTTTGGAGATATACAAGGTTAAAATGAGAGAATAGAATAGATAGGAAGAAATCAGGATGGTGGGAAATACAGTTAGTAAGCATAACTATAAAAAAAAATTACAAATTTCTCTGATAAAAGCCTCTTACAGAAGTGAGTCAAATTTTTTAAAAAATCATTTACAACTGATAAATTATCAAAGGATATGAATAGCAGCTTTCAAACAAAGTAATTAAAACTATCTATAGCCCTATAAGAAAAAATGCATAATTCAGTATTAATTAAAGAAATGTGAATTAAAACAATTCTAAATTGTTTATCAGTTGACTCATATTACAGAAAAGAAAAATTGCAAATGTTGGAAGGGATTTGAGAAAGTTGAGGCAATAATCGATTGTTGGTGGACTTATTTTCAGCCACTATAGAGATATGCTATAAAATTGTACATGCTCTTTGACATAGCAATACCATGAGAATATGTCTATATCCCAGAGTTTTAAAAATGAAAAATACTCTGTGTGTGTGTGTGTGTGTGTGTGTGTGTGTGTGTGTGTGTTTCAGCTCTTTTTTTGGTGGCAAAGAAATGAAAAGTGAAGAAATATTGATCAATAGTTCAGTGGATGAATAAATTGTGTTATAATTCTGTGATGCAATATTATTATGCTATAAGTAGTGAAAGGCAGGATGCTCTCAGAAAAAACCTGAACTTATATGAACTGATACAAAGTGAAATTAATAGAACCAGGAGAACATCCTAAACAGTAATGGCAATATTGTACAACTTTCAGCTGTGAATGACTAAGCTATTTTTAGCAATACAGTGATATACAAAAATTCTTAAGGTAAAAAATTCTAATCATCTCCATAGAAAGAACTAATGGTGTCTAGATGCACCATTTTGTAAAAAACAAACAAACAAACAAACAAACAAAACTTTTTTTTTTAACTTTCTTTACTTTTCTTTTTCTTTTTCCTTTTTTTTTTGGGGGGGGAGAATGGGAGTATTTTCTTTCACAATATGTGGAAATAGGTTTTTTCATGAATTAAACTTGTATAACATAAAATTTCTTGGCTTATAAATGAGGAAGTATGAAAGGGAAAAAATTATAACTCAAAGTTTTTAAAAATAAATATTAAAAATGTTTTTCTATGTAATCAGGGGCAATAAAATACTAAATAAATAATTAAATATTTTGACGACAATATATTAACATAATTGGTTATGGTGTGTCAGTGACACAGAAAAGGTGAAGAACCCATCTTCTAAAGATTTACCCTTTTGATCACTCTCCCTTTCCCTGATATTTAAACTTTTCTTATCAACTTGTTCCTTCACTAATTACTATAAACATGTTCAGATATAGCCCATACTTAAACATAGAACCTCCCCTTCACACCAACTATCATATTATATGTCCCTTTCCTTTCATAATCTAACTTCTTCATACAAGACATCTTTAGAGAAAGCTGTGGGTTTGCCTTACTTCCATTTCCATTCCTCTAACTTAGTCTTAAATATCTTTATACTTCCATCCTTACTACTCAAGTGAAATTATCATCAAGATCATCAGTGATTTCTTTATTGATAAATCCAATGACATTTTCCCCCTCTATTCTCATCCCCTCTTAACCTCTTTACAGTATCTCAGACTGATGACTATACTTCTCCTTGATATTTTCATTTCTGAGGTCTCATGACACTCCTTTTAGCATCTCATCTTCTTTAAGGAGGACAACATGCATGCAACACATATGTGTGTATCTAAAACAACAAATAGAATATATAAAAATAAACCCAATATTATTTGGAGGGGGAACTAGTACTTGGTTTTAAACATATTCATAAACAACAAATATGTTTACACATATATTTACATATATATTATATTAGTATATGACTGGATTTAAGGTTTTTTTTTACTCAAATAAAACTAATTATTTTAATTCTCTCAGTCAAACCAATAGACTTTCTCCAGGTGATTAGTTATCATTGCAATTGTACAGTAGCTGCAATCTGATACTTTAAAATAAGAAAGAAAATATGAAAGTAATCCAATAATCATGCGAGTAAGTGGTCTAATTAATACAAAATACAAATATGCATGATTTTTATTTAATTGTCAGACTAGTTGACCTTTAAGGTCTCTTGAGATTTTTAAAACTCACACAGATGTTAAAAGCTGGGAAAGAACCATTCTGATTTCAGAATCTGGCCTCATTTGTTGTCTCCATGATGCCAAAACAATGAATCATTTTAGTCAAAAACAACCATTCAAATCAGTGGTTTGGCATTCTGTAGACCAAACAAGCAACTGATTGACTGGAGTTTTTCCATTCTGTGTTTTGGATTTATGTGGAAACATGCTTATATAATATCTGCTTTGGGGTTGATGTTGGGACAACTCTCTCAGCTCTAGTTTGAAATCCCACTGTGTAACTGGAAATTAAGTCTTTTAAAGTATCAGCACTACAGATTCTAAAAGATTAGATTCCAGGTCATAAACAGAGACCCCAAAGTGGAGTTTATCTCTAAATTCACTTCCAAAATAACTAAATGCAAATATATTTACTTACATTAATATATTTTTGAAATGCAATTTTTTAAAAATAAAATTATGCTAATTCATAATTATGAGCAATTAAATACATTTCCACATGCATCTTTTTTAGCTTTTTTATTCCATAATTATTATGGATTTTTCTTTAAGTTGCATTTAAAAAGACAACATTTAATTGTTGCTTCTCATTAGAAAAGGCCATTAAAATCATGATTCTTATTTTACTTTGCTCTAAATTAAATATAGATTCATTGTGTCTACAAATATCATTTTTACAAGGGGTATATTAAATATGTGTTCAGAGATTTTTGTCCATTGTACACCTTAGTTTGAAATATAGATTATATTACTGTTCTGCTGTATTAGAATTTTAAATGGAAAACTGATAAAGACATAATTAAAATCTTATAAGTTAAGAACATTTCATGAATTATTAAAATCTACTTCTTTCAATCTTCAAAAATGGTTTCTTATAAACCCCACTATGTTGTACAATTACCCTTCTCAGGGTCAGCCAGTCACCTAAAGGATCCATCTGGAAAACTGAGATAAGAGCCTATGGTTCAGTTTGAACAGCTGTTGAACTGAACCATTAAGAGCAGGGCAGAAAAGAAGCTGTTACCTTGTGACTTTCACAGTAGCAAAGAGGGATTTATCTAGTGTACTTTATAGCAAACCTCTGGATGCATTTTCCTCTTTTATTTTATATATCCATAATATCATTCAACTTCAAAAGAATGAAATATTGTCATGATATATATGTCAGGTGATGCTTTTGGGAATTGGCAATATTTTTTCTGACTGGCAAAAAGTTGTTAAATAAAAGGTGGCTTCATTGCCAATTAATAACCTAAAATATGTTGAAGAAAACATTTTAATTCAATAATGGGGCAAGAGGGATGTTAGTTGAACTTTAGACTTTTTATTTTCAAACTACAATTCCTATGAATTGTTTGATACACCATGGAATCAACCTTTCCTTTTTTCAAAATTCTATTTATTTTCTTTAAGGAAGTCTTCTCTGGAATTCCAGGGAAGAACCAGCTTTATTTATGGCACTCCTGAGCTTTATAAAAGTCTAAAAGGTAGCAACATTCATTAAAGAAAATTAACACACTAATGCTCTTGCAGTTTCAACATGGAATCACAAGCACAGACCATTGAATCAAGGAAGTTGTTTTTGGTGTAAAGTTCATAAATCCAGCAAAAATGTTTTCTAGAATAGGAGTATCCTTATTGTGCTGTGTGGTTATCTGAGAAATGGAAATCTTAGACCCGCTAATCTTGATTCCCTGCATTATAGACAAAGTTTTATCCTATCAGAGAAATAACTGCACTACATAAAACAAATCCTTAATTTCTGTCTTTAATTCTAAAAATGTCTGTGAAAAACAGTTGTAGGTACTTGTGAATTAGGAAGTTGCTGAAAAGATATTTATAATTCAAAGACAGATTTTATCCACTTGATGGAAGGAGACTTCATGCTGATGAAATCACAAATCTTTGAAAGCCAGAAAGACATTATAATGATAGTCAGAAAGATGAAAAGTTAGGGCAGCAGGATAACAGCAGAAAAGGTACAGCACTCGAAGTTAGGAAGTACTGAGTTCAAAACAAGAAGTAGATTCCATGACATCATGGAAGTGTCAATTAGCTTCTCTTTGCCTTCATTATTCAGTTGTAAAATGAACATAAGAATAGCACCAACTCTTAAGGTTTCCACAGGAACAAATGATATATGTAAAGAATTTTGCAAACCTCATAATGTATGAGTTGGCCATTTATTCTAATCCACTGATAGAAATAGAAAGATGCCTATGTTAGATGGACCCAGATAGGCATTATTAGACCAGGAATATCATTTAAGCATTGATGAATTCCATTTCCATAGATATGTGATCTTTTTTTTTTCCAAATAGTGCTTTCAATCTGTGTAGCCATACCTATCAATTAGTTCCAGTTACTAACCAATCAGGTTGCCAGTGTAAAAGTTTGATTACAGGGATAAAAAATAGTAATCAGCTCAATTGCCACTGTGACTTAAAAACCATAGCAATAAAAGCTGGCATCAAATATGCTGTGTGTTTAATGATCCCTGAAATACTGATCACTATCCTATTTTCTTTTCACTTTCAATTGATTTGGAGAATAGAAAATTTCTGTAGATATAGACTTTATTGGTTAGCCTATCAGTATTTGATGAAGCTATTGAAAGTGTAAAGTAAGGACTATTTGTTTTGTTTTGCTTTATAAAATGATTTTCTGGAGTTAAATGCCATACTTTAAAAACAGAAACCTAGCAGAAAAGGACAAAAACCAAGTTGTAAAACTATGTCCTACACATCATCCCAATTGCTTTGTCTCTATAATAAGAATGTTTTCAGGAAGTCTACAAAGGATGAATTTACATTACAACTTTTTTATTTAACTACCAAAAAAAGTCACTAGTGCAATAAAACACAGAATATTAAAAGTAGAGAAATAAAAACAGAATTGTTGATTTAAAAAAATGACAACATACCAAACCTCCTCTGCCACCAACCTAAAACAATGTTGTTGTTTTTTTCAAAAAAAAAATTGAAATTTACACTTTTCAGTATATGATGCTTAAAGAACAGTGCAGTTACTTCCAGTTTCTGACCAATGAAAGATGTTCATAGTGTTTCTGGCTTAATTAAATTGTCAGAAATACTGTGTTTAGGTTTGAACTGGAAAATCATGAGAAAATCTGAATTTTGGAGACCACATCCTGACTATTAATATACTCTAAAGCCTTTGGTGTGCTACTATAAAAATAATATCTAGAAATGCCTTCACTGTATTCTGAAAACTATAGATAGTTTACAATTCCTCTCTGTAGTCAAGATTAATTAAATATTGTTATTCAGGCTTTGGTTAAGATGCATTGCAACAATTTTGAGTAAATGGTTTCTGAAACATATGCGCTCAGCTTGTGCTACTATATTATGAAGCTATTAAGCAAATATCTGGAAATGGATCAGGTTAATGATCCTAATTAAGGGATTTTTCTCAGTGTTCAATGGAAGCAGAAACCTACATTTATGAATAGTCTACTCAAGACCCTAAAGGTTTCATATTATGAATCCATTAGGAGAAATCATTTGTAAAGACCCATTGAAATTATATGATAGGCATGCTGAGGATTAAGGGAAAAAACAAAACAAAACAAAACAAAACAAAATACGTGTCTTTTTTCCATATCTACCACAGCCTTCTTTTAGCGATGTCTGCCTTTCAAAATAGCATGAGCAATTAACCCACAGTATGAGGTAAACTTCTAAAAAAGTTTATTTTAAAAATGCAGCTGTATTTCCTTTTGTGTTTAGGGAAAAACAATGTCTGGCAAGGCCACACATAGATCCTGTAAAGAACTTAATAAGTTTTATAATTGAATATTTGTGGAAATCTACCAATGTTCTCAGTAGTACTTACACAGAAAAGTTATGAGACTGTTCCACCCCACACTCTTTGTTCAAAATATACAAGTAGCAAGAAAGGAGGGGTTATCGCATATTTCCTGTGAAGGGAAAAAGTCACAAGCACACATTTTGACATTTCACTAATGAGAATAGAGGAGTAGCATGTATTGATCCCACAGAATTTTCTCCTTTAACCCTCATTCTCCATACCTTCAGAACCTTTCTATGACTTTCCCTTGTATTCCTTGCTTTCTTTCTCTGAGGAAGAGCATCACCTTTTCTCAAAGCTAAGCCCTCTGACTGTATACTTCATTTTACACACTCTTTGCTCATTTATTTTCCTGATCCATTGATAACTTCCATATATTATCTTTTCTCTTCTGAGTCTCTTCCCTGTGCCTACAAAGATGCTCAGAACCTCACAGACTCTTTTATAAAAATAATCAGAACCTGTCTCTTTTAAAAGAATTTTAAAAATCCTTTTTTTAAAATTGATTATTCATTGATCAATGAGTAATTTCATTGATACTCATCTTAAGTATTAAATACAATAACTTCTCAATCCTAGATCTCTTTATACCATTTGGTACTGTTGTTTATCCTTGCTTTAATTTTCTTTAGTTCTTTGGCAATGTGTGACCATGGGCAAGTAACTTAAATTGTCTGTTTCTCTATAATTTCCATAAAGCAAATCATAAAGCAGAATAGAAATGTAAATAATTATTATTCAAAATCACCCCCAAAGTTTGTGATCACTAGAACATGATGTTGGCCATTATTAGAAGATCTATAAATGCATTGCCTTCCACATAGCAAGCTAAGCATTAGCTAGATTAGTATTTGAAATGGATTGATTTAGCACAGTCATTTAATCATTGTTCTAATGAATGGACAAAAGCAGTCAGATGTCTCACTGCAAGTTCATTTCATGATCTCCCAAGCCAATAGCTACACTTGTTAAAAAGGCTTTCGCAATGTATTTAAAGTCTAAATATTGATTTGAACAGTACTTGTGAAGAAAGTGAAGTTCTGAATTCAGAGGCAAAGCATTGCTACCTTGATATTAAGAAAAATGATCTTTACAGAAATTCATAAACCTGGGGATAAATGTTTCATTTCTTTTTTCTTTCATCTGAAGTTGGGAAGCAAAATATTTCCAGTTCCAGAGGGCAATTTCTTTTCAGCATTCATCATACTACAAGTCTCAGTGATTATGTATCCATGTGGAGTTTTGCTTGTTAATAAATTAGTAACTTCACAGAAGCATTGTGGCAATGGACAAAAAGAAGTATAGAACTGGGTGGAATGTTTTATTTTTTTACATTCAAATAAATATCCAATGGATTGTATGGAATCATCAATTAATTGTAAATAGAGAAATGCTATAATATATGTGAATTCATGACTTTTTTCTGCATGAGAAATACAAAATAGCCCTCTAGGTTATAGAAAATTAAATGGGATTTAAAAGAATGTGTGTTTAAAGGATGTAGTCATTGTTTGCTGTAAGAGAAAAAAACATTAAAGTGTAGTTATCTGCTACAAAATGATATTGTATAGTTCCATATTTATTCTTTCTCAGTGATTTTTATATTAGATTTTCTCTGCATACAAATAAAAACATACTTTTCCTAAATGCCATAAAGTAAAATAAACCTGACATTTGAAAATCAAGCTGTGTTCTTTCTCCCTCATGTATTGTTTGAAGGAGTAAAGGGTCTGCAATTAGGAATTGGCTGACAATTTAGGTGATACATTAAGGAAAAGAAAAAAAAAGAAAAATTATTCTAGGCTATGCATCATTACCTGGCTACAACTACACCCAGCATCAATATTTCCTCAGGATATAGTTTAAAGAAATGATGAATGCTACTTTTATGATTATCTTCTCTTTTCTGAGTGCAAGGATAATATCTATAGGATGATTTTCAAGACATTTTATTTGTGCTCTTAGTTTTATATC
Source organism: Antechinus flavipes (assembly GCF_016432865.1). Lineage (NCBI taxonomy): Eukaryota > Metazoa > Chordata > Mammalia > Dasyuromorphia > Dasyuridae > Antechinus > Antechinus flavipes. The sequence goes on along the minus strand of NC_067398.1, from coordinate 569,411,945 downwards.
CAAGACATTATATTCATATATTTACTTGGTTACCTTTCATCAACTTTCCAGGTTAAAAAAAAATTAACAACAGGCTCAATTTTATACTGTTTGATTTCATATTTAGATACACCTTGCTGCACAATCTTTATTTCTGCCTTGGTTTGTCCTTGGTTGCAAACTGAGCAAATGGAGAGGCAATTTATAATTTCAAAACCCAGAATTTGCATTGAACCTTATTTTTCAGGATTAAAAATCACAGGAGCAAAGATGTAGTGTTAGAGGAAACTTTAGGAGGAAATGTAATCAGATTGCATGATTTTATATGTGAGAAAGCTGAGGCACAGGAAAAGTTAATGACTTACCCAAAATCACACAATTCATGTGTGGCAAAGCCTAAATTTGAAGCCAAGTCCTATGATTCCAAATTTAGTGGGAAAATTAAGCACTTTTTTCTATTGTACCACATGGCTTCTTTAGTGTTGAGTAGTTCTGATGAAGACATCCCATCTACCAATGTAGATCAACTCTTACTGTGCAAATAATAGTTTTTGACAGTTGCCCAGGGACACTGAGCGTTTAAATGACTTGCACAGGTGTGACATAATAAGTATATGTCAGAGGTAGAAGTCAGATGCAGGCTTACTTGATTCTGAGAGGAGTTCTTGTTCCACTACAAAGCAATGCTTCTTTGGAATAACATTTATAATACCTCAGGGTCCAATATTTATTTTAAACTTCTAGTATAATGTTCCTTGTTGACTGAAATAATGATCCCCCACCATAAGACATTATAAATAATCAGAAGAATGTTTATAAACAGCCTACTTTGTGCAGAGTATTATGGGAGGTAATAGGAAGCATATAGATATTCATATATATGTGAAACATACTTCCTGCCTTCATTCTGATTCAAATTTATGATGCAAATAGAGGAATAAAATATATATAATTATTATTTGGTAGTGTTAAAGAGCCCTCTAAACTTACCTTCTTGAGTTGTTATATTTTACACACACACTAGACCTGGATTATGCAGAAAGTCTTGGATATATCAAGGATAAAGACTTACTCCTGAGCTGAAATAATTTGTTGTTTGTATCCCAAGCAGAACTCTCTATGTATCCTTGGAAATTAAGATAAGGTACCAGTCAGTTTGTACCAGACTGAGAGACTCTTTGTGCATCTGAGACTCTTGTAGATAAGCAAGCCATCCTATCTTCATAGTCTAGCAGTTCCCAAGTGAAAATAATGCTGCTTTTGTCATTGTCTTTCTTCTCCTCTCCAGAAGGGGATTAGTCTTTCCTCCCAGTTTTATGCCTTCCTCTTTTTCCTGTAAATTAAATACCCATGGCTTTGCCTGCACCACTGGGTTCCTGGTATAATGAATTCTCACATACATGTGCTCTTCTCTTGTAAAAAAAATCCAGTTCTAATGCATGTCTCATGGACTTGTGATTTTTTTTTCTTTTTTTGGTTAACAGTAGGTAGTATGGTAGAGCATGATGCAGTGGCAAGAGAACATTTAGAAGACATGAGTTTGAATCATATCTCTATCACTTTAACCCCTTTGATTTTAACAGAAATTATTTTTTAAAAAAGATTTAGAATCATTTAATTGAAATAAGAAGAAATTTTAGAGAGCATTCAGCCTAACTCTATCATATCCCAAAGTGAGAAATGAGATTCAGACTAAAGTCTTCTGACTGCAATTAATTTTTTTATCCCTTGCTCACACTTTCTTAACTTTGTAACAGTATTGGTTTTATGCCTTATGCCATCCTGGATTGTATTAGCAGTAAAGGCAGGGATCTTGTCTTATGTAAACTTTATATCTTTACTAAGGTTCAGCAGAATGCTCTGCAAATTACTTAACCCCTCTTCCTTGTTACTGCATAAGAAGGTAAAAATGGACTAGATCAAAGTTTATTAAATTGTGGGATGTAATTGAATGTGAGAGTTGAGAAATTAAGGTTCAATATCAGTATCTGTTTAATTTGTATACTTATTTTATAAACATATCCCAAGGGCCATGTAAAAAATTTTCTCAGGAGAAAAGGGATTTTAAATGGAAAAAGTTTAAGAAATTTAGGATTAGGTGATTTACTTATTTCCTTTCAAGAGCTAATTCTTTTTTGTAGCTCCATTGGAAGCATACCACGTGTGGTCTAAGGGAAGAGATTTAGCACTGTAGGGTAATCAGGGAAAGTTTGATGAAGTGACATTTAAATTGTGATTTAAAGGATTGATAGGAATTCAATAAGGAATTAGGATCAACATGAGCCAAGTCACAGGCATAAAAGAGGATACAGTACATTCAGTAAAAAGAATGGAGCTGGCTGGTTAAAGCATAAATCACATGCAAAAATACACATGAAAGAAGTCTGGAAAGGCATACTGGTGCCAGATTATGAAGGACCTTGAATTCCAGGCAGAAGAATTTGACTTTGTCCCAGAATGTGATGGAAAGCTATAAAGGATTTTTGATTAGAGAAATAACATGAGCTTCTCTGGATAAGGGAGATGACTTACTGATGAAAACCTCAGTAAATGCAGGTACAAGAGTAAAGATTCATTTTAAAGAAGACCTGAAGCCCTAGGTTATACAAGGATATGCTGACCACCAAATTAAATAGTGAATAAAATAATTGTTATCTGCTTGGCTATTATTGTTTAATTTTATTTTGAGTTAAATTTTGGTGGCTTGTCTAATGTCAAATTACTTACTTTTCACTGGTTATTTAAAATAGAATTTTTAGGTTATTAAAAATAAATGACCTAATTGTTTGGCTCCTGGGGCCCCCAGTAGATGAAAAGTCTGTCCTAAAGGATCATGCAACCCATAATTAGGAAAGAATGAATATTATAAATTAGATCAGTGGTGTCAAATTCAAATAGAAACTGATTCCTGCACTGTTTATTGTCTTAAATAAAACAAAAATTAATATTATCTATGTTGTACTGCATTTTTATTTATTTTATAAAATTTTTCTCAATTACATTTTCATTTGGTTTGGGAGCTATCAAGAGTTTTGCAGAGATGCCACATCAGGGAGTTTCACATCTTTGAACTGGGTTGGGCAAATCCCCATGATACCCAGTCATTTGGTTTCATTTTGTTATAAGGTCAAGACATTTATGTATATGCTATCATATGACTAAATGCTATCACATAGTCATTAGACAGTTAAAGTTGGAATTACTTTTTTGCGGGTTTCTTTTTTATAGCTAAATGATTTGACATGTTAATGATCATTATGAACAAGCAATCAAAACTCCGTACAATATATGTGAAAACTAAGTTTGTTACAAGAGAAATGAATATGCATGTGGGACCCAGAGTTCAAGATATATACAGAAGTTTGCATTTTTATAATAGCAAGACAAAAGAAAGAGGGGATACCAAGAAGGAATATATCCTGTGAGGGGAAAAAATACAGTTAAGGTGGGAATGCAACAAAATTCCACCCAAAGAGGAAGAACTAGGCAATTACATAAGCTACATTTTTTTTTTCTTTAGGAAACATTAGACTATAAAGATAAGATAATTTGCTTATCTATATAAGTCCCACTTCATGAGTCCATTCAGATTTTTTTGGCACCTGTCCTGACTCCCCAGAACACACAGGGAGTCTAACTTGGAATGCAAACAACATGGTATGTAAGCTCATATGGTGAGGTACTTCATCTTTGACAAATTCAGGGCCTTCTATATGCTTCAATTTTTCTGGAAAATATAGTTAACTCAAAAAGACAACTTCAAGGGACTCTTTAAGAGTCCTTACCAAGATAAATACTGGAATAAATGGTTTTTGTATATTTTGTTTCAGTGTTTCCCCTCTCATTAATATAGTTTTTTTTTTTTTTTTTTAAGGGAGATATGGATAGATTTTGGCTCTCCAAGAATTATTATTTGTAATGGGCTGAGGCTTGAGTTGATGCACTGAGGTCCCAAGCACATGAGGCTAAATAGTAATTGGACCATACTCTATTAATATATAAGCTTGGAAAAAGACTGGCCCCCGCCCACTCTTTGTGCAAGTCCTGATGTGTTGTATAGGAAATGACGATTTTGGTGGGTGGAGGCAGGGGAATGGAAAAGGAAGGGGAGGAGAGACTGCTTGCATTGCCATTGTGACGACCCTTTCTTTTTTATCAGGTCACGCAGGCTTTCTATAGCACCACTCCTGGGTGGGTTTGGGGTTGGGGGGGGTTGGGGTGGGGGATGGAGAATCTTTACCTAAGATCGATGATTGGATTCCCTGATATGTGAAGCAATGGACAATAGATTGGTTTTGGACTATCTCTTGGCTGCTGAAGAGGTGTATGTGTGACTGCTGTTTACATACTCTCCTTCTAGGACTTCTGGCAATCTTTTACAACACAATGTTGATTTATATTGTTTGTTATACCGTTACTTGGGTGTATACTTCATGTTTGTTACACCACATCAAGCCTGCACTGACTGTGGGGAGAGTCATCACTAATAGCCTCTGCATTGTTGCTATGTGCTATGTGCTATGTGTTTCCATGCTGATGGGTTTGTGCATAATAAGACCCTTGAGCCCAGAAACCTGCTAGCAACCCCCACTTCCCTTTGGTGCTTTTCATCTCCCTTCCTGAGATGTCAGGGAGGGTGTGATTATCTCCTTTTTAGTGCTTTCACCTCCCTTCCTGAGAAGTCAGGGGGGTCGTGATCACCTCCTTTTCGGTGCTTTCACCTCCTTTCCTGAGAAGTCAGGGAGGGTGTGATCACCTCCCCTTGGGGGCTCTGACCTCCCTGAGGAGTCAGGGATGGCATGATCATCTGTGTTCTAAAACAAAAGAAAGCGGGAGATGTAATGAGCTGAGGCTTGAGTTGATGCACTGAGGTCCCAAGCACATGAGGCTAAATAGTAATTGGACCATACTCTATTAATATATAAGCTTGGAGAAAGAATGGCCCCCGCCCACTCTTTGTGCAAGTCCTGATGTGTTGTATAGGAAATGACGATTTTGATGGGTGGAGGCAGGGGAGTGGAAAAATTATTCATAGACTTAATGGGTAGAGAATATTTGTTTTTCCACAAATCATCTGTTAACTCCTAAAAGTAGAAAAATTAGTTTGATTATGGTTTAAAGAAGACCAAAAAAGGATTAAAAATAATGAAATGCATCTTTCTCAGTGGATAAGGCTATAATAATAATATGAATTGTTATGAGTTCAAATGTTGGAGTTCTTGTTCTTCTCAAAACACAGCCGGTTTAGAGGCTTGGAGCCCTTCGGATGTCTCCAAATCCAAAGGTTCTGTCCTTCAGCCTCTGCCTCTGCTTTCTTCAGCCTCCAACCAACACAGAGATGGAATGTCTCTCTTGTCTCCTTCTGGGGAGCCCAGCCACCAACTACAGTGGTGTGATGAAGATGAATCTGGTTGTCCACTGAACTCTCACTCGTAGCTTTATCCTCTGAAAGCTCTTCATCAGCCACCAGCCAGCCAAGTGGAAAAAATGTATTCTGCCATAGATCCCTCATTGCTGGCCTTTTATCTGACTCTTCTGAGAGAATGGGATTATGGGTTTTCTCCCATAATGCTCTCTGGCCCAACGAGCTTTAAGGGAGGTGTGAACTCCCTTGAAGTTAAAAAGTGTACTTTGTGAAGCTAGCATACTTGTGGACTCCAATGAGTAAAGATGTGAACACAAGACTTGTATTAATTAGTTCTACTTAGTACCTTGTTTCAGGTTCTGGCCAAAATCTTCTTGTAAGATTAGATCAACTCTAATTAGTTAGCAGTTAGTAAGGATTCCAACAATGAATAATAATAAACATTAGTATTATTGATAACATTTCTATAGGGCTTCAAAGTTGACAAAGTGACTTCTTGATGTTATTTCATTCAATCCATACAACGATCTTGTACATAGGTGAAGTTTATGGCCTTCATTTAATAGATGAGTAATTTGAGGCTAAAAAATATTAAAGACATTGTCCAGGAACAAAGAAACAAACAAACAAAAAGCTAATTAGTGTCTGAGGCAGAATTTGAATTCAGGTCTTCACAACTCCAATTCTAATGCTCTAACCATCAATCCATGTTTTGTCATTGTCTATTTATGGGGCCACTCCTATAGTTTAAGGAAGTATCATTTCCCAGTTGTACAACAGTCATAAATTACCAATTGGACTTTAAGCTTCTAATCTTTCCCCATTACAGTCTCTGACAGGGATGCTCAAGTTATATTTCTGGAGCTCAGATTGCAACTCATAATTTCTAAGTTTAAGAATCTCCAAGATAAAAATACAAACACCTCTGTTTGGCTTCAAAAACTCTTTATGATCCAAATCCCACCTTTCTAAACCTATTTCATGTTCTTCTTTCACAAACTCCTTGTCTTAGGATTCTTACTTTCTGTTGCATCTCAGAGTAATACCAAAAGCTTTTCCAGATCTCTTTCACTTCTTTCCAAATTGTCTTGTATTTATTTCTCTATTTATATACTGTATGTCCATAGTAAAATGCAACCAATATTAAAATAAAGATTGCCTTGAAGGTTCTAGAGTCTATAGTATGTACAGATTGGTTGGAGGAACTATTTAACCTAGAGAAAAGAAGACTCAGCGGGATATAATAGCCCTCTTCAAAAATTTGAAAAGTTATTAGGTAGAAGAATTCGATTTTTTTCTGTTACAGTCCAATGATCACAACTTGGAAGGAGAGTATTAGAATTGTAAGGATGAAAATTCAGAATTGTTCTCAGGGGGAAAAATTTAACAATTAAAGCTATCTGAAAATGGAATAGGCTTTGTCAATGGTTGCTGGATGATTACTCTCTGATATAGAAGAGGATTCCTGTTGAGGTGGTAGATGAGCACTGAGATAGCTATAAACTTTAACATTTTGAGATCTTATGATTTTTTTTTCTTTGAATTCCCCAGCATTTAACATAATGGCTGGAACACAATTAGATGCAGAATGGAAACTTTTTGAATTTCATTTAATTGAATATTGGCCTAGTGGACTGGTGAGAGCAAAAATCTAGGCATATGACAGTCAGCTCTCTTCCTAACAAAATATCAGGATGGCTATCAGAACAAAAGGACTTGTACTGGTAGGGAGGACTGATATTGCCCAAGGGATTAACTATCTACTCTTAGACTCTTAGTTCTTATAGGGCTTGACTTATTGCAAGATTTTAACCTTCACCACATTTATTATATTCTTTATTCACATAGAGATAAAGATTAACTAGGAACACCAATCATCTACACTATAATGTCTGGGCTACCTCTCTGAAAAGTCTCAGGATCAGACAGAGTGAGGATCAGTCAAAGTCCTTGGTCTGGAGAAGTGAAGGAGGCAGGCAAATTGCCACGAGGCTATCAAAGAGGGAACCTGGACTCTGGAGTCTGGAGCCTGAAGTCTTCCCTCCTGAGCTTGCTGCAGCAAGAGAGACTTTGACTCCCTCATCCTTCCAATCCTTCCCTAAGATTACCTCATCACATTCAGAAAGCAGCAGTCTTGAGGTGAACCATGGCATCACCATATCATCTAAGTATGTGTTTATAGAACCATTATCTCAGTTGAGTAGGTACTTAGCCTTAAATGTTCTACTATTCTGGATTAAAGTACACCTTTTCAGAGTTCCAGCCCTTTATACACATAATTCCTCAACTGCTGTAAACCATAGTAAATTGTAGCCTGGGTAAGTTTCCTGCGCCTTGGATCTACTAAAAATTTTCCAAAAGAGAACACTCATAGAGGTGGACATATGGGTAAGAGTGATTATGTCACCTGTCAGAGAATAAATTATACTTCTTTTAAGAATCCTTAAAATAACAAGATTAATAGAATCTCCTAATTAGATGACAACATTACCAGTGGCAACCACATATCTTCTATTAATCTGTAATTACATATAGCATAAGAAATGATTACAGTCACAATTTCTTCCTTATTATAAAAATTCATTGCAACTGCTCAATATATAATCTACCAATCTAAATTCTCTTCTTTAGCCAGACATTAGTGCTTAACTAATCATAAATATACTATTCTGCAACCTTCATTCCTCTTTACTCCTAGGTCAGTTTAGTGTTGTCTTATTTGGTTTTTCTCTTACCAATTTGTCCACTGATTTCTAGACTGATCCACATTTGTAACTTCCTTTTACATATGTGCTTTATAATTCTTTTCCAACTAATTACTTAATATGTCATGATATGTATTCCAAATGTACAAATACATGCCAAATCACATTCTTAGTATAGATCACCAGAAAGATTTTTTTTCATTTTTCAAACTATTTTTGTTTTCATGTAGACACATGCTGATTTATTTTCGCTTCTTTTCAAAGCGGCATATTTTGGATTGATATCTGTGATTTTTTAAAAAATAATTCAAGATGTCTAAAAGTTGTGGAATTAATTCAATTAATGGAATTCACTCCCTTGTTTTTTTATGGACATAATGATGTGGAGTAAAATGATACTAATTTGAAGAGACATTCATGTTGAGTTTATAATTGCGGTTAATGAAAACTCAAGACTTGTTATCTATAAGAAAAGGATGATTAAAAAAGTACTCATGTAGAATGTAAGTTCCTTGACACCAGCAATTCACTTTTTTATATCCTCAGTGCTTGGTACAGTATCTGACAATAATATATACTTAATAAATACTTGCTGGCTTAATGAATGAATGAATGAATGAACAAATGAGTGAATAAATGAATAAATGAAATAAAACATTAGTCCCTGTGTCAACTAGAAGTCAGAAAATGATCTCTGCATCAGAACTTGCTGTACATTTGTGAACTACCAGAAATATTGGATCTCACAAATCCTGAAAGAAAAACTTTAAGTCCCATGATCTCAAAAACATCTGATTTAGATTTTGGACACAGCCTGTACAATGTAGGACACACTACTTTGCTTACTACTATACATAAGTCACAAGTTGGTATAGTCATAAATAAGTTATAGACTCACAAATCATAAGTTTAGAGATGGAACAGATCTTAGCATTCATGTAGTCCATCCCCTTTTTTTGAAAAATGAGGAAAGTATGGTCTCCAGGGCCTGACATTTAACCCAGCATGACATAGTTAGCAGTTAGAAAGCTGGGAATTGATTCCAAATATAAGACTCTTTTTTGGGTGTTACTGCTTTATTATCTGATTTTTTTTTTTTGAATTTCAGTTTCCTTCTCCATAAAATAGGCAAAAGCTTATGTACATCACCTCCCTCAAAAGGCTGTTGTGAGGATTAAAAGAGATATGTATAAAGTTCATTTTAAAATCTTAAATCATGAGATAAATATTAGTTATCACTCTGGTTATTATTCTGAATGCATCCAAAAAGTAGTGGCAAAATATTGCACAATGTAAACTGTGAACATGGATATTAGAAAGATCCTCCAACTGAATGAGAATGGACTGATGGCAATGAGCCAGGAATTATCGTATGATATTGCATTATTTAGTGGCTAATTAGATGTCATCTGCAAGCAGCCCAAAATTCTATATAGCCACTATGTGCAACATTAACATTATAGACTCACTGATTCACACAATATCTGCATTGGAAGAGACCCAGGAAATCATCCACTTCAACTGATATCAGAAAAAGGAGAGGTCTGTCCGCTAAATTTTTCTCTTCAAGGTGACATGAAAACAGTATGATTTCATACTGTCAAGTTAATCTCATTTCTGTCATTGACAAAATTAGCCAGCTTGATAGAACAGGGAAATGCTGTAAATACAACTTACCTAGATTATAGCAAATCATATGACACATCCTTTTAAGTGAATCTTATGGGGGATAAGAGAGGAAATAGAAAGACATAGATTAGATTCAGTATCACCTTAATTTTCCAAATGTTCACCAACTATATTTTTAACAACATATTCTGGAATTTGTCAAGCTTACTGAACTTTTAGAGTCATAGGATAATGAAATTTGAGAGTTGAAAGAGACTAAAAAACTCTATTCCAATCTATGACTGAAAAATACATGAATATAGGGTCAAAGTATGAGACTTGTACTTTATTGTTCTTTTTTTCACCTTTAAAATAAGTACATATTTCCTTTTACAATCCTGTGGTATCATTACCTGTAATGGGCTGAGGCTTGGGCTGAGGCTTGAGTTGATGCACTGAGGTACCCTCTCTGCTAGCTGTTTGTTTCTCTTCTTCTTTTTTGCTTTTGCTTATTAGGATGATGTAATGGGCTGAGGCTTGAGTTGATGCACTGAGGTCCCAAGCACATGAGGCTAAATAGTAATTGGACCATACTCTATTAAAATATATGCTTGGAGAAAGAATGGCCCCCACCCGCTCTTTGTGTAAGTCCTGATGTGTTGTATAGGAAATGACGATTCTGGTGGATTGCTCAGTGGATAGAGCACCAGCCTTGATGTCAAGAGGACCTGAGTTCAAATCCAGCCTCAGACACTTAACAATTCCTGGTTGTATGACCATAGGCAAGTCACTTAACCCCAACTGCCTCAGCAAAAAGCAAAAAAAGCAAAAAGAAGAAGAAAGAGGAGATTCTGTTTGTTTCTCTTCTGCATCAACTCAAGCCTCAGCCTATTACATATTAATAGAGTATGGTCCAATTACTATTTAGCCTCATGTGCTTGGGACCTCAGTGCATCAACTCAAGCCTCAGCCCATTACAATTAACTCTTTTGAGTTGCCATTAGCATCTTGCATTTTCTCTTTAATTTCAATCACTCTTTACATTAGTCACTTCCAGGGTGAGATTTTGCCCAAAGTAGTTTTGCACTAATGAAAACATTAAAAATCATTCCTTCCTGGCTTCTTCTTCTAATGCCTAGACCAATACTCAGATGTTTGAAGGTCTTTCTTTCATTACAATAACAAAAATAGACACCAAATATGAGTCTTCAGTGTTTGTGAGGCACATGGCTACCCAGGAGAAGCTGGTTCATGATTCTCAAAAAATCTCTGAGAATGTCTCTGAGACACTCCAACACACCTGGAATTATGCAGCCTACCCATCCAGGTGAGTGAAACACATTTTTTTTAGGAATATGGGTAGGTAAGTTTAGCTTGTGGGTATGTGTCAGATCTTTTAGCCTGATCAGAATTGATGTTTTTTTTTTGCTGTATGTTGTAGTCATATATTCTGAGTGAAAGAAATTGTATGAATCTTATTTTGGTATGTTCCCAAAAGTTTGGCCCATTTGTTATCATTGCCTATAAAACCTAGACAGCCCTCTCCTTCCTTTGTATTTATCAATGCCTACCAATGACTCCTTGGTTTGATTTTAAACATTTCCCATTTTATTCTGTTACTAAGTCATCTGTTTATTCTTTCTGGTATTTTCTAACTGTGGGTCTCGATGTACTAACCTTCTTTAATCTTGTTTATGCTCCTGTTGTACAACTAACAGTGTTTGGGACAGATGTATTGGCCCGAGTTTCTGGGTTTCCAAATATGCTCTGCAATTGGATAGGCATAGTAGATAGGGAACTAGGTCAGGAGTCAGAAAGATTTAAGTTCAAATAATTCCTCAGATACATATTAGCTGTGTGACACTGAACAAGTCATTTCATTGTTATCATCCTCAGCTTCCTTATCTGTAAAAATCAAAATAACAAAAATAATAACACCTACATCCAGGATTTTTGTGAGGATCAAATGACATGAGATGATGTCAATGATGCTGATAACAACAGTGTGGTTGGCAATATAAATGTCCTCAGGCATTCAGAACCAAACATGAGAAATAAGCTAGCATAGTACCATAGATTTAGACTCGCAAAGATTTTAACTGTAAGTAATCTAATCCAACCAATTTTTTTTAACAGATGCCAAAACCAAGATCTTCAGAAGTAACATAACTTGTCCAAGGTCACACAAGCAACATATCAGTGGTAGAGATAGGTTCTGAAGGCATAATAGTGATTGAAATCTTTAGGGCTTGGAGTCAGAAGACATGGATTCAGGTTCTACCATTTACTACTATCTACATATCAGAAAAGCCTGGAGGGATGAGGGTGGAATTCTCAAATCTTCCCTGGGTCCTTCTTTATAGAGACAAAAATTAGAATTTTATCTCACTTCACTTTTTCATCTATAGATCTTCCTGACTTCAACTCAAGGGAAGATGCCTTGAGTTAGGTAACCCATGGGATCATTCCACCTTCTCTGTATTCCAACTTTGTGTGTTGTCTTCCCTGCTATCTTCCATTAAACTAGAAGTTTCTTAAGGGCAAGAACTGTATTTCTTTCTTTTCCTTTTTTAAAAAATTTATCCCCAATGCTTAGCAGCATCTGGCACACAATGAGCACTCAGTAAATGTTTATTTAATTGAATTTAATTTCTTATTCTATAAAATGAGGCAATAATACTTGTCATAATTAACTGAGAGGAGTTTTTTGGAAGAATAAGTGAAATACTGTATGTGGAACATTTCTAGTTGTAAAATGTTAAGGATTTTGGGTGACACACAAGATTCTAATCAAGCTGAGATTCTTTACAAAATTTCATAATTACTTTTTCAGTCTTGAAAAATTTTCAAAATCTGGTAAAGCACATAAACAATTTCTCAAAATAAGTTTGTACATGCATAAAATAAAATGCATAGGAGTTTTCAAAATACATAGCAAGTCAATTTTATTGAAAATATAGTGTCAATACATTTTTAAGAAATTCACATATATCAGATCTACCTTAAGAAAAATGGGAAAATATAAAAGGACTTATATGAATACAAATTTAATAAAAAAGCAAAAAAAAAAAAAAAGACAACTAATCTAAATGAGATTAATAGGTTACGATTGAGCTATATTAAGCTATCATTAAGAATGATAATGCTATCTAATTTACTTTATGTATTTACTACATTAATCTAATCACAAAAGATTACAGAATTAATCTAGATAAATAAAAAAACAAACTTCCTCTAAAAGTACAGAAGACCAAGCATCTAATGGGAAAAAAAAATGAAAAGAAATAAGAAGGAGCCAATGTTTACTTTCTCTCATAGTATATTATGAAGTAGTCATCATCAATAAAAAGGTGATAATGGATTAAAAAAGAAGTTCACCAACAGACTATGAAAAACTGGACTGAGAATCTAGTTAATATGTATTAGCTAGGTGTTAAATAAAACTAAGAATATAATTTATGAGAGCAAGGATTCTTCATTTAATCAGAACTACTGGTAAGGGTGGGAAATAAAAAGCAGTTTGGAAGAAGTTAGGGCTAGATCAACATCACATTTAGTAAAAAACTCTAACTATAAAAGGTTATGATTTTTTTAAAGATAATGGATTTAGAACCATTTTACAACTGTGATTAGCATAGGTAATTGAGCCAATCCCTTCATTTTTCAGGTAGAGCATCTGAATTTTAGATTGAGATCACATCTTGGGCAACCCAAATATTTTACTCATGAGTATATATTTTCAGGAAATCAAAGATAAAAGTGCTCATACACCAAAATATTTATATCTCCCACTTTTTATGATAACAAAGAACTGTAATTTAAATACATCATCTGGAAAAAAATAAAATGTATAATTTTAAAATGATGAATATGAATAAAACAGGATTGATACAAAATAGATAATATCAAGAGAAAAATATATTTAATAGCTATAACAATATAAAAGAGAATAACACTGAAGAAAATCAAAACTCTGATCAATGCAATGACTAGTATTAATCTTAAAGTAATAAAATATACTTTTCCATATAGGCAGAGAAGTGATACATTCTGATGAAAGAATAAGACATGTAGAATAAGAGTCATTAAAATGAAACAATAAGGGAGAGTTCTGAAATGATGACAAAGTAGATGAGAAAGTTCCAAGCTCTCCAGATTTCCCCCACAAACAAGACAAAATTGCACCTTAAGGCAATTGTAGACTAGTGAAAAACAAATAAGACTTGAAACAGAATAGGAGTCCTACTGGGACAACCTAATATGATCCAAAGAAAGATTTCAAGATGCAAATTTGGCTCCTATGAAGCCTCCAGACTAGCTCCATTATAATAGCAGTGGGGAACCCTAAGACTAGCTGGATTTGGAAGTAGCCTCAACACCAACCATAGGAACTTTCACTTCCCAGATAGTTTGGAGAGTCTGCGGTTTGAGTATGGGAAGATAGAGGGAACCTCTGCTGGTAATGAATGACAGGCCCAGGTGTGCTTCTGAGATCTTGCCCTGGGCCCAACCAAATCAGTATAAGCTCAGTGAGTAGAGAAGCAATGGAACAGGTAAACTGCTGACTGCTGGCTTTTATGAGAGGGTGAGTTCTTGGTTTGGGGTTTCAGGTCAGAGTGGAGAACTGAAAGATGTGAAATCAGAGGCACTTGTAACGACCGCGCTAGCACACAGGACACCCCAGAATTAGCTGGAGTCAGGATAAGCAAAAGTCCTCAATCTTTATTACTGGTCTTAGACTCAGGATAGAACAGGATGGAAATAGAATCTCCTAGACCACTTTCCCCTTCATCTACTGCAGACTGTGTGTGTCCCTGGCTAGCTTTACTCCACCCCTTAGTCCCTCCTACTATCCTCTATACACCAATCATTGAGCCAGTATTAATAGTGGAAAGGACCATTTTCCAAGCATATGCCCATAGAGTATTGTCCAATCAATAGTTAGCCTCAAGTGCTCAGCAGTCCTGACCTCAATGCATTGTTCCAGCCCTCAACAGCACTCCACCCCCACTTCATGAAAGGACTAGAGATGATTACAATAACAAGCTCTTATTTTGTTTCTCTTTCAATAGCATTTTATTTTTCCAAATACATGTAAAGATGGTTTTCAATATTCATTTTGTCAATATTTTTAGTTACAAATTTTTTTTCTCTGTCTTATCTCTTCCCTTTCCAGCAAGCAACCTGATATTGGTTACATATATACAGTCATTTTAAATGTATTTCCATGTTTGTCATGTTTAAAAAAGAAAATCACAACAAAATGGAAAAAAACTAAAAGAAAGAAAATTACACTGATAATTTTCATTATATTGAGCCAGTCTTGCATTTCTGGTATAAATACCATCTGGTTATAGTGTATTATCCTGCTGATAAATTGCTGTAATTTCTTTAATATTTTATTTAAGATTTTTTGTATCAATATTCTTTTTTTTTTTAATTTTTATAGCTTTTTATTGACAGAACATATGCACGGGTAGTTTTTCAACATTGTCCCTTGCAATCATTTCTGTTCCAACTTTTTCCTCCTTTCCCTCCACTCCTTCCTCTAGATGGCAGGCAGTCTTATACATGTTAAACATGTTAAAGTATATCTTAAATACAATATATGTGTACATATTTATACAGTTCTTTTGTTACACAAGAAAAATTGGATTGAGAAAGATAAAAATAACCTGGGAAGAAAAACAAAAATGCAAGAATCCACATTCATTTCCCAGCGTTCTTTCTCTGGGTGTGACTGGTTCTGTTCATCACTGATCAATTGGAAATGAATTGGATCTTCTCATTGTTGAAGATATCCACTTCCATCAGAATTGATCTTCATATAGTATTGTTGAACTGGTTCTGCTCACTTCACTTAGCATCAGTTCATGTAAGTCTCTCCAAGCCTCTCTGTATTCATTCTGCTGGTCATTTCTTACAGAACAATAATATTTCATAACATTCATATACCACAATTTACCCAGCCAATCTCCAATTAATAGGCATCCATTCAATTTCTAGTTTCTAGCCACTATGCAAAGGGCTGCCACAAACACATTTTTTTTTGCACATGTGGGTCCTTTCCCTTATTTAATATCTCTTTGGTATATAAGTCCAGTAGTAACACTGCTGGATATCAATATTCATTAAGGAAATTTTCTTTCTTTCCCACTTTTGACCCTTCCTCACTATATCTGTGTCAGAAAAAAAATTGTAACACTTCTTTCCTTTTTTAATATATTTATATAAATATAGTTTATTTATATGTTATATTACATTTATAGTTTATATATTACATTGAGTAGAATTCACTTGTAAATTCACCTAGCCCTGGAGATTTTTTTTTTTAATGGAGTACATTATGGCTTGTTCAGTTACTTTTTTTTCTAAAATGGTATTATTTTAGTATTTTATTTCCTCATCTGTTAATCTGGGCAATTTATATTCTTGTAAATATTTATCCATTTTACTAAAATTGTCAGCTCTATTGACAAACAATTGAACAATATAGCTCTTAATTATTGTTTTAATTTCATCTTCATTGATATTAAGTTCACCCTTTTCATTTTTGATACTGTTGATTTTATTCTTTCCTTTTTCTGATCAAATTTACCAAAGATTTATTTTTTAATTTATTTTTTTCCATAAAACCAACTCTTAGTTTTGTTAGTTCAATAGTTTTCTTACTTTCAATTTTATTTATCTGTTCTTTGATTTTCAAATTTGGCATTTAATTGAAAGTTTTCAGTTTGTTCTTTTCCTAACTTTTTTAGTTACATAACCAATTCATTGATCTCTCTTTTCTGTTTTTTGTTTTGTTTTGTTTTGTTTTGTTTTAGAGATGTAAGCATTTAGAGCTATAACAATAAGAATTGCTTTGGCTGCATCCTAAAAATTTTGGTATGTTGTCTCATTATTGTCATTCTCTTTGATGGAATTATTGAATGTCTGTATGATTTTGGTTTTTGACACACATTCTTTAGCGTAAGATTATTTAGTTTCCAATAAGTTTTGGTGTATTTTTCCATGGTTACTTATTGCATGAAACATTTGTTCCATCATGATCTGAAAATGTATATTTACTATTTCTACCTTTCTGCATTTAATTAATAATTTCCCTAATGTGTGTCCAATCTTTGTTTAGGTGCCATTTACTCCTTTATAATCTTCAATTTTTTCCAAAGATCTATTGTACCTAACATTTTTTTTTAAATTTTACTTCTTTCTTATTTATTTTGTGGTTAGATTTATCTAATTTTGAGAAAGGGATGTTGAAATCTCCCACAAATATAGTTTTGCTGCTTATTTCTTTTGCAACTCATTCAACTTCTCCTCTAAGAATTTGAATGCTATGCCACTTGCTACATACTTTAGTATTGACATTATTTCATTATCTCTGCTGTCCTTTAGCAAGATGTAGTTTTCTTCTTTATCTCCTTTAATTAGATTAATTTTTGCTTTTGCTTTTTCTGAGATCAGTATTTCTACACATGGTTTTTTTTAACTTTCAATTAAGGCATAATATATTCTGCTCCTAGCTTTTGCTTTTACTTTGTCTATATCTCTCTGCTTCAAATGTGTTTCTGGTAAATAACATAATGTAGGGTTCTGGTTTTTAATCTACTCTTCTATTTACTTCCATGTCATGGGAGAGTTCATCCCATTCATATTCACAATTATGTTTACTATATCTGTATTTCTCTTCATCTTATATTCTACCATTTATGTTTCTCTCTCTTTCACTCTTTCCCTCATCACCAGTGTTTTTATTTTCTGAGTCCCATCTCCTTCAATCTACTCTCTCTTCTATCAGCCAGACCTTTTTCTTATTCCTTTCCCCTTCTACTATACCATATAGGTGTGGAATATATATTCCTTCTTTGAACAAAGTCCAAAAGGGTTAAGGTTAAAACAATACTCATCTCTCTGCCTTCTTTCTCTCTACTGTAATGTGGGTCTTTGTGCTTCTTCATGTGATCTAATGAATGCCTGATCTTTATTCTTCTTTCAGTACAACCTTTTTTCTACTCCTTACTTTCTTTTTTATATCCTCACATTAAACAAAATCAACTCATACTCACACCCTTTGTCTATGTATATGCCTTCTAAAAGAGATACAATTCTCAAGAGTTATAGTATCATTTTCCTGTGTAGGAATCTAAACAGCTTAAACATTAAATAACATGTTTTCTTTTCTTTCCCATTTATCTTTTTATGCTTCTCTTGAGTCTTGTATTTAAAAAAAATGTCAAATTTTCTGTTTAGCTCTGGTTTTTTTCATAAGAAATGAGTAATTCCATTGATTATCCATCTTTTCCCCTGAAAAATAATGTATAATGTCTGGGCTAGCTCTTTAGAGGGCCTCAGGATCAGTCAAAGTCAGGATCAAAGTCCTCGGTCTTTAGGAGGAGAACTGAAAGAGGCAGGCAAGCTGCAATGTGGCTCATCAAAGATGAATCCTGGACTCTGGAGTCTGGAGCCTGAAGTCTTCCCTCCTGAGCATGCTTTAGCAAAGAGACTCTGACCCTCTCCCTCAGCCCTCCAATCCTTGCCTCAGATTACCTCACCACAACACATTCAGCAAGCTCCAATTGTGAGGAGAGCCATCACATCACCATATCATCTAAGTATATGTTTATAGAACCATTATCTCACATTGAGTAGGTACTTATCCTTAAGTGCTCTGCTGTCTTAGATTCAAGTACACCTTTTCAGAGTTCCAACCTTCTACAATAATGCACAGTTTTGCTAGGTAATTGATGCTTGGTTGCAATCCAGGTTTCTTTGCCTTTTGGAATATTGTATGCCATGCCCTCTGATTCTTTAATGTGGAAGCTACAAGGTTCTGGGTAATACTAAGTGTGTCTCCTGGATATCTGAATTGTTTCTTTCTATCTTCTTGCAGTATTTTTTCCTTGACCTGATAATTCTGGAATTTCTTACAATATTCCTTAGTGTAGAGAGCAGGAACTCTGTAGAAGTATACTTGAAACAAGGTGTTAAGTCAGTGGAAATGATGAGAAGATTGTTCTCTAGTTCACGTATATATTTAGTACTTAGTATGATGATGTAATGGTTCTCTAGTTCACATATATTCAGTATGTTATAATGATATAATTACAATAAAGTATATAAGGGCTAAGAAGTACTGGGAAATAGACATTCTATCTTTGACCAGCCTTGTAGTGGCTCTCATGGTGTCTATCCTGCTGAGACCAAGGCCCATCTGAAGGACTCCATAAAGCTAGTCAGACATTACACCCTAGAGTTTTCATTTTGGGGTCTTTTTCAGGAGATGATCAGTGGATTCTTTCAAGGAAGTTTACCTTGACGATTTTTTAAAAAAAGATATTGTCCAGGCTTTTTTTTTTTTTCTAAATGGCTTTCAGGTAATCCAATAATTCTTAGATTATCTCTCCTGTATCTATTTTCCAGGTCAGTTGTTTTTCCAGTGATGTATTTTACATTTTCTTCTATTTTTTCCACTTTTTAAATTTTGTTTGACTGATTCTTTATGTCTTATTGAATTAAATACTTCCATTTGTTCAATTCTAATTATTAATGAAAAAGTTAGTTTTTTTTATTTCCTTTTTCATTTGACCAATTCTACTTTTAAAGGAGTTGATTTGTTCAATGATTTTTTTTCTATTTTGTCAAATCTATTTTTAGGGACTTGCTTTCTTCAGTCAATTTTTGTGCTTCCTTTTCCAAGATGTTGACTCCCCCCCACCCCCCCAAGTTCTTGACATGGTTCTAATTTATTTTACCACTTTTTCTTCTACTTCTTTTACTTTATTTTTTTAACTTAGGAAATTATTTTCCATTTCTTTATTATAGAAACTTGTCCAATTACAAGTAATTAATTTATACAACATAACTCTTTGATACACAGTTTTGTTTTGTTTTGTTTTTCAGGCGGGTAAGAATGACAACCAAGAATACATTGAAAATTAGCTTACATTAAATAACAAATTACAATATACAAAATGTAACCAAATGATTACATTTTCAGCATGATCCAATATATACACTGTTTAAAAGTGGACCACTTTACATAAAACACAGATGTATATAAACTTCTTATAGGCCCAAGAAGTGAACACATATCATAACTTTAAAAAAAATTGCATCACACGATTTCTAAGAATTTAAACACAGAATGTTGATGAGCTTTTGAATCTTGGCAGCAAATACAAAAATGCATGGCAGGTTATCCTATTTTTACTGGCAGGTACTGGAAAAATCCAGCTCCAAGGGATTTTTATAGAGGTTATCAAGTCAGCATTTTAAAAAGACTATAATTTAGAGAGATGTGACATCACCTAATGCCATGAATTCAATTTTGCACTGGCTTTAGCTTTCATTTCACCAACTATTTTACTTATAGAAGAATGCTCTCTTGGAGGGTACTTATCTCCACAGAAAAAAAAGAATTGTGGAGATTATTGCAACAGTAAACTTGTGAGAGCTCTTCAAAAATCTCATTATCCCAATCAATTCATTTACTTGATTCTTAAAATCCTTTTTGAACTCTTCCAAGAGAACCTTTGCAGCTTAAGACCTATTCATAACCCATTTTGAAGTTTCATATGTTGGCATTTTATCATTGCTGTACTCTTCTAGATTTGTTTGATATCCTCTTTCTCTAAGCATAGATTTCTATAGTCAAGAGTTCTTATTTTTTTGCTCATTTTAAAAAAATGGATCTCTGCTTCTAGAGCACAAGGTAGACTGCCCCAAGCTTCTTTTGCAGGCAGACAGAGGCCTACCACTGGCTTTTCACACTGAAGACATTGGTGCTACTGACTTTCCCACTCAGCTGTGTTAACCTGTCAAGATTCTGCTTCTTATGCTGGTCTGTATTTTGGTGAAGAATCTCCTGCTAGATTCCCCACACTGCTTCTTTGCTGGGTCCTGTTCCCTTTTGGCCTAAGACAGACTTTTCCAAAAGCCCTTCTAAAATATCTTAAGCTGGAAAATTGTTTCACTCCAAATTTTTGTGGGTTCTGTTACTCCAAAATCAATTTAGAGACTTGATTTAGTGCCATTTCAGAAGGAAACTGGGGAGAACTCAGGAAGCTTTCTGATTTCTCTCTGCTATCTTGACTTCACCCCTCAACAGAGTCTTATTTTTTAAAAAAATGAACAAGCAAAGGAGAAAGAACCCAATTCTACATAATTACTATGGGAATAGGGAAGACTGGGGTTTATCTTCAAAGAATTAAAAGAAAACACTTCTATTCCAAAGAGTAATGTTAAATGGATGCCTGTCTCAAAAGAATTAAAAAAAAAAAAAACCTCAAAAAAATACTTTAAAAGTCAAATGAGAGAGATTGGTGAAAATCAAACAAAAAAAGAAATGCAAGAAAAATAAGAATGTTATGAAAAGAAAGTCAACTAACTATAAAAGGAGATCCAGATTATTTTATTTCATTTCATTCTTTTTGAGATCCAGATTCTTAAAGAAGAAAGTGATATTGAAAATTAGAATTAAACAAGGGGAATCCAATGAACCTATAAGAGACTAAAATATAATAAAGCAAATTATAAAGAATGAAAGATAAAACAGAATCTGAAACATCTCATAAATAAACAAAAGATTTGAATAACAAATCAAGAAGAGGAAATAAGTATAATAGATTACCTGAAAGCTATGAGCAAAAAAGGAACCTTGATACAAAGATACAAAAAATAATTGAAGAAAATTATCCTAAAGTGATAAAACAAGAGAAGAAAACAGATATTTTAAAAATCCATCAATCACCATCTGAAAGAGATACTAGGAGGAAAATATGCAGGAATATTGTTGCTAAATTTCAAATTCCCCAAGTGGGAGAGAAAACTTTACAAGCAACAACAACAAATATTCATTTTTATATTTGATCTACAATTAGAATCACACAAGATCTATCAGTAGCTATAATAAAAGATTATCAGTGTTAGAATACTATTTGTTGGCAATGAAAAGAATTAGGATTGTAACTGAAATATGCTATGCAACAAAATTAAGTATAATACTGAATAGGGAAAAATGGACATTTCCTGAACTATTAGACCTTCAGGGTTTTGTTGCAAACAAATCTGAACTCAATAGAAAATTTGACATATAAGAGCTAACATCAAAAACTAATTTGAAGGGACTCTATAAGAATGAACTTTTTATGTTTTATGTGTGAAAATGTAAATCACCATTGTCATTAGTAATTAGGTAATCCAAAAGAAAAATTGGAGTAGAACTTGATATTCTAAAGAACAATATCCTGTAGGAAAATGTGAAAACAGAAACTATCTGGTGGTTCTGAAATCTTATTCATGTTAGGAATGAGTTTAAAAAAGAATAATAAATATGTATATGCATATATATGTGTGTTTTTATACATACACATGTTTATATATATCTGTATATGCATGTATATATGCATATATGTGCACGTATATAGATGTGTGCATTTGTGTGTGTGAGTGTGTGTGTGGTGTATGTGTGTGTGTGTATCTAGAAGGGTATAGCACCTTCCAAAATCTATAAAAAATTAAGAAAGGATGAGAATAAGATAAGGCAGGGCACAGAGAGGTGTGTAGATTGAAATAAAGTATATAGATTAAAGAAAAAGATATTAAAAGGAAGGGGAGAGGAAGGGGGAAAAAGGAGAATTCCTTAGGGTAGAGTAGAGGGAAGCAGAGGTTAAGTAATAACAAAGCAAGCTATTTTAATGGTAGGAGTAGAAGAGTTAGAAGGCATAGGAAATGAAATTTAAAAAAAAAAAAAAGGAATAATATAATATGATTGTTGTTTCTGTTGTTTGGCTTTTGTTTCAATCAATACTTTCTTTTTGTATAAAAAAGGTTCTATAGGTCATGGAAAAATGAAATAATGATATGTAATAAAATGATAGTAATAGTAATAAAATGTAAAAGTAATAGTGATAAAATTGATGTACAAGAAAATAAAAGTTTCAATACAAAAACACCTCTAAGGGATTCACAAATATCAACCATTATCATGATGTGCTGATGAGGGAATGATTTCCTTCCTTGGTTAAATTCCTAGAAAATTCTGTCATCCTTCACTGTCTTGACTAACTCCCCTCACATTTATTTCTGAACCATTGTCACCTAGGCTTCTGATCTCCTAATTCAAACTGTAACTGCTCTCTATAAAGTAACAAGTGATCTTTTAATGACTAAATCTCATTATATTTTTTTAATCCTCAGTTGTATTGACTTCCATGTAATATTGATCATTGTTTGCCATACTTTTTATTTATTAAGTATATTTTTCTTGTTCTTTATGATACTAATATTTCCTAGTTCTCCCCATTTGTATTATCACTTTCGCTTTTGTTTGCTGGTTCATACCCCCTAACTGTGGGTGAAATCCAACATTTTAAATTTAGCCTTCTTCTGTACGTTTTCATTCTCACTGATTTGATGACTTCATGAGTCCTTATGGGCTTAGTTATAAGTTCTGTACAGATCACTAGATTATATCTCCAGTCTCAGTTTTTTTTTCCCTCCTGAACTCTAATTTCATATCTCAGCAACTGTCCATTAGAACTTCAAACCTGACATATTCAAACCAGAACTCATTCTTGTCTGCCTGTCCTTACCCCTCACTCTGCTAACAATCTTCCTTTTTTATTGAAGGCATCAATGTTCATCTGGTCACCCAGATTCATGATGTCAGGGTAGTCCTTAACTTCTTTTCTTCATCCCACATAGACAATCTGTTGCTAAACTTTGTCATTCCAAACTCCATAATATTTGTCATGTCAGTCCCTGTATCACTACAGACATAAATATCACCCTAGTTCAAACTTTTCTTGGACTACTTTAATGGCCTATTTAGGCTTCCTGCCTCAAATCACTATCCACTCAAATTACATAGCAGCCAAAGTACTTTTCTTTAAATATAGGTCAGACCATGTTATTCCTCAATCCCTATGCCCACATTCCCTATAAACTCCAAGATGGAAGTGCAAACTTTTCTATTTGGTTTAAAAAACAAAGAAGTAAAAAAAAAAATTTACAATATTCCCTAAATTACATTTGTATCATAATTATAATTTGCTTCATATTTTACTCTATAGAACAATCAAACCAGTTTTCTTTCTGATCCTCATGCATGGAATTCTATCTCCCATCTCTATGACTTTATAGTTCCTATTAACCCTTTTTCATCTCCACTTCACTTCAAGTCTTAACTGATGATAAATCTTTGGTATGAAGTCTTTATTGATGTTTTTAATTGCTAGTATCCTCCCTTTCTGATTAGGTGGTATTTGTTCTTTATATATTTATTTATGTACACATTGTCTCTTGGTATAGATTCTAGTTTCTTGAGAGATAAGCCTATTTCCTTCTTTGTTTTTATATTCCTGTATCTAGCAAAGAGCCTGATATAATACAGACATTTAATAAATGTTTGGTGATTGATTATTGTTGTAGGTTTAGAGATGTTAAAAAGGGCCACCTAATCCCAAAAGAAACACCCCTACCCACTAATTAGTACATAAAATAGTACTAACTATTTGGGTTTCATTATTTCAGTTTAAGGATTTTATATGTATTAAAATTAAAATAGTTACTTGGAGAAGAAATAGTTTAGTCTATCAGCCATTTAAATACTATTCCACATGAAATTCTAGTCCTTTCTTAAGGACAATTTTGGAGATCAGTAAGAATGATATTTGAGAGCATTAGGAACCAGAGAAGGGAAGGAGTCAAAATTAATGGTTAGTGAGGCACAGAATTTTTTTTTTAAAACAAAGTATTGAAGATAAAACATATATTTCTTTCCCTTTTCCCAGCCTTCATTCAGATCCTGTCTGTACCTGAATCTGATGTTCATTGTATTAATAAGCTACATATTTGTTCTATGCATTAGTAAATGATAGCACATTAAAGTAATGAAAGGGTTGATACTAATAATATGTAATAAAATATAAAACATTATTATTTATAATAACAATAATAACTCTCAAAGTCAATCCATTCTCCTCATGGTGGAAGGGGGAAATCAAAGGCACAAAAAGAGATGCTAGTCAAAGTGATGGGCACTTGGCATTGTTTATCCTTAGATCATTATAGTAGCTGTGAAGGTTTGTGGGAAGGGAGGGAAAAAAAGAAAGGGAATAAGCATTTATATCGTCTAATCTATAATGTTTCACTTACAGTATTAAGCAATTTGAGCCAGGAAAGAACCATAAAATGCTGTTAATTGAGCTATGGCAATATCATTGATTGGGCTGTAATGTGCCAGCCTACATGATAGAATTCTTCCTTTGAATCTAAGAAATGGGCTGGACATTACAGTAGTCCAGGGGAAATTACTTAAAATATGATGATATTTCACATGGAGGAGGGTAGAATGAGTGGCACTATCAATGTTCTGTTATCACAAGAAGACAAGATATATTAGAATAAGAAAGAATACCATCCAAGGATGTGCTAGACTCAGCTCAAACCAGCTAACTAGAGCCAATTGTTAAATTTTCAGAGTGAGCATTTATATTATTGAAATTGTCAAATCCGAACTTGGTCAGTCCATTTTTTAAATTGTCTAGAACATAAGCAAGTGACAAAGAAAATATTAATATTGCAAATTAAACTTAAAAGTGTATCATGTATACTTCTTCACTCTCCTTTCTTTCACACTACTTTCACACTCGACCTTGTTGTTATACATTAACCAGCACAACCATGTCAATATCATAATGCTATAATTAAGTATAGATGGTTATGACTATTGAAGGGGATATACCACCAACTAACTTTAGTTCATAACATGAACTAAAGAGAATAGGAAAAAGAATTTTTGTGGAGGAGTTAATCTTGGCAAAAAAAAAAAAAAAAAAGAGGGTTAGGGAGCTGCCTGGTGGCACAGTGGGTAGAGCCCCAGCCCTGAAATCAGGAGGATCTGAATTCAAATCTAGCCTCATTCACTTAACACTTCCTAGCTGTGTGACCCTGGGCAAGTCACTTAACCCCAATTGCCTCAGGGGAAAAAACCCTGCCTCATTATCAGAGATGAGGAAAGAAGGACACAGTAATGAATGATGCCAAAGCATTTTTGAGATGAAAAAAAGAAAAGGGCTTTCAAAAAAAATGGCCTCAATTTTCTCAGTAAAGAGGTAAAGTTCTTAGGGGAGAGACCAGAGAAACAGGAACATAAGAAGATTTGGAGTAGCTTCTACAGAATGCGAGAAAGAGATCCAGAGAATAGAATTGATGTGCTATGAGTGTTCAGTTGCTATTAAGATATTAAATATTATGGTTTGCCTAGTAAACATAATTCTCCTTCTCTCTGTCTTTTTATCTCCACCTCTGTTTCTGTCTGTCTCTTAGCAAAATCTTGGCAAAAGATGAATAATAATAGAATAAAAGGGTGAAGGATTAAAAGACAGAAAAAAAAAGGAAGGAGGAGGAATTGGAACACTAAATAAAGGTAAAGAATAAGTTTAACAGAGATGAAGCATTGTGAGAAATGGATTGTTATACGATTAAAGACATGATTATATTAATAACAAAAACTTCAGAATCAGTACATCATTGGATCATTAGATATGAAGCTCTTGATAAAATATTGCACTTAAGCTTAAAGACACTCCCCAAAACTAAAATTAAATGTCATAGAAATGAAAGGATCTTTCCCTATTTGGGGGGAAAATCTTCAAAACAAACAGATAACATTATTTTATGTAAAACATTTGAAGTTTTTCCAATGAGATTGGAAGTAAAGCACTGAGATATACTATTACAATTATTATTTCCCATAGTGATAATGATGTTATCTAAATCAATAAGAAAAAGTAATGAAATAAATAATGGAAGGGGGGGCACATTTATTGCTATTTGTGGATGATATGAATTACTTGGAAAAACTTGCCTGAGCAATAAAAAGAAATTATCAAGATATGAGTTTCATTAAAGTACAAGGATATATAGTAAATCATAAAAATTGTAAGCATTTCTATATTACAAATTATAATAATGAAAATGGCTTTAAAGATAACATATTAAATATTGAAAGTAAATTCTACTAAGACATACAGGAGCAATTTAAAAGCAACTAGAAAATATCTTTCTCAGAAATAAAGTTAGGCCTAACCAAATACAAATATATTAAATGTTCAACTCAACTAAGTTAATATAGTAAAAACAGCACTTACTTTCCAAACCCTAAAAACACTATGAAAATGTCATTTGCTTTCTTGTAACTCAAGTTAATTTAGAAA
This sequence comes from Antechinus flavipes, assembly GCF_016432865.1. Taxonomy (NCBI): domain Eukaryota; kingdom Metazoa; phylum Chordata; class Mammalia; order Dasyuromorphia; family Dasyuridae; genus Antechinus; species Antechinus flavipes. The sequence goes on along the minus strand of NC_067398.1, from coordinate 569,385,069 downwards.
GTTAATGCTAAGGCAATTTACCACACAAACATCTTACCTATTTTAGAAAATAACAAAATTCATATTAAGAAAAAGAAATCAAAAATATCTAAGGAAACAATGAAATGCAAAGGAAAATTGCACAAATTTCTAATACTAAGAACTATTCCTCAGTGGAAAAGTGGTTAAAAGATATTAGTTTTCAAAAGCAGTAAATGACCTTTCAAAAGAAGAAATAGTGTGAAAACATTCTCAAAATTTCTGTTAATCAAGGAAGTAAAAATTAAACCAACAAGGTTATCACTTTGAAATGCAAATTAAACCAACTAGAGTTATTAACTTGTATCTATTTAATTGTCAAAGTTTGGAAAAGATTAAAATATCTATTTTGTCTGGAAATTGGGAAAAAATGTAGTGATTCACTGTAAATGGAGCTATAAATTTATCCAACTATTTTAAAGACAATTTCAAATTATACAAGAAATATTCAAAAAATGCACATAACCTCTGACCTAAAAATTCTACTTCTGATTTTAAGCCACAAATAAGCCATTGAACCACTGATAGAAAAAAAAATTGTGTAAAATTTGTTATACAAGCACTATTTTTGAAGGCAAAAAGTTAAAAACAAACTGTGTTCTCTGGTTTGGTGAATGGCTGTATATATTATGCCATATTAATAAAATACTATATTATTACACTGTAAAGACTGATAAATACTCCATGTGATGATTTGTATAAAATGACAGAAATTTTATCTGGACAGAAAACTTAGTATTTTCCACAATAGTATAAATAAAGACTCCCTTAAATTGAAACAAACAACAGGTTAAATATAATGATTAACTTTTAATAACTTTTTCAACAAAGGCATGCAAATTTCCTTTCTTTTTTTAATTAAAGCTTTATTTTGAAAACATAGACATGGAAAATTTTTCAACATTGACCCTTGCAAAGCCTTTTGTTCCAATTCCTGTACTACTCCCCCCCTCCCTTAGATGTCAAGTAATCTAATATATATTAAACATGATAAAAATATATGTCAATTCTAATATATGCATAACTATTTATACAATTATCTTCCTGCACAAGAAAAATCAAATCAAAAAGGAAAAAAATGAAAAAGAAAATAAAATGCAAGCAAACAACAACAAAAAGAGTTAAAATACTGTTACTTCCTTTCTTTTAAAAGTGAAGAAATTTCATTTTTTAAAATAACTTTTTATTGACAGAACCCATGCCAGGGTAATTTTTTACAGTGTTATCCCTTGCACTCACTTCTGTTCCAATTTTTCCCCTCCCTCCCTCCTCCCCTCCCCCAGATGGCAAGCAATCCTTTACATGTTAAATAAATTACAGTATATCCTAGATACAATATATGTGTGCAGAACCGAACAGTTCTCTTGTTGTACAGGGAGAATTGGATTCAGAAGATATAAATAACCTGGGAAGAAAAACAAAAATGCAAGCAGTTTATATTCATTTCCCAGTGTTCTTTCTTTGGGTGTAGCAAGCAGAGAAATTTCAAAAAAAAAAATTGAATGAATGATTACATGATTAGTTATAATCATTTTTTCATAATTTTCTTTATTTTCTGAAACATAAATTGTACATTTATGTATGCATAATAATATTATTTTTAAATAATGACATATTTTATTGTAATAATAATGATATTTTTAAAATTAGATGAATAAAATTCTATTAAATACTACTTTGTGCCAGATACTGTACTAAGAATTAGAGTACTCATAGTACACAGAGTAATAATAGTAGTATTATAAATATAACCCTTTAAGTTTAAATTCTTAGTGTATAATACTCATTGATCCTCATAATAACCCTAGGAAATAGGACTGAGGTTGAGAGCGATGAAATGATTTGCCTCACATCATACAGATAGTAGGTATCTGAGGGAGGATTCAAACTGCAGTCTTCCTGGTGCCAAATCCAAAATCCTATGCACTATATCACCTTATTGCCATCAAGTTAATCTTCTTTGTTGAAGGAAAATATTTGAAAAAAAAAAAGTGCTGATAGATATATTAAGGAAATTTTGTAAAATAGGTAGGAAATTCTCTGGGTGAGATCAAGGCATTTCTGAAGGTCCCTGAAACAATTTTAAGGGATCCAAAAGATCAAAACTATTTTCATAAAAATAAGACATTATTTGCTTTTTTCACTTTCTATTTCATCACAAATTGTATTCTTCCAGACACTACATGATCTGTGATTTAAATGTTTATTTGACAACATGAAGACTATATTCCTAACTAGTCTGCAGAATTGAACTTTTGCTTTAAAATGGATGACTAAAGATGTTATGGATTTACTATATTAGTTCAGTATCAACAACAGCTAATCATTAAGAAAATCTTCTTGTACATAAACGCTTGGTGACACATGGGGTATTAAAATGTTCTAAGTGTTAGAGCATTTTTTTGAGTTCGCAACATTTTTCCTACTTATATTTGCACTGGTGGTGCAAAATTAATAGTGAATGAAAATGTAGGCATTTTAGCAATACTCAAATTAGTGTCATGAATGTACAATTAAGCATTTCATTTTTCACCTCTATGTATTCATAGTATTATATACATATGCATACATACATTCTTAAGTAAAATTCATATATATGTACATAAGTTTTACTTAAGAATGTCTTCGATAAAGCAACAAAAAATACTGACCCTAGACTACATATCTTTTTAAGATTCTATGCAATAAAATGGGAAATATACATAAAATCCTTTTGCTGCAAAGGAAAATGAAATAGTTGTCTCAAAGAAAAACATGTGTGATTCTTTAAATTCTTTAAAACAGCTGAACTGGTCATTTCTTTTTCATGGAATAATATCTTTTGAAAAAATAATTGACAAGCAAACTATACTTATTCAGACAGGTATTTTGCAAACATTCCTTTAAAATGAATAAATGAGACTATTACTTCAAGAAAAACAACTAGTAGCATTTGTTGTCAGTGTTAAAATTTGAGTTTTTGAGTGAAAATTAGAATTTTGGAAAATTTGTATCTATCACTATGAACCTGACAGCATCCCAATATATAAAGACTTTTTTTTTTAATGAGATCAGGGAATATTAACAAAAATACTTTTTTATATTATATAAAGAACTATGTCAACTTTTAGAAGATTTGCATAACTCAGAGAATCAACATTCTCTCTTCCCTCAAAAAGGACGATATTGCAAATCATACATGGGCAAAATATCTATTCAAAAAGAGAAAACAGCAGTGTTTTACAGCAGGCTGATACTCAGTTGTAGGTTGTTATCAAGATTTTACTATATGTTTGGTGCCAGAGCCATATAGTTACTGCTTATTTCTGAACTTACTCCTAGATCAATGCAGAGTCTATATGGTGACTTCTCTTCACCTACCCTTACATGCAAGTCACCTCCTCAGTCCTCTCTGGAACCTTATTCTATAAATGGGAAGACAAGAGATGCCAGTTGGCACCTGTTTATACAACTTGCAGGAACTCAGATATCTTTACACTAGATCTTGGATTTTTTCCCCTGGTGCATAGTCTTTCTCTGTGCTGACATGTTCCATATGATTATTCCAAACTACATCTATCTCCAGTATATACAGACTTCTCTACATGTTTCTCTGTGCCTACCTAAAATGTAAAAATAGTTCACTATGATTTTTTGGTGGGGAGAGGATTTCTCAAGCAGGATTATGGCGTATTTCATAAATCTGTGTGAAAGAATTGGGGATGGGAAGGAAGTTTGGCTTCACTTCCTGCTACTTTGCTCTCTTCTCAATGCTAATGGATCCTTTGTTACTTTTTGATATTCATAAAAATGCTTGGGTTCATATCTATTTAAATAGATATTCAGAGGTTCCAGATTTCCTGTCTTTCCCATAACAGTCAAAATTAATTGCATGAAATATAAAGTTTTTTTTTTTACAAAGACTAAAATACAAAAACAAAGTAAACAGAAAGTGAAATTACCAAAATAGCAAGCACTCTCAATTCCTATTTTACAAAACAATTCATCTCCTAAGCATTATTCTTATTCATCTGTCTCAGTTGTGTCCAACTCTTTATGACTCAATTTAGGGTTTTCTTAGCAAGATACTAGAATAATTTGCTATTTTCTTCATTCCATTTTATAGATGAAGTAAACAGGGTTAATTGATTTATTTAGGGACACATAGTTAACAGCTAGTAGTTATTTGAAGCCAGATTTGAATTAATGTCCTCCTCATCCAGTCACTTGAAGAGTATTTATAAAGAATGTCTTGAGGGATCAAAGGGATGAATGTCTTAAGATCTGCACAATGAACAATAATCATACCAAGGAAATCATGATTGAAGAATATTTGATTTTTATTATTCTCAAAGCACTTAGACTTTTAGTTATTACTATCCCCATTTTACAGAGGAAGATCAAGAAAGTTGAAATGCTTGTGGGATAAAAGGCTTAGAATACTAGATTTAAATCTGAAAGAAAATTTAGGAGCCATCTATTCTGATCCCTTCATATTACAGATGAAGACATTGAAAGCCAGAAAGGTTAAATAGTAATACTAGTAACAAATAGTATATGTAACACTTTAAAATATTTGGTTGTCACACCAATCCTAGAAGGTAAATAATGTTATCTCCATTTTAAGGATGATAAAATTGAAGCCCAGAAAGATTAAGTAATTTGTCCAGTAACACACAACTAGAAAGTATCTAAAGCAATATTAAACTCCAATCTGGAGTTCTATCTAGAGCAGCTACTAGCTGCTTCAAGTTCATTGAATTGTCCCAAATCAAGAAAGGTAAGAATACAAACACCGGTCTTATGGCTCTTGCTCTTTCCACTACACCACACCAATTTTTGATACACATAGCTATGTGACTTCCTAAAATACACAGGATTAGAGGCAGTATTATAACTTGGGTAAGTCCTGATTCCAAGTCTAGCACTTCTTCCTCCACCCTCTATTCTAGATATCTGGGATAAAAAATCTGCTACTAGAATCAGCTGAAGAGTCAGATTCTTTTGGAGACTAGTACTGAGGGAAAGTGAGAGAAAGTTTCATAAATGTGTTGTTGTGTTCCCCTTCTTCCCTTTCTGGTTAAGATGGCTGGCCATTTTCCTGTTAGATAATTGTTTGCTCAGAAGTTTTAAGGAAGCTAAGGAGACAACAGTCTGATAATACAGAACGGAAAGAGGCAGAATACCCAGAAACTGTTGCTTCCTCTAGAAGTAGCAAATCTAAAATAGGGCTTCTAAATTAGGTGAGAAATCAGTGAACATAATTTAAAATGGAAAATTCTTAACCTTCTTTTGAATCAAGAATCCCTTTGATTATTGGGTAAAGTGTATAGGAATTCTCAGAATCATGTTCCATTTTCTACAGTTATCATTGAAACAAATGCTAGATTTTAATTAAAAATTCATGAAGATAGATATGTATTTCCCTTAACCAACTATATGGATTCCATTAAAATCCATCCTAGGGCCCCTTGGCATTCTGTGGACTCCGGGTGGAGAAACTGAAATAAGAAAGATGACTCAACAAGAAGAGAAAATACTATAATCAAAAGAGTTTGGTTTTTCAGAATCTAATTTTTTCAGGGAAAATTAAGTGCAAGTAATTTCAGAAGGCAATCTATAGGAGGCAATAGTGAACAATCACTTTGGCTCAACTTTTTGTCTTTCAAAATGTTTGTTATGCCAGAGGTATGTAAGACATGAGTTGGTCCCCATGATCTCCAGCTGTATAGTAATTAATTCCAACAGCTAACTAAGGCAAGAGAGAGGTATTTGGTGCAAAGGGAAGTTCATAGTGAAGAAAATCATGTAAGGAAAAACATCTACCAAGCCATAAAAAGTATTAGTGTAGAGAGGTTGATAAGCAAATCACCCCAATCCCAAGCCCACAAGTCTTCAGGTTTTTTTTTTTTTTTTTTAACAGCTTTAAACTTAAAATGTCACTGAAAAGAAGTCTGTGGAATTGTTTTCTGAGTAAATGTCATCCCCGTAAGAGGAAAACCTAATAGACTTTCTGAACTCTAGTACCCTGTCCATGGTAAGATACACATAAACTTTTATAAGTGTTGTTGATAGCATAATGAGCAAGAATTTTGTATCAGAATCATGTCAATGATAAAACTTGCTTTAAAATTTCTTTATATTATTATGCCAGAGTCTTTAAAAGTACTGGGTAGAACTTAACATGATCTTGTAAAAAAAATGGTATGATTCCTTCATGTTTCCTTTAAAACATTATCTTATACTTAAATCAGGTAATACCGATATAATGTAAAAAATGCAGCATAAGAGATATAAATGGATTCACCTCTCCTCCATTTTAATCAGAAATGGAGGTCACAAAGAACCATTAGACGTAATGTTACAGATTAATTTTCTATTCTCTAGGTTATTCTAGGAAAGAAGGGTCTTTTTTTTTTTTGTCCTTCTAATGAATCAATTGGAACCTCTGAGTTTCTGAAGTCATTCTTCCCTAAAAGAATGTCCTTCACAGACAAGATTTTCCTTTTAATTGAAGGTTGGAGTATCTGGTTTTCTGTTTCTTTAGCCTATTATTGCTTTCAATCAGTCACTTCAGTCCTATCTGACTTTTCAGGACCTCATTTGGAGTTTTCTTGACAGAAATATGCTAGTGCTTTGCCATTTTCTTCTTCAGCTCATTTTACAAATGAGGAAACCGAGGAAAATAGTTAAATGATTTGCTCTGGGTTCCACAGATAAAAAGTATCTGAGCTCAGATTTGAATTCATGAAGGCTAGTCTTCCTGATTCTAAACCCAGTAGTCTATCCATTGGACAATCTATCTGCCCTGTTTAGCCCATTATAGATCATTCAAAAAAACAAACATTTAACTGTTACATTGGCAAAAATGTAAAAATCAATGGATTTGGAATAGAAAGTGAGTTCCAATTCTAGCTGTCCTACTTATGATCCATATGACCTTGAACAAGACACTTCACTTTTCTAATCTTCAATTTTGTCACCTATAAAAATAATGGGAGTTAATCTAGATAATCTTTAAAGTCCCTTTCAGTTCTTATCATTAATCCTATGATCCTGAGACCTTAGCATGAAGATATCAGAGAACTATACATATACTGTCCCTTCCCTCTCTGGAAAGGTATGTTCAGGATGCTATATAAATAAGATCTAAATTCTAATTCATTAACTAGCTATGTAGTCTCAGGAATAATGCTTTACTTGTAGAGAGTGTTAGTTTTTGTTTCTCTTTATTTATATTCATCTGTAAAGTAAAGAGTTTAAGATCTACAATCTCAAAAATTCCATTTAGATAATCCTATGATCTCTATTTCCTCTCTCAATACACACATATGTAGGATATGTAGAAAATGGCTTAGAAATATAAGCCATATACATCCAAAGCCAAATTTAAGCCCAGGCAAAGTAAATTATAACTTATAAGGTTTGATGCCAAGGAATCTCTCACCAAAATTACTTCTCTTACCAGCCTTTTCCCTTGTCTTATATTTCCATTATTATTTAAATTTTTCTTTGTATAAAGGTGGAAGCATCTCTAGAAGTTCTCTTTTGTAAAGGCAGTTACCTCAGAGACAAAGGAAATATATTTTCATTGTTGCCTTAATATAATTAATGCTAGCTCCAAATGAACATAAAAAAAAGCTTTAGAGATAAGTCATAAAAAAAACTGAAATTTAGGTCTTTGGGGTAATTATAGCAACTATAGGTAATGTTTACACAGTATCTTAAGTTTTAAAAAGTACTTTACAAATTTTACTTCATTTTTTCCACACAACTCAAATAGATAGGTGCTATTACTGTTCCCACTTTATAGAAGACAAAAATGTGAGAATTAGATGAGGATTTAATTTTCGCAGAATTGTCTAAAAGAAATGAAGAGAAATGAAAATTAAATCTAAGAAATGAAACTAAAAGCTAAGGAATGAAACCTAAAGTAAGGTTGATATGTATTAGAATCCTAGTGTTAACTCAATGGAATTGATACAATGCTTATTGATTCACACATTAGAGCAAATTCTTAAAGTGTTAAGTCTCTAATATTGATAGAAACAATGCTTGAGTTCACATCTTTGGGAGAATTCACACATTAGAGGTCACACATTAGAGCTCACACCTTTAAGAAAGTTTACACATTAGAACTCACACATTGGAGTTAACAAGTATGGGAGATTCACAAAGTTAACTTTGTAACTTTGTGAATTTACACCTCCCATAATCCCACTCTCTCAGTGGAGGAGTCAACCTTTGGGTTCACACCTTTAAGAGATCATATATAAGAAGCTCTTAGAGCTTCAGTCAGTCAGTCAGTTGAAAAGATTGAGAGGGGAGCTTCAGTTGGAGATTGAGAAGCCACAAGTTGGAGTTGAGCTAGAGGTAGAAGCTAGCAGAGAAGCTGCAAGAGCTCTTGGAACCAAGGAGGAAGAGAGGCCTCTAAGACATCTAACTGGGCCCAAGGAAAAAGACAAGACTTGGAAGGAGAAAATAAATGTTTGGATTTTATCAGTTGGCTGCATTTGAGGTGATTATTTCTTTGAATTGATACTAAGGCTACCTCCAGAAAACCTCCCCAAGAAACCTGCTCCCAGAGAACCATCATATATTATAAAAAAGAAGAGAACAGCACAGATGTAGAACAAAAGAAATGAAATTTATAGAGGGAAACTCTAAATAAGAATAAGAAACATGCTATTGGTAGATGTAGAAGGGATGTATACACAATCAAATGAGAGTAAAAGAAAAAGAGGACTAGGTCTCCAAAATGTGGGGAATGGGAATTATAATTAGGGAAAATTCTGCCAAGACTGTTGTTTACAGGGAACTATGACCAACTAAGGTGAATAACTATAGGAGATATAATTAGGAATAAGGTTCAAGGGGGCAAAATAAATACTCCAGTAAAGCTGTAACTTCTGTAATACCCCACCAATGGAGAATCAGGGGAGGAACTTAGGTTTTTTCGATAAAACTTATGTTTTAGTGCTCAAATATGTGTCTACTTCTAGACACCCATTCTTGCAATATTGAAAATAAAAATCTTTTCCTAGCATCATCAGGGAGTCTATAGTTTTTAGTATTTTGTTTTTGACAAAAATGAGTCAAGAAGACATTAAGTGACTTGCCCAGTAAATAAGCATCACCCAGTAAATAAGTGTCTGATGCAGTTCTTTATCCATTGTACCACCAAAGGAGGCAGCTGCTAATATGATGTTCAATAGGTAAAAGAAAACTAGAGTTTAAATCAGTTCTTTGTGGTTCAATTATTTTTCAGTCCTATGTAAATGGTATCAATCTTTATGATCCTATTTGGGGTTTTCTTGGTAAGAATAATGGAGTGGTTTGCCATTTCCTCTGAAGCTCAGTTTTATATGTGAATAAATGAAGCAGATATGGTTAAGGGACTTGCAAAGGATCACACAATTATTGTTTTGTTTTTTTTTGTTTAAGTCCAGTGCTTTCTCCAGTGCTCCACCTATTGGACCCTTGAATCAATTCCACTAATTACTGTTTGCCTGACCTTTGGAAAGTCCTTAATCTATCTAGATCTTTGATTTTTTTTCACCTATAAAATGATGAATGATCTCTAAGATAGTTCTTTTCCAGTTCTTAATTTATGAACTTATCATGTATTGCATGATAAAAAAGGAGCATTGAAAAATAGTTAGGATGTCCAGATTCTAGGTAGACAGAGCTCTGCCATTACCTAGCCATCAAATTTGGGCAAAACATTATCCCTCCTTGGCTTTCTTTTGTATAAACTGAGGGATTTGGGGATAGAAGATTTCTAAGATCCCTTAAAGCTCCAATACTCACTGACTACATGATTAAAGAGGGAGCCAGGTCATCTGTATTCTGCTCTGCTTTTCAAATCTTGTATAATTCGGACTAACTTTCATGAAGCTGCTCTTTTTCTTGGTCAGGCTAACCTTTTAGAATTTAACCATCTTGAAAAGGGCAAAGGTTTGTGGTTCAACATTTAAGAAATTGTGTACTGTGATGTCTGAGAAGGTTTACAGATAGAGCTTTCTGCTCATTTTCACAGCATGTCAATTTCCAGTGGCAGACATGCTGCTTCAAAAGTCATCAAATGGAGAGCTGCTGACAAAGTAGAAAACTACTATTGGTTCAAATATTTCTCATATCATTCTTTTATACTGGATTCTAATGGCTGTAAACTCAGCTGTTTTGTAAGAATATAGAAAAACGAAGGGAATTATTCCCACAAAATTTCTTTTTCCAAAACAAGAAAAACTATGCCAGGCTAACTTGAGGCCTTGCCCTTAGGAATGATCACCTTCTTGTGGACTGGCATGGCCAGCAGGTGGCACTCTGATTGCAAACTGGAGTGAAAACAAAACAAAACAAAACAATATGAAGCTTTGGATCTTCTGCAAGAGCTCTTAATCTGATGCTTGTAAACTCAAAAAAAAAAAAAAAAGCTTTATTCTAACATAAATGGTTTTCTTTGAAGTCCTACACATATTATTTAATACACTTTAAAACATTCTGATAAGGGGTCCATACCTTTTTCCTATCTGCCAAGGAAGTTTATGACCCAAAAAAAAAAAAAAAAAACAACCTGAATTCAACCCTCTTAGTTAATAGGTGAAAAGTCAAAGGCATAGAGAGGCTAAGTAAAATGTACAGGATCAAAATCAGCTAGTAACACAGAAGAAAGAAAAACCCTAGAACTCCCAGTGATTGCTCAAATTTGTCCACATATAAAGGCTCCCAGAAGTCATTTCTTCCCTTTCCTCAAATCAGTATTAAAAGATAAGGTAATTATAATTTCCCATTGACTAGAACTTTTTTAAAAATCTAGGATTGAATAGATCCCCAGCCATCTTTTTTTCCCCCAATAGATCATAAGAAATGTGTTGGAAGAAATATTAAAGATAATTTTCTTTAGCAGACTCTTTTGCAAAATCAATTTTAAAATAACTGAAAAATTTAATAACTATTATATTTGTATGTTAGGCTAAATGTTAGGAATGCAAACATAGATACAATAAAGGGCTTGCTTTCAAGGAGCTCACAACCTAACTGATGAATGGTGCATGGGGAAGACTATATATTTGGGTAATAAATATGAAAGAAACCTAATTAGTCAAAGCAATGTGATCTAGTAGAAAACAATGTCACTTGGATTTAAAGGCAAATAGATGTACTTGAATACTTATGTAAAGCATGTAATATCTCTGGGATTCAATTTTTCTCATCTATAAAATGAAGTAACCTACTATGTCATTTTATAGATAAGTGATACAAATGATAAATGTGATACAGAGATCTAGATAAAGTACTTTGGGAAACAGAAGAAGAACTTTTATTTTTATATTATGTTCCCTGATAACAGAATAGCTGGTAGTAGAGTGAATAGAGCACAGTGTCCTGAATCAGGACAAAAATAAATTTGAATACAGTATCAGATACTATTAACTGTGAAGCTCCGGGCAAATCCCTTAACTACTTTATGCCACAGTCTCCTCAACTGTAAAATGAGGATAGTAATATACCTCATCAAAGGGATGTTATGAGAATCACAAGGGCTCATATTCATAAAGCATATGTACAATCTTTTCCTTTATTATTTTATTAAAAACATCACCATGAATGTGGAAACAGTGGGTTTATGGGTAGTGGCAAGATCAAATATAGGACTATTTTCATTACTTTCACATTCACAATGATTACTGTGTTTCTTCTGTTTCTTTTTCTCTCTCTCTTTTCAGCCTGTTATTTCCCTAAAAATCTCTTCTGCTTCTCACCAGTGCCTTTCTTGATCTAACAAAGTTAGATTCCTTTTATCATTCTTAGCCTTTTCTCTTATCCTCTTCCACTCCTATTTCCCTATTAATGAAGATAAACTTCTATCGTCAATTGAATATAGATATATAGATTTCATTCTTTGAACCAATTTAAATGAGATTGAGGTTCAAGCTTTGCTCCCACCACATATTACCTTCCTCTCCAATACAAAAGTAAAAGATCAGAGGACCAGTATTGTATCTCTGTGTTGTTCTGTGATATTATCTTATAGTTTAAGCTCCTCTTTCTTTTCTAATACAAAAAGGATTTTTTTTAGTTCTTTTATCTTTTGGGGATCATATTACACTATTTTTTGTGGTTTGGGAAGGGAATTGTTTTCTGACGAATAATTTTACCCAAAGAAAATATATTCTCCCTTGAAGACTGTGATGTTCATTTGATGTTATAATAATTAAAATCAAAATGAATTGTATATATTTAATTGTCCCTATATTAATACTTCAACTTTTCAATTCTCTAAAATACATAAAATGTTAGTGAAGTGATTTATTAGCAATGCATTTTCATTATAATGCAATTATATTAACATTTATTATATTAATTTTCTCAGGACTGATATAAAAATTAATAGGAACCCATTGCCAAGGACACTCTTTTCATTTTCAGAAAAATAAATGTTATTTTTCCATTTCTCCCTACATGCATAGATCAATGAATAAGCTGACTGGTTAATTCCTTTATTGAACAAGGAAACTGTCTTCCAATCACACTCTTTTGTACATTTACCAAATTTCTAAATATTGTTCCCTACAATGCTTTATGTCAATAGTTCATTTCAAAAACATTCTCATTACTAAAAATCAGTTCTGAGTCCTGGATCCAACATTTAATAGCTGGGTAATTTTGGAGTATATTTCTTAGCAGTGCTGAGGCAGAATTTCCTAATTTGTAAAATGGCAATAGGTCTACTTAAAGGTTGTAAAGATTTAGAAGACTTCATTTCAAAGAGGGAACTAAAAAGAAATAAGAATTTAAGGAAAGCATAAAGTCAAACATTTGATTAAAGAACAGAATAGTGATCTCATTGAAAGGTAAAAATTGTGATATCAATTACAGTATATTCTAAAGCCAACTGGTACAAGCTTGAAAGAACTGATGGTTTAATAAATAGCTAATGCTAAAGCTAAGTCAAATTTTAACTGTTTTATTGATTGTTGAGACTTAACGATTGAGAAAATGTTATTAATACAAATTGATATTGTTAATACATTGCAATATGTTGAGGAGACTTTTGGAAGTGTGGGGGGGCGGGGGTCACAGCTAGTTGTTAAATAGTTTCTCAGACATACCTGCTATCAACAAATGAAAGATCTCTTAGCATCATGGAATGTCAGTCACCACTCTCAGAAACAGTTTTAATTTAACTCTTGTCATAAAAGGAATTTCCTATGAAACATGCCTGAAAAATAGATATTCAGAATTCTAAAAATCCCAGATCATTCTTCAGAGCTGAAGAGGATCTTATACATCATTTATTCCAACTATTTCTTTTTACAAATTTGAAAGTCAGAGGTCATGAAGACTGAGGAATTTCCTTAAAATAATGCAAATAATATGTCTCAGAACCAATCTCTGACTTTAATCTCTTTCTACTGTACCACACTGCCATACTCCTTAAGTATTTGTCTTTCATACTTGATAACCACCACACTTTACAAAAATCTAGAGAAGACATTATCCAGGAGGAGAAGATGGATTATAGGGTCAGCAGATTAAAGGTCAGAGGGTAAAGTCTAAGGGGCAAAGACATTTGATTTTACAATTAAGAGATCATTTGGTAACTTTTCAAGAAAAGGTTTAATGCTGTTGTTTTCTGTTTTCAACTAGCAATCATATACAAACATCCCAACAAGTCTAAGAAATAAAGAAATTTTGTGGATACTAAAAAGAAATTATTCTGACAATGAGAATAATGATGGTGCAAAGACATTCATGGTAATAGATTAAACGTTAACTAATAAATTGGAATGATTTTTTTTTTGTCATGTTGTGTGGACATCTAAGAGGCACAGACTATACAAACACTGGGTCTGGAGTTAAAGAGAGAAAGCTTGTGTTCAAAACCAGCCTCATTCCCTTTCTAGCTGTGTGATCCTGGGCAAGTCTGTTTGCCTCAGTTTCCTCATCTGTAAAATAAGATGGAGAAAAAAATTACAAACCACTCCAGTATCTTTGCCAAGAAAAGTCTAACTGGAGGGGCAGCTAGATGGTGAAGTGGATAGAGCCCCAAACCTGAAGTCAAGAGGACCTAAGTTCAAATCTGGTTTCAGACACTTAATACTTCCTAGCTATGTGACCCTGGGCAAGTCACTTGACCCCAACTGCCTCAGAGGGGAAAAAAAAAATCTCTAACTAGAATCACAGTCTGAGACAACTAATCAAGTAAGCAATAATAAAACAATTCACAACTTCCATGTTCAGAGGCACAAAGAGAGGAATTATGAGATTAGCTACTTTGTTTTGCAGATATTTAGGTCTTTCTCTTAAATATAACCCAAGTTAAAAGGAAAGTAATTCAACAATGCAGAGCATCTAAGGCAATTAGTTTACAGATGAGCGTTAATAAAACTAAATGGATTGGGGCAGCTAGGCTGTACAGTGGTAGAATGGATAAATACAGTGGATCCCTGAAGTCAGGAGGACCTGAGTTCAAATGTGACCTCAGACATTTAACGTTTTCTAGCTGTGTGATCCTGGGCAAGTCATTTAACTGTAATTGCTTCAGCAAAAAACAAAAACAAAAACCTAAATGAATTAATGAATATTACATGAAAGTCACTATATATGCTGTTTTGAGGGTAGAATTCATATACCTCAGGCACCAGTTATGGCAAGAAAATTAAAGAAATTGAGAATGGATGCAGTTACAAACTAGAGAATCCAGTGGAGGATTTTTAGTCATAGCCACAATGTAGTTTAATGAGGAGGTGATCTTAAAAGGTAGAAAATGATATCATTCTAGAGTGTTGCTAGCTGTTGTTATAACAAAAAGATTTGAATTGAAATTTCCTTCTTCAATTTCCTAAGTAATTTTTGGTGACTCCATTTAGCTTCTTCAAGTATCAGTTTCCTCATATGTAAAATAGGGATAGTAACATAGGAAAAATGGATAGAACACTAAAATTGGGCATAAAGAAGAATGTAGTTCATTCAGATCAGACACTGATTGTGTGACTGAATAATTACCCTCTGTTCATCTCAGTTTATTTATTTGTAAAATGTGTTTCTCCCAAGATTGTTATGAGTATTACATGTGATAACATTAATAGGGCTCTTAATATAAATGCCTGTTGTTATTTGTTTTATATACATATATATATATATGTGTGTGTGTGTGTGTGTGTGTGTGTGTGTATAAAATGTTAGACTCATAGAAAAGATTAAATAAATATAAGGTATCTTCTAACATGATACAAAAATGAGTTACCTTGTTTCATCAATTGCTGTTCTACAACAAAATGGGAAGAACAAACATGAAGTTATTTTCATATGTAATCAATGGTTAAAATGTGTCTTTTTCTCCTTCCTCAACATCTTACAAGTATCCCCTTGTGGCATTCACATTGCCCCAACCTTAGTTTAGGCCTTTATCCGCTCTTGAATGGATAGTATAATTGCTTCAAAATCAGTCTTTCTGCTTGGGCTACCAAAAATAGTCTTCCTAACTCAGAGGCCAAACCCATGTTACTACTCCTTGACTTGAAACTCTTCAGTGGATCCCTGTTGCATATAAGATGAAATATAAGCTTCTTACCTTAGGATTTAAGATTCTCCTACAACTAGCCTTAAAATCTTTATTCAGCCCTACCGTGTCCTTCATATACACTATGTTCCTGTCAAATTTTACAGTAGATCATCATCCCTTTTGCTTATAACACTGTTCTTCCTCTTCTCTATGTTTTCTGAGGTGTACAGGTCAGAAGGTACAAGTCTTTATATTGCTAAGAAATCATTCCCTTTTTCCAAAGAAGTGAAAGTAAAAAATTAACACATGTTCTATCACTTCAAAAACAATGAATTCTGTACTTTTCAAGACTTTGTTACTAAAAACATAGAATATATGACAGAATTATTTTTATTCAAAGCTTTAAAAATATTCATAGATTTTAACCATCAAATAGTTAAAGAGTTAAATCATTTTAATCTTTTCTTTCTCTTATATGAATAGTTTTTTCTTTTATTTATTTGGTCCTAGTGGTATTCAAAAAGGCCATTAACCCTCATTTCTCTAATCCTCTTAGATAGCATTTGATAAGTTTACTTATTTTCAGAGCTTATCTGCTCCCTACAGTTCTTAACTATGTGACTTTTACTTCAATTTCTTATGTCTCCTTGCTGCCATTTTCAGCACATTCATTCTAACCCACTTAGCAGTCTACTATATGGATGTTTTACTTCCATTTATTTTTCACAGACACTATCATCTTATCTAGTCATTTCTCACTCCAGGCAGGGTTCAATTTCCTTTCCTCTGTCTGGATTTATTTACAGTCTATTCTAGAATCTCTGAAAAGTTTTGAGTTCTAACTCAAGCCTCAATTTCCCTTAAATGTGAATTTAATGTTAATAAATACTTTGGAAAAATTTCATACTTTGGAAAATTTTAACTCATTGTCTTTGGGTGCAGGATAGAAAAAAGTAACATTCCGATTTCTTTTTTTGAAACACTTCAGAAAATCTAAAAATATATTTCCACAGCTACAATTTCTTTATATTTTCTGGCTTCAATAAAGACATGGTTCCATTCCACCAATAGTGTGCTCGTTGAATAAAGGCTTCATGTTATCCTATAAAGAGCTGAAAGGTTTTTTATATATTGTCCGAGATTTGTATGATTTTGTGTAATTTTCCCCAATTGTCATATATGGTTTGAGGGTAAGTATTTATTTACTTTTCTTTTTATCCCCATAATTTCACTCGGTGACAGTAAAAATTTAATTATGCACATTGACCAACAATAACCAATTCCCTTTTTATCTCTGCCTTTCATTGTTCATGTTTTTGTTCAAGTTCCAAATAAAATCTCACCTATAGAAACCCTTCCTCAAATCCTAGGAACTAGGATCCTACTTAATTCAACTGTCTTCCTTCTATTGAGAAATTCTAGTTTATTCTGTATAGACTTTGTTTGTACATAGTAATTTGCCCGTAGTCTCCCACATTAGATTGTGAGTGTCTAAAGAATACAGACTCTGGTCTTTCTTCATATCCTCAGTATTTACCAGTGTCTGGAACATAGTAAGAACTTGATAAATGTTTATTGACTGGCTTATTGGCTGATTGTTATCATTATGTAACTTTCTCCCTCTTCCATTATCATCATTGGAGAAACCAAAGGGAGCCAAACAAGATTGAAGGAGATTCTGTTTTTGTTTGGGATTTGTTTTTTTGTTTGTCATTAGTTTTGTTTTTCTATTTCCAAATCCCTCTGAATTTCAATCAATGATGTTTTGATATGCTGTGGATAAAATAAATTTATTATAAAATAAAATTATTATTGTGGGAAAAAATTATTATATTCTAATAACAAGTACCTTTGTACTTAGCCAAGCTGAGCCTTGGATCCCAGTTATAATAATGTGTTACCAGACCTACACATGAAACCTTTCTAGTCTCACAGAAAGTGTAAGAGATTATGTTGTGTTGTAAATGATTTTGAGAGTCCAATATCTGATAGGCAAGAGGAGATTGTTTGACTTGTGTGAGTTTCTAAGCTCCAGTTTCATCATCTGTTAAATCATGAAAAAATAAGACCTATCTCACAGGGTTGGTATGAGAATCACATTAGATAAGTTATGTTAAGCACTTTATAAACCTTTAAAAAACCAACAACCATTAGCTATTATTATTATTATCATTATTATTAATAATATTACTGTTCTATAACAAGAGAAAAATATATAACAAACAAGGGTGATATCTGACCAAATAATGTGATAGTTTACAGTTTGCCTTCTTATTATGTAGAAAATTTAGGGTTAGTTGATCCATTAAACTCAAAAGTTCTGAGCTAGAGAATAGCTAAGGTCAATCAGGTCCTGAACTCACATGAATCCCACTGGAATAGGTTCAGAAAGAGAGAAAAGTGTGTGTGTGTGTGTGTGTGTGTGTGTGTGTGTGTGTGTGTGTTCTATACCCATATTCTATTGGGTATAGAAACCTATAAAAAGCAAAATAGATTTCTGAAAAGTTAAAAGAAACACACTTGAAACAGAAAGACATACAGGAAGTTAGAATAAATATATGTATGTATCATAAAATTATAAATTATTCCAATTATATCCATCCATAAATTCAAACTCTTTGGAGAAAAAGCTGAAGATTCATCAAGACAAAATGTTCTCCCTTCACACAGAAGTAACTCCAGTCCCTTTGCTTTTTCAAGGTCTTTAACAGACTATAATTATTTAGCACAGACAGGACAAAAATAATTGGTCCTATTCAGACTCTTAACATGGTACATATAGGGATAAAAGGAATACCTTTGGATCATATTAAAATGTAAGGACTAAAATATAAGGATAATATAATCTCATGATTAAGATCAGTTTCATATATAATATCTCTAGTTTTTCAGAGTTTTATTTCTGTGAAGAATTTCAAGTACAATCCATTTCAACATGGTCTTTCCTATACTCCTAAATGGCCTAGGTTCAATTTGTACCACACAATTCTTCAGAGGCTTATTTCTTGCCTTTAATGTTTTATGTTTACTTTGAGTTTAAAGTTGTTTTTTTTTTTAAATAGTTGAATTGCAAGTTCTTGGAGGACAGACACTGTACTTTCTGATCCTCTACATTTCCCATATTATTAAATAATATAGTGATGACTGTATAATTATTGTTTCCAAGTGCTTGTAGATGGCTCAGTCTAGAGATCAACTAGTCTCCTCAACAGAGGAATTTACAGTAAATCTTATCTAAAAGCTTAAAATGTTTCCCCCTTCTGTACTTTCAAAAAAAGATGATGTTACAATTCAAGGGGTGAGGTTTGTGATTTTTGAGAGAAAGATTCAAAAAGTCCATTCAGCTTATCAGGTGATTGTATGAAGTCAGACAAAGAGCAATGGGTTTAGAGACATAAGATCGGGCTTCTAATACTAGATTTTATACTTATTACCTGTATGACTCTTAGATAAGTCATCAAATATCTCTGCATCTTCAAGTTCTCCAGGTTAATTAAAGCATTGAAGTCAACATACAATCCTTTCCACATTTTAAATCTGTGATTCAAAATAAAATTTAAAAAAAGCCAATCTGATGGTGCCAAGATGAATGAATATCAAGTGAAAAATTGCTCTTTCATTTTGATATATTGTAGTTTCTGCACAATAAAAACAATCCAGATGTTTTGACCTGATGTAAACACAGCTACAGAACAAATTAAAACCTCAGCACAAACTCTTTTCTGCAATGACCTTTTGAAGCTCAGGAGTAACCTGAAACGGGACAGTAACAATGTAATAGATTTTATATTTTCTTAATAATCAACTTAATTTGTTGCTCAATTTCCCTTTAAGATATCCTAATTTGCATAGCTCATTCATGGCATCTAGGAGATATATTCTCAGGGGTCCATTATTTTGATCTTCTACATAATCATGTATGAGAATGTTAAAGGGATAATTGTTTTCCCATTGTAAACACACTCACCAGATTGGGAACCCCACTATGTAAGCTAATCTTCCATCATTTAGGAGTTGCCCCTAAATAGAATTTTAAATGTCAAGGGTATAACTATCAATTGATATGCAAATTGTACTGATAAGAGCAAAAGCAAGCCCAAAGTATAATTATGAAAATGTCAGTAATCAAGCAGAATATGTTGTCTCCCTCACAAGAATGTGAGTTCCATGGAGGCAGGAACTGTTTTTGTTGTTGGTTTTTTTTTTTATTGTTTTTTATATCTCCAAAGCTTAGCACTATACCTAGCACAAACATAATAACCTAATAAAGATATTGGTTGATTTTTTTATTGATCAATTGAACAACACTAAACATCAATTGATTAACTGCTGAAATACATTTAAGATATGATTTGTTGGGGTTCATGATGTCCTTCCTTTTATTTGATAAGGTCAAAGATGCTCAATACATGTATATGGTTCCTTTCCAAGGATCCTTGCCTATTGTCACATTACACAACTTTATAAATTTTTTAAATTAAGATAATAATAAACAAATATTAATGCTCACTTCAGAGTCATCTTTCTCCACTTTTCCTACCACAATTGTAGAGGGCTGAAACTCTGAAAAAGTGTACTTGAATCTACGTCAGCATGGTGCTTATAGTCAAGCATCTACTCAATGTGAGATAATGGTTTTCTATGGTGATATAATGGTTGCTAGTGCTCAGTGTGCTGTAGTGATGTAATCATACTGAAGTATTTAAGGGAGTCTCAGACACAGAAGGCTCTCTCAGGAAGAGATCTTCAGCCACAGACACAAGAGAAGACTCCAGCCTTGTGGTGGCCCTCCTGCCTCCTTCACTTCTCCACTAAGACCAAGAACTCAGGCTGATCCCAAGGTCCTCCAGAGAGCTAGCCTGGACATTATAGTTGGGGTTCATGATATCCTTCCTTTTATTTGATAAGATCAAAAATTCTCAATATACTTACATGGTTCCTTTTCAAGGATCCTTGCCTATTGTCACATTACATAACTTTATAAAATTTTAAAATTAAGATTATAATAAACAAATATTAATGTTCACTTCAGAGTCATCTTTCTTCACTTTTCCTACCACAATGTTACAACTTATCAGATTTTAGGGGTATTTGGGGTGGGTGGGTGGCTTTTCTAGTACTTTGATTTTATAATTACAAATAAATGTTCTTTATGCTTGAAAAGTAGTTGATTTGTTACATTCATATACTGTTTTGACCATTACAAAATGCTTTTGTCAACTAATACTAAGAAATATTCATTTAAATGATATTAGCAATTTACAAATGAGGAAATTGAGGATTAGATTGACTCAGTGACTTGCCAACTCTAACTAGTATGAAAGCAGAGATTAGAGTCTAAAAATCCTAAATTATGTCACTCTAATCCCATGCACTGAAAGAAATAATTGTATGATATAGTTTTAACCTTTTTCATGGGAAAAAAATTGAAATTATTCTTCTCAGACAAACATTCCAAACACAATTCTGTTCTAAATTTCCAGGAATCTGCCTCTTTTATGTGATAACATTCTATTCCTTATAAATGTTTCTCTCTATAATTAATCAATTCTCCATTAATCCAAATCATAGATAATAATTGTAGAATTCTCCCCCCCCCAATAGAAAATCCAAATATTTGAAAGAAAAATCATTTATACAATCTGACTTTGTCTGGGCAAGAGGGCAGGTCCAACAGTTTGCTGTTGCAGATGCCCTAAAAGAATATGAATATGTTACTCACAGATTCAAGTCAGTCAACTGAATCTACAGATTTACAATCTTGTCTATAAAAAATGATAGATTAAAAGGCAGTGTGCTTTAGTAAAAATGGCTCAAGTCATGGAGTCAAGCAAACTCAGAATGAATACAATTTTATACACTTAATCATGTGACTGAGTACAGATCACTTTCTTTCCTAGATTTTCATTTATTCATCTATTAAATGAAGATAACACTTGTATTGACTATCACCTAAGGTTGTTTTGAGTAAACAGTATTGCAAATGACAATATGCTATATTGACCATTGTCACACCTTTATATTTCCTTTCACCTATCCATCATATTTCTTCCTCTTTTTGTTTTTTTGAGAGAGAGTTAATGGAAAATGCGGGGAAAGCCTAGCCTCTATTTTGTGATTGTTTTTTTGGGAGTGGGGGGACGGATGGGGACAGTTTGTAATGGTTTTGGAGAGATGATTTTTAAATTTTCAGTATGAGCATCTACATCTTAGAAATCTGTAAATACTACCAATTATTTCTTGATTTTTTTTTTGCTTGTCTATACTTTAACAAAGGGATGAAGAAAAGATTCAAAATGTGTAATGAGTAATATAATTTTTTAAGTACCAATTATTTGTTAGCATACCATTGTTTGAAGTGCATTTTAAGATCTTTTTAACTGGGTCTTTTATTTCCTATTATCACTCCCTCCTCATTTTTTATCTATGAGATTCTTGATGTTTTGTTCCTTTGGATGTATTTAGTCAACTTTTTTTTTCCTGACTGTATAATCAAATGAAAAATAATACTATACATTTGATTACAGAAATTGCATTGATTAGAGAAATGCACATTAAAAAAACTCTGAGGTAACAACTCACACATATCAGATTGTCTAATATGTCAGAAGAAAAAAATGATAAATATCAGAGTGGGGAAATAGGCACACTAATGAATTGCTGATGAAGTAGAGATCTGATTCAACCATTCTGGAGAATAACTTGGAATGATGCCATGGCAAACCCTTTGCAAACTAAAGCAAAGTGATGTGAGAAGAAGCAGGGAATCAATGTGCTCAGTAACAGCAAAGATGTAATGATGATCATCTGTGAAAGAATTGCCTACTCTAATCATTACAATAATCTGAAGGACTCATGATGAAAAAATGCTATGCAATGCCAGAGAGAAAACTGATGAAATGTGTGTGCAAATTGAAGTATGATTTTCTCACTTTTTTTTTTTTGCAATATGGATAGCATGGAAATATGTTTTGCATGATTTCACTTTGTATGATATATCATTTTGCTTCCTTTCTCAGTAGGTAGGGAAGGGAGTGAGTTGGTGGGAGAAAATTTGTAATTCAAAAGTTAATAAGAAAAGAATGTTAAAAATAAGTAAATAATATTTTAAAATAGTATACAAATTAGAGAAGAAAATAAGGGAAGAGTTTACAACTAATCAAGTGAAAAAATCTGACAAAAGGCACTGATTATATAAAATTGTTATAAAATTTATAGAAACAAATAAAAATAATTAAAATCAAAAGGGAAAACAACTGGGGGAAAAACAAGTTTCCACACAATAAAAGTCTCATGGATAAGACATAAGAAATTGGTTCACATTTATAAATTAAAGGACAGTCTTCAACATATAAATCATTAAAAGTTGAATAGTCATTGTTTAAAATGAGAAATAAAAACTATGAATATTTATATTAAATGCTCTAAATGACTGACTGAAAAATTCAAATTAAAGCAATCTGAAGATTCCATCTCACAACTATCAGATGAACAAAAAATGAAACACATACCCAAAAGAGAAAATGACAATTATTGGAAGAATTGCAGGAAAAACAAAGCACACTGATCTAACTGGTCTAGACATTCTAAAAACCATACTACCATGCCAAAGAGGTTAATAAACTGTGCATGCCTTTGACACGGTATACACTAATAGGCATATCTCCCAAAGCTATCAAAGAGAGGGGAAAAGAACCTATAAGTACAAAATATTTATTCCTGCTCTTTTTGTAGTAGCTGAAATTTGGAATTTAGGAACTTGTTTCCAAATGGTAGTGACTAAATAAATTAAGGGATATGAAAGTAATAACATACTACAATGTCATAATGACAAAAAAGACAGTTTTTCAGGAAACTCAGATGAACCTTCTTCCCAAATATTAAAAAAAATTGAGATCTGGGAGAATAAATTATACAATCAGAACTATATTGGATGGAAAGACAATTATGAAAGAATTTAGAATGCTCATTCATGCAATAATAAGCCATAAGACCAGAAGACAAAACCTACAAATTACCTCTTTTTAGAGATGTGATGAATTGTAAAAAAGGCAGTCATATGTTTTTGGGCATGGCCAATGCAAATAATTTTTTTCTTCTGAATTATGTGTGTTTACAGTAAGGGTTTGATTTTTCAGATTGTTGTTGTTCAATTGGGGATACATGAGGGACAGATTATAAATTTGTGTAAATATAAGAAACATCAAGACAGTTTGACTATTAACCCATAGATAACTTCAGAGCTCCACCCTAAAATGCATATTGTTTTGGACTTGGATTCAGGAAAACTTGAATTCTTCCTCACACATTGTGAACCAAGTATGCACTTAGGTCAGTTTCCTCATCTATAAAGTGATAGTAATAAGATTTGTAACAGTTAGGTCACATGGCTTTTTGAATATCAGTCAATCAATCAAAATACATTTGTTCATTAAACACTTATGATGAGCCATACCACCTTATGATAAAGTAGAAATATAATCCTACCCTCCCCATGAAAAAAAGCAAAAATGCAGTCTTAGCCTTCAAATATTCTAATGGATTAAGTAAGATAATTCATATGAAACATTTTTCAAATAGTTCAGCAGCACACAAATATCAATTTATGTTTACAATTATGTTAATTCCAGAACAGCTTTTTTCTTAGGGATTTTCTTAGGTTCAAATGCCTTGTTTTTAATGTCATTTTTGCATATGATATATTGTATACCAAAGCAATGATGATGTAAGCAAATACCCAAGGAAATGCTAGTAAGTACTTCTGATTTTTGTCTTCCTCCCAAGTTCATATACCGATGTTATTAGTTTGATCTGTCTTAGCTGGGTCTCATACAAACCATTCTCCTACATGTCATATCTATATTTTTTCCTGCATTGCGAAATAAGACAACTTGTGATCATCCATCTTCCTCTCATTTTTTGAAAAGAGGTTTGCACTCTCAACCACTGTTGGCCTTGGCTGTCATGCCCTTCATCTTTATTTTTTGGACTAAATGGATATTGATTTTAACCTTTAATCAGTTTTTGATTAGGCTACACATGGACTTGTTATCTGGAAACACTTTCATATTAGCAACCAATTTTTTCTTGACTCCAAAATTATAACCAGTTTCATTTTTGATGATGTCCTAGAAAGTTCTTTGAATTTGGTAAAAATCCTATACTGCCCTCACATCAATGTGTCTGGATGGCCTTAGTTTCTCAAAAACTATGACACTTGACAGCACCTCAATAAATTATAGTCACGTTATAGTAAATACAGCAATAAATACAATACTATATGTAAATACATATACATATGCTTCAAGGAAATTAGGCTATGCTGAATAAAAATTAGACAACAGGTCTTTCGTGTGTGTGTGTGTGTGTGTGTGTGTGTGTGTGTGTGTGTAGAAAGATAGATGGGTAGATATATGGATATAGATATAGCTGGATCCCCATGGTGTCTGTAATAGCAGTGGGCATATGTTACATATTCTCAATGAATAAATTGTTTATTGAACAATCTAGTTATCATTTCCTTTCTTTTTCCTTTGCTTCTAGGAATACATATTTACAATATGCTTCTGAGTTTGCATCAAAACAAGACAAAGATAGACTATATTTATATATTATAATTGCTTAAATAATAGAAAGAAAACAAAGGATTAACAGGAAAGATCCAAGAATGGACAAGAAGATATAAAAGCCAAAGGAAATGAGATAGTGTACTATGAAAGAACAAAAAAATAACCCAAAACAAAGATGAGATCTCTTAAGTTTGGAACAAAAAAAGAAAACTTCTTTTTGTATTTGTTCATAAAGATAATGACATTGAATGGAAACAGTCACTAAATAGTTCATAAAGAATGCTGTGGGCTGCTTTTTCTATGCTCTATTATATTTTAATTTATTATGTTAATATTTCCCAAATACATTTTAATGCGGTTAAAAAGCACTCAGTATTGTAGGAGATACTCTGCTAAGTGTTTGACACCTCTGAACTAGAGAATAGCCTGTCATGGAAAGCTCAAGATCATTGGCTCATAGATTTAAGACAGGAGAAGTTTTAGAAGTTTTTTATCAAACTCAATCATTTTATACATGAAAGATTCAGAAAAGTTAAATGATCTGCCAAAGATCACATTACAAAAAAAAGCAGAGTTTGGACTTGAACCAATTATCTGTTAATCTGAACTCAATATAGTACTTTGTCCTCTTTGCTAGAGTGTCAAAAAAGGAAACTAATAAAACTTGAGCATGAGAGAATCTCTGACTATACACTCACCCAGCCACCCGCCCCCCCATATACACACACACACACACACACATATATATATATATATATATATATATATGTCTGTGTGTGAGATATTATTTATACATACATGTACATATACATATGGGTTTAGTGAAATATTTAAAGTGTGGACAATCTTAAAATTTAGAGAACAAACACTCATTTGAAAGGATGTCAAACTTTTTACCAAAATAAGGTCAAAATGGATACATAATTTGGTCATAGTGATACCACAAGCAAATTAGGAGAGCAAGGGATAAGTTAACTATCAGATCTTTGAAGAAGTGATGAATTTATGACTAAAGAAGAAATAGAGAACATTATGAAAGGCAAAATGGACACTCTTTTGGCGTAAAATTAAAACTACTCTGAGGTACCATCTCTCATCACTCAGATTGGCTAAGATGACTGAAAAAGATAATGACAGATGTTGGAGGAGATGTGGGAAAACTGACACACTCTGCATTGTTGGTGGAGTTGTGAAATGATCCAATCATTCTGGAGAACAATCTGGAACTATGCCCAAAGGGCTATAAAACTGTGCATACTCTTTGACACAGCAGTGCCATTACTAAGTCTGTATCCTAAGGAAATCATAAAGGAAGAGAAAGAGTCCACATGTACAAAAATGTTCATAACCTCTCCATTTGTGTTAGCAAAGAACTGGAAAATGAGTAGATCCCTATCAATTGGGGAATGGCTGCATAAGCTGTGGTATATGAAGGTAATGGAATACTATTGTTCTATAAAAATGATGAAGAAGCTGATTTTTAGAAAAACTCAGAAAGATTTAAACAAACTGATACTGGGTGAAATAAGCAGAACCAGAATACATTGTATATAATAACATCAAGAATGTGTGATGATCAACCATAAGGAGGAATGGAGCCAAGATGGCAGAGAGGATACATTTTTCTTCTGACCTTCTTCCTCAACTCTCAGACCAATAAGCAAATCCAGCCTCTGAATTAGCTCTGGACTGGCAGAATCCTCAAAAACTGGGAGTTTACCACATTGCCAGCAGAAGATAATTTGAAGCTCTCCAGAAAAGGTCTGTTTTAATTGGGCATGGAGGGAGGCAAGCCAAGGCACAAGCAGGCTGAGCCTAGATGCCAAATGCAGGCAGAGCACAGACTCAGGGTGGTGTGGGCTCCACGTACTAGAGAACGTACGGGGCAGAATCTACGGCAGTCTTGGCTACTCTGCCCTGGGTCAGTAGAGAAATTATAAAATACCCAATACAAACACAAAAGGTAAATAGTGAATCCCCAAATGCCAAAATACCATGAGACCTGGCCATGCCCATCTAGCACCTGCCTCTTGTACATGAAGCTTGGAAACCTCTCTTGCCCTAAAAGCTGATCTCAACTTTTTAAAAAAATGTGTAAAAAAGCAAAAAGATAGTTTTTATGGTGCAAGAGAACAGATTTCAAACCCTGAGGAGAGTAAAAGCAGATCATTTCCGAATAAAGCCCCAAAAGGTGATATGAATTGGTCCCCATCACACAAGGCTCTTTTAGAACAAATTATAGAAGATCTTAAAAGAGAGCTGGAAGAAAAATGGGGAAAGGAAATGAGACCTTTACAAGAGGGTTTGGAAAAGGAAACACATAAATTATCTGAAGAAAATTCATTACAAAATAGACTTATTGAAGTAAGAAAAACATATAATTCCTTAAAAATAGAGTTGACAAAATGGGAAAAGAAAACAACTCCCTGAAAAATAGAATTTGTGAAAGAGAAAAAGAAAATAACTCCTTAAAAACCAGAACTTGTGAAACAGGGTAAAAAATCCATAGAATAAAACAATTCATTTAAAAATTCAAATGGATAAATACAAAAAGAACTAAAAAGAAGGAAATGAAAATAATTCACTAAAAATCAAAACTGAACAAATAGAATGAATGACTCAATGAGACATCAAGAATCAGTCAAGCAAAACCAAAAAAAAAAAAAATGAAAAAGTAGAAGAAAATGTAAAATATTTAATTGGGAAATACCATCTAGGAGAGACAATCTAAATATTGGACTTCCTGAAAATTATGATGAAAAAAAGAATCTAGATATTATTTTTCAAGAAGTCATCAAAGTGAACTGCCCTAATGGCATAAAATCAGAAGATAAAATAGTCATTGAAAGAATTCACCAAACACCTCCTGAAAAAGACCCAAAATTAAAACTCCAAGGAATATCATGGCTAAATTTCAGAACTATTGGGCCAAGGAAAAAAATATTGCAAGCAGTCAGAAAAAAAAAATCAAATACCAAGGAGCCACAATAAGGCTATCCAGGACCTAGCAGCTTCCACCTTACAGGATTGAAGGGCCTGGAGTCTGATATTCCAAAAGGCAAAGGAATGTGGAATGCAGCCAAGAATAAACTACCTACCTAAACTGAGCATTTTCTTTCAGGAAGAAGATGGACATTCAATAAAATAGATGAATTCCTTTTATTTCTGATGGAAAATCTGGAGCTGAACAAAAAATTTGACTTCCAAATATAAAACTCAAGAGAAGCACAAAAGGTAATAAGAAAAGAGAACTCTTGAGAATTGTATCTCTGTTATGGACATACAAAGTATGATTTTACTGTCATAATATAAAAAAGTAACTAGAGGTGGAAAGGGGATTATGCTGGAAAAAGGGGAAAGTGGAGATAAAATGAGGGAAATTACATCTCATAAAGAAGCAAAGAAAACCTATTATAATTGAGGGAAAGAAGTAATGGATGAATATTATGTGAATCTTACTCTCATCAGATTTGACTCAAAGAGAGAATATTAGACATATTTGGTTTCACAGAGAAACTTCTCTCACCTTATAGGAAAATAGGAGGGGAAAGGGAGAAAGGAATGGATAGGCTAATAAAAGGAAAAACAGAAATAGTAGAGGAAAAGTATAAGAAAGGAGAAGGGCTCTAAAGGAGTAGGACTGCTTGAGGAAAGTGGTGATCAATCACAAGGTGGCTCTTCTCAGGGGTTCAGTGATTCAAGACAATTCCAATGGACTTTGGAAAGAGAATGCCATATGCATCCAGAAAAAAAAAAAAAAAAAAAACCTACAGAGATTGAATGTAAATCAGCACATGCTATGTTTCCTTGTTTTTTTCTTTTTTTTTTTTCTCTCCTATGGTTTTTCCCCTTTTGTTCTAAAAAAATAAATAAAAAATGTCAAATAGAATCCATTTTAAATGATTTTTAAAAAGCCAGGTATATAGATTATTTTACATTTTGAATGAATAATATTAGCAATTAAATATTGTCAACTTAAATATTACTTCAATATAAACTAAGTTTAACTAAATGTGTATAAGTTTTATAAAATCATAATTCTCAC
This sequence comes from Antechinus flavipes, assembly GCF_016432865.1. Lineage (NCBI taxonomy): Eukaryota > Metazoa > Chordata > Mammalia > Dasyuromorphia > Dasyuridae > Antechinus > Antechinus flavipes. Next base: position 569,355,947 of record NC_067398.1, on the reverse strand, counting down.
TATTATTCACATATTTATTTCAACAATGGATTTAGGTTACATTGATATATTTTGAAATAGGTCTTAAATATCCAGAGTTTATAACAATGGTCCATGAAATACATCTTTTAAATTACATTTAAAATCTGATAAGAACTCCTTTTGACTATATACTAGAATCAGTTAACTAGTAGAAATATGTTGTTTTAAGATGAATGATGCAAAAATAGGCATAAATAAAAGATAAAAATTTACTAAGAAAGAATAAAAAAGATAATCTAAAACAAAAATGAAATGTCTTGTTCTGGAATAGAAAATGGAAACTTCTTTCCGGACTTGCTATGCTGCTCTTCAGTAACTTCCTTCAGAGATAGAAGCAGAGAATTGAGCCTGCTATCCAGAATAAATGTCTTGACTGAGCAGAAGTTTTATTTAGAAATATTAGAGGAATTATTCCCTTCTTCATCATCTTTTTTAGAGAAGGGTGCAGGGGATAGAGTGCTGGATCTTGAGTCAATCAAGTCTGGCCTTAGACAATTATTTTCTCTGTGACTCTGATCATATCAATTAATTCTATTTGTCTCAGTTTCCTCATCTGTAAAAGGAGTTGGAGAAGGAAATGGAAAACCTATTCTCTGCCAAGAAAATCCCAAAGAAGATTAAACACGACTGAAAATATGATGGCACGAACAACAATCATGAAGAGAGCAAAGGATAAATGCTCTTCTTTATCTAATAAGCCAAATCCATTTGAAATATTTCACATCTGGTCTGTGGAATAAAAGATGGTTCATTGTAGGCTATCTACACCATATTTTCCTTGATAAATCTTGTTCCAACAAGTTCTCCCATGCAAGTTGTTGGAATCTTGACATTGTCAAAAAGGTCAACTGTATATTGATTATTACTTGCTTTTGTTTAATGATCAGCTGATTTATTGGCCATACATCTGTCTCAGCACATTCAGTAAAGATTACTTTACATCAATAATTTTTTTTTCCTTGTTAATATGTTGCAATGTCCATGCTGTGCCTTTCCAATTCCTTTTGGGGCATCTAAAACTTTTTATACAGAAACAGTAGTGCTCCATTGCTCTCTGGCAGGGGAAAAATCATTGGTTTGTTTTTAAAGATAGGGCTCTTTTTTTTTTTTTCGGGGACAATATTGGAATCAGCAAAAGCACTTCCAAAGAAAAAGCAACTTCCAAAAGGTAATTCTACTTATTGCCCTTTCCCTGTTCAATTCTAGACTCGGCTTATCCAGACAATTACATATCATAGCCTAGATAATAGATGTTATTCATCTGTTTTTTGTTGTTGTTTTTTTTTTTTTTTTGGGGGGGGGAGTTGCCAGTATGTGGATGGTTAAACTGAACTCTTTAAAATGATCATTTATTTCCTTTGATGGGCTCTGCAATGCTCCAGAGCCTCATACAAACAACATAATGCCATCTACAATGGAGAATTTGGAAGATCTACCAATCTCTAGCAAATCTTTTATCCATTAAATTCTATGTAGGATATTCTCCACAAAAAGTTCAAATGTTTTTGGCAAGCATCCATCTTCCTGTTCAGTACTTCACTTGACATTAATAATAAGAGATATTGAACAAAATTTTCTCTTTTAATTACATCTTTCAAAGGGATCTTATATAATTTTTATATGTGTATGGGTATCAGCTAAATGTTTTCTGTGTTCAGTACAGAGTAAGCACAATGGAATCTTATATTTTCTATCCTTTTCAATCAATTATTTAACAAAGATGAAGTATACTGTAGATAGTTGTATTGTTTGCAAAATCCTGCCCATCATCTTCTCAAAATTAAGCTAACATAAGATGTCCTTGATATATATGAAAATTATCTCAAAAAGATTGATGTTGAGATGTGGAAATAGTCATATGTCTATGCCAGTGGTCAATGATATTTTCTCAGTTGTTTTCCTTTTGGTAATAACTATGGCTGTGATTTTTCAAAATGTTTTTACTTTTCTCTTTCTAACACATTGACACAGTCCCACAATATTCAAAATCACATTGTTTGTAAAGTATCATGTTGCTTGTAAAACAGATCCTCTTTCTTTGTCCTAACTCTGTACTAACTCTATTATATGATTCTTTTAGAAGAACCTGGGAGCTATCTTTCTATTTAATTGCATCTTCCTTTGGTGTGTAGTCTAATTCCAGAATGTCAAGATTGATATGTTCATCTTTTCATTTCATATATTCATTTGTTGTTACTTAGCTGGTGCAGACAAGGCCATACATATATCCATGTTATCTTAGAGCATGCTTAGAGAAGACTGCCAGTTCAAGTTTCTTTAGGGCATTCCCCCAATCATCCACCTTAATGTGATGATTTCTTGCTGAAAGGACATTAAATTTTAATGGCATAATAAATCCTGAGTGTTCTCTTGATCCATCTCTATCCCATAACACTGGCAAGGGGTAGAAATACTATCTGTGATGTATGAACATCACACAATTCCCTCACCTCTCTTCATAGATTCAGGATATACATGAAAGATATACAGCTAAGAGCAAGCCAAGATAGACATCATATTATTTTAACTTAGCTGGCCATTGTTATTGAGTATGAAAGATCATTGCAACCAGGATAGGTATCTCTGAGCACAATTAACATCAGAGCTCTGTTCTGACTTTTAGAGAATCAGCAGTCAAATATAATCTTTATTAGAGCCTAAAAATTATGTGAATTTTTAATTTATTGCTGCCTTTTCTACCATTCAGCCATTGCTTGACAGAAACTGAAGTGAACTCTATAGGTTAAGGTTCACTTTGCATTTTTCTTTATTTTTTTAGTTGTTACGGACAAATAAATAATTCATCACTTCAATTGCATCCTGGATCAAAGAAGATGGTTGCCTCAGGGCTTTCCTCTAATTGTAGCCTAAACTCATCAATACATTATCTCTTTGATACATGGAGATGCAGTTTTACTTGATGATGAAATCCCACATAAGCAAATGCAAAATTCATATTATGCTCAGACTGTTCCCTAATATATCAATTAATTTAGAATAAATGTGTGTTTTCAAAATAAGCATTTTAACAGAACAACAGTTCATGGATATGGAAATGAAACATTTGTGGGTGGAAGAAAGATCAGAAATAGATGTAATTTATTATTAAATATTATTATTAAATAATAAGTATTGTTATTATTATTGAAGAACACAAATTACCACCATGGAAGTTTTCATCTGGCTTAAAGCTAAAATGTCCTAAATATATTGTCTCTGCCATTAGAATGTGTTATTATTCTTGGGACCAGGACTGCTTCCACTTTTCTATTTGTTTCCCAATATTTAGCCCAGTACTGTGTACATCACAGGTATTTAATAAGTGTTTATGCTTTCATTCATTTATCAGGAGTACAATTGTTTCTGGGTATAGCTGAGATGGAGTAGAATGGATTTGCAGAACTGACTAAAGAATTCAAAAGTTAAAGAAAATGAGGCAGCATTAATGTATATGGTAAAGTCACCCAACATAAGGAGTTGAAATATAAAGAAAGACAATGAGATAAGCACTGAACTTATTGAGAAAGGAAGAGAATGACGTAGGATTTGCTAATTTATAAGATCAGAATTGGGGAATACAGCTGAATAGTTTAAACTTCAAAGAAATATTTACTAAGTGATAGTAGTAGAGGAAGAGCATTCTGTTTGTGTTGGTCAAGGTTTTCCCAACCTTGACCAGTAAATAGGGGATCTGTGATGTTCTGATCATGCAAAAATTAATGCAAAAATATATGGAAGGATAAAATGAAGAAAATAATTTTAAGCACTAAATGACATTTTTTGCCTTAGGATTAATACACAAAATGAAATTTTGTCTTGATAACTATTAAAGAATTCTCATATATGTGATGTAAAACACCAAGAGACTATTGAACAGCCAATTTATGTTTTTCTGTGAACTATACTTTTCTAAAAGAAGTGTAAGGAACTCCTAATGAGGAACTCTCTTTACAAATGCAGATGCCATCTGAATTGAAATTTATAATTGCCAAGAGTTGTCTGAAGCATTGAGACAAATAAAATCAACAGACTCTTATTATGTATATTATATATACTATTTATTATGTACACTATGTTTCAGGTACTGTGTTAAGAATTAGGAATACAGAAAATTTTTTAAAACCTGCAGTACCTGCTTTTAAGAAACTCTCTAAAGAGGGAAACAAAATGCAAGCCACTCTATAAAAGGTATGGTCAGAATAAATTGTTGATAATCTTTTAAGAAACAAACTGACATTAATGGAAATTTGAAAAAGTTTCATGAAGTTGGTGAGATTTTAGATAAAGCATGAGGAAAATCAGACAATCTAGCAGTTAGAAATAAGGAAGGAGAACATTCAATTCTTGGGGAAAGCCAGTAAAAATTCCCAAAGTGGAGGGATAGCATAGACATGATAAGAAAAAGCAAGGAGACCACTGTTTCTGCTCCATAGAACATAAAGGGGAATGAGGAATAAGAGTCCTGGAATGGTAGGAAAAGAGTGAAAGAAAAGGTAGAAAAAAATCAATAAAGATCTTTAAAAGGCAAATAATGTATTTTCTATTTGATTCTGGAGTTAATAGGAAGTCCCCATTGAAGGTTTTTAAAAGAGGTGGTTAAATGGTATAGTCAAACTTATGCTCTATAGAAATTAGTTTTTCAGCTGAGTGGAGGAATTATTGATGGGGGGTGAAACAAAGTAAGAAAATCAATCAGAAGATTATTGTAATAATCCAGGCAAGAAGTGATGAGAACCTGCACTGGGATATTGATATTATCAGAGGAGAAAAGGGGAATATATAGAAGACATATCGTGAAAGTAGAATTGATGGAATGTGGCAACAGATCAGATACAGGGGAAGATTGCAAAGAGGAGTGATGAGTCTAGAATATTGTCAGCCTGGGTTTGTGGTGGTTCCTTCAAAAGTTATAGGTAAGTTAGGAAGAAGAGACAACTTAAACTGAAGTTTAAGATGACTATCATAAAATAGTTCAAGATATCCACTAGGTAGTTGGAGATGTAGGATTGGAGGTCAGCAGAGAGGTTTGGGTCAGATAAATAAATCTGAGAGGTAACTGACATGATGATTGAAGCCATAATGAGATCAAGTTAAATAAATAAATAAATAAAGATTGAGAGAGAAGAGCCTTCAGGCATATACTTGGTTAATAGGCAAGACTTGGATGAGGTTTTGTGAAAAGAGCCTTTAAAGGAACTTATATAAGTAAGAGAACCAGAAGAACAATATCATAAAAGGCTAGAAAAGGAGAGTATCAAGAAAGTGGTGATCAACAGATTCCAAGGTTATAGAAAAGCCCAGAAGGATCAGGATGGGCAAAAAATCTGAAAGATTATGTGACTTGCTTGGGGTCACACAGCCCATATGTAGTGAAGAAAGGATTCTTGGCCTGTGATACATTATATGATACGATTTCTCATGAGCTATAATATTACATATCTTTAGCCCTGGCATAAATCCCCAGGATTGCAGTCTATATGTGGCAATAATAAATAATTAAAGCACAAGTAACCAGTGTCAACCAAGTAGAATAACAACATTTACACAAATAATTATAACCCTGACACCCCTTTCTGAAAGTTTTCTCTCCCTACTCAGATTTTCCTTCAGGATTTGATTTGAAACAAACCAAATCAAACTAAACCAAAGATTTTACTCCACAGCTTATTCTTGACTCCCCCTCTTCTTCCTCCTGACAACCTTTTTCTCCAGTCTGAATAAGTTCATTGCCAGGAAACTCATAATCTCTAAGATTACTTCAATGTAATTCACTCATATCCTCAATTGCTTCTGATTCTCTATTTGTAGAGTTAAAGGGTAGAGAAAACAAAAAGTTCTTTCCAAAACTTCCCCCAGAGCCAGTTCTTCATGTTCCTTCAACTGCATTGCTTGATTTTGACTCTACCATCAACAACCCTTCCTCTCCTTGACTATCCTTTCCTCTTCCAATGCTGTTTTTCATTTCCTTTTTGTGCTTTCTTTCTCCATTAAATTATAAACTTTTTAAAGGTAGGCATTTCCTTTTTCTTATTTGTATTCTTACAATTTAGCACATTAAGCATATAGTAGGTATTCAATGTTTCTTGTATTTTCTTGCATTGTATAGATTTTGTTGTTTGTTTTATCTTGTTTGTCTTTAGTGATGAGGTATCTCTTTTTATCTTTTTATTCTGCACCTGTATTAGTAATCTATGTACATGTCATTTACCCATTAGTTCATTGCCAGTTGCTTGAAAAACTTTAGTTTTTTGTCTTTATATTCTCAGCAGCTAACACACTGACATTTGCTTTTTCATATTTCTAAATCTTTGAAGGCAAGAGCCATTTCCCTTTAGTCTTTTTATTCCTAGGTTATAGCACAGACCTATATTAGGCTTTGAAACCTAATTTTGTTTCATTTTTTGAAATATTTTGAATTTAGCCTCTAATTTTATCACTGTAAGGAATAGCTAGTATGAAAACACCCTTTACTGATACTACTTAATTTTCATTAACAGTCTTAGAAAGTTGCTTGAGACGCTTAGAAATTAGGTGACTTGCCTATGGATATTTAGATAGTATATGTAAGAGAGCAGGACTTAAACCAATGTCTTCATGACTCCAAGGCTGATCTCCTTATCTCATTGCCTCTCCTCTTGAACGTTGTAGGTTAATAAGTTGATTAATTGGACTAAATTAAGAAATACAGAAAAAGCAATACAAGAGATGCATTGGTGGACAGATTAATTTTTCAGGTTGGAGCAGATCAAGGTAGATTTGATTTATTCTGGACTAGAGATTAATGGTTATATATAATATGTGCCATATATATAATTTGTTACATATATACATATACATGCACACATATATTCTATACACATATTTATATACATATACATATATGTATACATATATAAATACACATAAACATACATATATCTTTGTGTATGTGTATGTGTGTGGGTGTGTGTAAGATAAACTTAAACCTGGAAGGGATCTCAGAGGCAATCAAGGTCAGGTTCCTCCATTTTATAAATGAGAAAACTTAGAACATAGTGAGGATAAATGCCTTGTCTAATGATACTTGGAAAATAAGTATTAAAAGTGAGATTTGAACTTCCACCCTTTACATAAATTTTTCACCATACTATAATACCTTATTTCTTAAAACACACCATTTTCTTTCCCATTTTTTTAAATAACTTTATTGTCTAGGATTTGTTTCACAGTGTTTTATCTTTTTATGTAGTATGGTATACTCTAGCTGTTGTATTTGTTGCGTTACTTAACAGGCTCTATCTTGCAAAATCCTAGGTGATACTTTGATATAGCATCATATCTTTGTAAATACATATTCTGATATGAAAAATGTCATGATACTAAAACATTTTAGAATCTCATAATTATGTTATAAATATGGATCCCATTTAGAAAATGATTTTAATTCAAAACAATTCCTTGGGAAACATGTTTTCCTACTATTTAATCCCCACTCCTCATCTCGGTTACATTAGCATTTTTAAGTATTGTTGCATTAGTTTTCCAAAATAACTGTTCTTACAATAAGTAATTCTTCTGACCAAGAGTAAATGCTTTATATTTTGAAAACTTCAAGTGCCATCTTTTCTTCCTGTAGCATTTTATTTTAGAGTTCCTATTTCATACCTCATTTGACATTTTTTACTTTCTGCGTTTGTTCATCCTGATTTCCTGATTTTCCAGGTATAGATATCCATTAATATTTATGATTGTGCTAACTTATGCTGGCATAAAAAATAGTCTATTTTCACATTAGTTAAATGCCAAATAGTGCTGAACTTGTTCTTTGTAACTCTGCATCTCCCACTTAGTATTCAACTATCTGAATATATAAAAAATTAATGTGTTTTTTTGCTTTTATTGAAAAAGGATATAAATGATCTCATAAGCATAGAAATGAAATGTGCTAATGTTCAAACTGGATTTCAGTTATTTTAAATTTTATTTATTTAATACAGGACTAAATAGTGATTTCTACCTTATATTGCCCAAATCTAAGGACTTTTAAGAGACAAGATAACCATGACTTTTCTAAACAAGATAGAATAAAAATATCTTTCAATTAATGAAATAAAACACAAAAATCTTCCCTCAAGACACAGCTCAGATTCTACCTCCTTCATGAAGCCTATACCAATCCCCAGATGTTACTTCATTCCCTTTGCTCGATTTTTTTTCATAATTTTTATTTTTCTCCAGGGCAGCACCAATCTAGCCTCACACTCTTATTAGCTGTTTGACTCTAAACAGGTCTTTTAGAACACCTTTTATAGAAGAGTTTGTGTTTCAGCTGACAAAGAATAGAGAGCATTGTAGTTTACTAAGTAGAGGAGTGACATTGTCAAATTTGCCCTTATGTGAAATCACTTTGGTAGTGGAGGACAGATTGGAATGGAAAAAGACTTGATAGAGAGAGACTAATTAGGAGGCTATTGCAACAGTTCAGGCAAATCATTTAACTCTGTTTGCTTCAGTTTCCTTATCTATAAAATGAAATGGAGAAGGAAATGGCAAATCACTCTAGTATCTTTGCAAAGCAAACCCCAAATGGGGTCACAAAGAGTCAGACACAACTGAAAAATAACCAAATAACAAAAAATTTATTGGCTCCCTAGGGCAAATTTATTCAAGAGCATGAACAGCCTGAAAAAGTTATTAATGATCTCAGTTACCAAATTTGCTGCTCTTTTGTTTTTAGTCTTCACTCTTCTCAACTTCTATTACATTTGCTAGATTCTCTCAAATTCTCTCAAAACCTCAGGTTTTTGGTGACAACACTCCCTTGTCCTTCTTTTCCTATTTTTCCATCATTTGAGTTTTCTAAATCATGTCCCTTGCTCTAGATGTTCCCCAAGGCTCTCTCCTAAGCCCTCATATTTTCTCTCCTTTTTCATCTATCTGCCTCACTAACCATGTAGGTCTGACTCTCTGTCTCTCTGTCTTTCTCTCACTTCATCAATTTCCATTAACTTAGTTATTTCTTTGCCAATTACTCACTGATCTAAAATACCAGCTCTAGTCTTTTCTTAAGTTTCAGTTCTTCATTACTAACTAAACTTCCTAATGAATATTTCAGGTCCTGGAAATTTCTTACAGTCAACATGTACAAAACGGAACTTGTATTGCTCCGAACTCACCTCTCTTATATACTTTTAAAATTTCTTTTGAAAGTACTATCCTTCTTCTAGTCACCTAGGCTCAAAACTTTGTCATTATAATTTATTCCTCATTCTCCCCCACTTCACATACCTAATTAGTTAAGCAATTTTGCCATTTTTATCTCCACAATATCTTTTATACCCAGCCCTTATTTCTTACTTTTATAATCACTATTCAAACTCAGTCCCTTATTCCTATTATCTGAACTATTGCAATAGCCTCCTAATTAGTCTCTCTGTGTCAAGTCTCTTTCCATTTTAATCTGTAGTCCACATACCAAATCATTTTTTTTTTTTTGCTTACAGGCAAATTTGACTATGTCAATTCTCTACTTGGTAAACCAGAGTGGCACCCTATTCTCTAGTAGCTAAGTCACAAAGTCTTCCATAAAGGTGGTCTAAAAGACCACCAAGACCTGACCCAAATTATCATTCCCAGAATATACATTTCCCCCCTTCCTTCAGACTCAATAAAACCAATTGACCTTCTTTCTGTACCTCACCCACCATACTCTATCTCCAGTCTCTAAGCTTAAGCACTGGCCATACTCCAAGACAATGGTACATTGCCATGCTCACTTCCAAATTCTAATATTCCTCTCTTCAAGACAGTTCAATTTCTACCATCCGTTTATTATTATTATGTTTTAAAGTTTACAAATCATTTTTTCATTTGCTATTTTATATAATACTCCCAGCAACCCTGTGAAATAGGGATTATTATCTTCCCTTGACAGATGAGGAAATTGAGGTCAATATGAAATAAATGTCTTATCCAGAGTAACGCAAGTAACACGTGTCTTGAACAGGATTTGAACTCAGGTTTTTCTGATTGTGAAATCCATTGATCTATCTACCATTCCACACAACTATTTTCCAAACTGCTATTGCTCTTATCTTATATTTATTTTTAATCATTCCTTTTTTGTTCAACTTAAAGTTTATAGTGGGTAAACATAATTTCCTTGTTCTTTTCACTGAGAAAATGAAAGCTCTTTCTGAGTTAGTTTGTCTTCCTTTTTTTTTACATTTAATTGTACTAGCTAGTACAATTTTTGACTGATCACTATCATTTGATGAGTATTTATTGGTTGATTCATTGAACATGGACAGCCATGAATGAGTTAGAATTTGCATTAGAAAGGGGCATCCAAATCACTGATAAACTTGAATATACTTTTTGAAGGATATATTATGTCTAATACAATGAAATAAGTCTACTGAAGGCAAGGCCTATGCCATTTATGTCTTTATTTGCAAATCTCATGCATATAAATCAGTGTCTTGAAGATGTTAATATATGTACTTATTCTATGCTTGTTGAATTGAATGGATTTCGGAATGAAAAGTTATATCTTGGCTTATTCAAATAGGTATTTTCAGCTATCTCAGTTTTCCAAATCTCCATTTTTCCCAGGATTTGTTCAACTTGATCTAAATTCACAAACATGTTAGAATGTATCATACACACCTAGGATATATTGTTTCCATATGAAAATGATACTTATCACAATTTGATTCAAAAAAGAGTAACTCTTTAAAATTATAACTGCTTCTCATGAAGTAAGAAGTATAAGTGAGCACATGGTAGGTAGATTAGAAAAAGATTATGCTAGCCTTTTATATGCTTTGACAGACTTGGTTTTAGACTCTATGATATTTATTTAATGGACTTGAAACATATATATATATATATATATATATATATATATATATATATAATCTTGTGTCATAAACTAGAATCCTTCTGGTTTCTACTAATTTTTCCTGTAGATACAATTGGTCATAAATTTCAGTCCATCAAATGTCTCCTTGTTCCTTATTAATAAAAGATGATTATGTAAACCTCATATGTGATTTTTATAATATCTAACAAAGATACTAAGGCACTTTGCAAATATTGAATGAAATTAAGGTACTAGTCAAATTGTATGTGTGGAATATATATGTCTACATATGAACAACACAGTATGATTGCACAGAAATGAAACAAACATGCATAGACAGAAAAGTAATTTGTTTATTCTATGTCTGTTTCTCAATGATTAAATAATAATGGGAAGTTTCCTTTTGTTATTTTGCAAGCATGCATGTTTCTGTGTGTGTTCTGCATGTGTTGTCATTGCTGTTTAAAGTAGGCTGAATTTTATAGAAATAATACCCCACAATGTGGCAGCAAGGTATTTTAATACACAGCCTTGCTTTCTATAATATTTATTTAAATAAGTCAGGTTTTTAAAAATGTATGATGTAGAAAATGCATATCTTTTGGGGCACAAACAAAATATCAGCTGGTTTTCTAGTTAAACATTTTTTGGCTCGCCATATAATATTCTGAATCCACCTCATTAACTAACCACACAACTACAAAGTCTCAGGCAGAGGCCCCACACAAGAGGAACTCCTGGAGAGGACAGGTCTGATAAACATAAGCAGCTGCCATAAAAAGAAACTAAGGAACACACACACACACACACACACACACACACACACACACACATTTCCCACCCTCGAGGCCCATCTTGTATTTCTGTATTTATAGTTTTCCGGGCCATGTATCTAGGTCAGTGAAAGGTCAATTTCACATACACCAAAGAAAATACATCAAAAGGAATAACCTTTTTGTTTTCTTTATGTAACATTCTGGATTACAAAGAATGTCAGAGCAGAACATAAACTTTCTCTTTTCTGACTTTAAAGAATGCATGCTATGAGAAGAACATCAGACAGACACAAGACATTCCTAATTGCCCAAGATCACAAAGTTATTGCTTTTGCCTAATTCTCCTAGTCAAATCCTGCTGATTTTTCCTCCCAAGGGCTTTTAAATTCAACTTTTTTTTTTCTTGCGCAGGCTGTTATTACTACACATCTGTATTACTTCTGCAATCTCCTACCCAGATTTTCCTTAAATCTAGTCTTTTTCTCTCTTAAATTTATCCTTTGTACTATTCCTAGAATTTCCTTTACCATCTTTATCGTCCCTCTCCAACTTGAGAAACTATAGTGGTTGTTCCTTGGCTATTGGGTAGGATTTTAAGCCTTTCACTTAGTAATCAAAGGCTTTGTTACTTCAGTATCTAAGTATACTTCCTGCTCCAAATTCTATTGACTTAGTATATCTCAATTGTGGTCATCCCTTGCTCTTTGTTAATCTCCTTACTCTCTTCCATATTTCCTATCTACTGATAATAGTATTTTGAGTCATTTTTTTCTGGACAGCTAGAATGTATTCCCACTATATCTTCATGAGTTGATTTCCCCCCAAAAAACTTTTATAATCATGGAATTATGGATTTGGAAAAGATGTTAGAAACAGTCATCCAATCACCTAATTTATATAAAAGAAAACTGATTCCAAAGAAGATTGATACTTTTCACCAAATATGTTTTTAGAGGTTCTGTCAGGACTCAAACCCAGGCCTACTTTACTCCCAGACATGTTTTGTTTTCATTACATCTCCTAGCCTCTCATGATTGACTTTAATCAAATAAACTGCTGAACAGGAGAAGGCATTTACCTTTAACAAATACTATATAAGCTTCTTGAGTGAAGAAGGGCTGTACAATATAAACCTTTTTTTTCATTTTTTTTATCTTTGTATTTCTAGACACATTTCCCAGTGTCTGGCATATATTAGACACTTAAATATTTATTGAATTGAATTGGTGCTCACTTTCATCACTAATTTATTTTCTCTTGTAAAAGGAAATGATCCTAACTGTTTTTGATCTTTCTTTTCTCTGCAAATAGTTAAAAACAAATATAAGGTTTTTCAATGTTGTCATATGGGTACTGATCTTAGCTTGGAGACCTTTTAAGTTCTTGTGTTTTGGCAGAACAGTCCCTTGTTCAAGCATTCTATTAACTTCAATCTTTCCAGTTGCAGGGGTAACTAACAGCTCTATGTCACCATGCCTGATTGTGTGTGTATGCAAAGAAGTATATGTGTATGTAAGTGTATTCTCACACATATAATTTTAGAATTTTAATCAAATTTTAAAAGTTCCCTGTGTATTCATAGGCAATTCCTTTTTTCCCTTCATGTCATATTATTTTTTCTGGTTATCAAGAATTTTATTATTGAGAGCTTCACACACCCCTTGGGTTTCTCTGAAGTATTTTAATTTTTAAGACTTCTCCTAATCCTTCCTTTGACTCCTTTGAAATCTGTTCTGCAAAAGCACTAGGGTGTAACTGAAGGCTCTATGGTTCTATCTGAAAATGTTTAGCTTTCTTCAGCTTCTCTATAAAAAATTCTGTGGTAAGATATTCAATTTCTACATAGGTTTTTCTCATGTACATTCCAGAAATCAGTCCCTCCTTTCCAATCAGAATCAGATTTTTCCTCTTTGAAGGAAGAAATTAACATCAATGAAATAGAATAAGACTATTAGAGTAGTGGAAGATTGGATAATTGATGCCTTGTATCTTGAATGATGATACAGGGAAATTCTAAGGCCTTCTGATCCAACTTGTATCTAAATGATGTTTTAGTTTGATTACTCAATGCTTTATTTACAATAACAATCAAACAGTACTTATCTTATCCCTTGTGATTTTTACTTTATTTTGTTCTGTGTGAGGATGTAAATGAATAAAATCATTGCCCTAAAGAAGCTTACAGTTTATTTGAGGATAAAGCATCTCTCTTTCAAGTATAATTCACTCTTTAATTTTTTCAATATTGCATTATTATTGCTATAGTACTATAAATAAGATTACTTGAAAGTTCTATTTTGTTTGTCACTGCTTACAAGCATATATCTGGAATTTTAAATGTGAACATCTTTGACTTTCACACATCTATGCTATTTTCTTGAAAACTGGCATCGAACAAAGAACAGATTGGTTAAAATGAGTGTTAGAATCTAAGTACTCTAAAAATGAAAGTTAACCATTTTTTTCAATTTGATTCATATGCATTTTAAGAAATTTTTAAACAAAAGCATAAATAAATTAATAAATGTTTATACTGAAATGAAATACTCCAGATATAAAGAAGAAAAAAAAAGATTATAGATGATTTTCTCTATAATCTAATTTAGGTTAAGTCTACCTAACTCCTACTTTAATTGGGAGCCAGAATAAAATAGGCTAAATATTTCAATTAAAATGGATACTATCCAACTTCAAAACACCAGTCACCATTTATATCTTCATGGGTGGTATTGGATTACTACTTTCAGATGGATGTTATGTCTATTGTCTTACATTCAGATTTCCTGATTTGTTTGTTTTATATCTCACTTCCAAATCCCATTTCCCCTTACCTAGAATGCTTTATTTAAGGTCAGTGAAAAGATATACTTTATAAAACTCTTATTCAAAATGGTAGAAGTTAATCATAGGAATTAAATAGCAGTATACCCAATAGGATAATTCTTTGTTTTTGGCAAACCTTTCAATATCCATATCAACTCTCCTTCCCCACCCCACTCCCCCACTCCAAATTGGCAGTCAAAACAAAATACCTGTAGTTTAATTCCTCATCAGTCTCAATAAGGATTTTTTTGACTTAGGGACAATGTTTTTGACTTCAAGAGATTTTTCACTTAGAAATTCTTTGGGTGAATCAGCCCCACATTAATGAAGTAGAGAAACTTTAGGTTTCCTGTGTGTCTATCAAAAATGTTTCACTTGTTGAGAAGGCCTAGTGCTGACAAATATGGAATTAATTTCCAGGTCTTATTTCTATTTCCCAACTCTCCTTTTGGACTTGTTACAAGGCATGCACATTTAAGTGTTCTCTGAACAGTTAATATGATACAATGAGGAAGGATTTCCCAATACATTATAAGTTGCTATCTTGATCTCATAATACAAGTAATGGGAAACAGAGACCCTAGTCTATAGCAAACTGTTCTAAACCTCTTATTCATGTGATAACTTAGACTTTAAAAAAAAATCCTTGCCCACACTTTCTGTGATGGCATCAACTAGAAGCAAAGTAGATTTCCATGACTTGGAAAGTATCTGAGTGAATTATAGTTCACAAAAGTAAAAGGATATCACTTTACTATAAGATAAATGTTGAATACAGAAAAGCATGAGAAGCTGTGTAAACACATGCATACAAAATCAAGTAAGTTCAGCCCGATAAACGATATACAAAATAATAGAAGCAATTCAAATAGAAATAATCAAAACTGAATGCTGAAAAATTATAACCATGCTTGGTCCTGATGAGGGTGGAATCCAAGATCTTCAATAGCCCAGCAATATAGCTGGGAGTGCCATTATCAGGCTGCTCTCTGAGGCAAGCCAGAGAAGAGTACTGATGATTTTGATCTTTTTATGTTAATTGAATCTTTCTATTCTTTAAGTGAGTTTTAAAATCCTACATCCTCAGTTGACACCTCTGGTAGAATGTTTAGCTAATTCTTTGCATTGGCAAAACCATCATAACTCTTCCATTCAACCAGAAACCCAATCCTCGAGATTATATTTCCCCTATAAAAAGAATCTAATTGATCTCAGTAATTTGCTAATTACTTTTAGGATGCTACCTTTCTAAGGGTAAAGGGTTAGGACCCACCTTGCAGCATCTTTCTATTAATGGCATCTTCCCTTTAATATTGTCTTCCCCCTAGTTACTTAGAACAAATCTTCCCTCTAGTTAATTGATAAAACCTCTTTCCTTGCTAACTTCTTTTGGAATTCAGACCACTCTTAGCAGCATAATAACACCTTTGCCCCTTGATATAGAAATCTAGGCCTACAAATCTTTTGAAATGACTCAAGACACTGGCACTGGTCTATAATCCCAACATATTTTGGGGGTTCAATACCCCAGAACCCAAACAATTACCATGCATTTTTTCTTATTTTACCATAGCTAGCATTTCTAATACAGCATTGTATAACAATGGGAATAATCATCATTCTTTATTTATCTTATTGGAAAGGTATAGTGTGCTTTCAAGAGCCCCATGTTGGAGTGCGAAAATGTATTGTACTTTCTAGAATTCCATGTTGGTGTGCCAAAATGTACCCTCAGGACTGGGTCACTGGAGGATCTCAGGACCAGCTCAAGTCCTTAGTCTTAGAGAAGAAGTGATGAGGCAGAGACCCAGATATATGGTCAAATATGGAGTCCATTTATTTCAAGTTCTCTCAGCCTTAAATTCTTTAGTACAATAACATCACCACAACACACTGAGCATGTGCTAACTATAAACACCCTGCTTATTATGTAAATATCTCTTTACTACAAGTATCTCTGCTTCAAATAGATCATGGGTTGTCAGGAAGATAGAGACACCTCCAAAGGGAGATGAGAAATGCAGGTTCCCTCTGGGCTGAAGGGTCTTATATCTCACTGAGAACTCTCCCACTGTCTGTGAACCTCTACAGAAAGGTTTCTAATTTATCCATATTACAGATAATTTCCTTGATTTTAGATAAATCCTTATAATTTTAAGGAAAACTTTTATTGCTGTTTTATAATATTTTAATGGGAAGGAGTATAGTATTTTGTCAAAATATTTTCTGCATCCAATGTAATATGTAAATCATGAAATATATATAATCATATAATTTTTGTTATATAAACATATATTTTCATAATTATAATATAATCATAAATTTTTTGGTTTTTTTATTGGTATAGCCAATTATGCAAATAGCTTTCTTATAATTGAGCCAAATTTGCATTCCTGATCATAATATATTCAGCCTGGTCATAATATATGATATTTGCAATATATCGCTGTAATTTTCTTGTTAGTATTTTACTTAAATTTTTTGAACTATTCAGTAAGGAAATTGACCTGTACTATTCTTTCTCTACTTTTTTCCCCCTCCCCAGCTGTGTATTTGCTTTTTATTATAGAAATTTGATTTAATATTAGTGCTGTTTTTTGTTCATAAAAATGGCTATTAGATTTATTTGAAAGTTCATTTTTGGAAAATTTGCTTTTAATTTTATTCAATGTTCTTCTAACTTTCAAGATTCCTATCTCAGTGTTTAATTGGGTATTTTAATTTGTTCTTTTTAAGTGTTTTTAGTTATATGTACAATTTATTTATACATTCTCTTTTTTTATTAATTTAAACATTTAGTGATCTAAATTTCCCCCTAAATTCTGCTTTGCCTGACTCCTATGAATTTTGGTTTGTTGCTCATTGTTGTCATTATCTATAATGAAATTATTTATGTGATTTGTTCTTTGAATCATTCATTCTTTAGGATGAGATTAGTTTTCAATTAATTTTTAATCTTGCTTCAAAAGCCATTTATTTATTTATTATTATATTTATTGCATTGTGATCCCCAAAAAAGTTCATATAATGTTTGTGCTTCTTTGCATTTGTTCCTGAGGCTTGTATGCCCTAGTGCAGGTTTAGTTTTTATGACAATGCTATGTATAGTTTAGATAAAACCTTTCTATTACCATTCAATACTTTCCAGAGACCCATCATATCAAAATTTCCTAAAATTTTATTCATCTCTTTAAATTCTTTCTTGTTTATTTTGTGACTAGATTTATTTAACTCTGAAAGAAGCTATTGGAGGATCCCCATTAGTATTATTTTCTGTTTCCTCTTTTAATTATTAAACTTTTTCTTCAAGAATTGGAATGCTATGCCATTTCATGTATATTTGCTCAGTACTGAGACTTCATTACCTGTGGTACCTTTGAGCAATCTGTAACTTCCCTGATTATCCCTTTTTATTAGATTTAGTTTTACTTTTGGTTTGTCTGAGAGCATGATTACAAACTCAGCCTTTTTTAGTTAAGCTGAAACATAATAGATTCTTCCCTACTGTCTTATTTTTATTTGTTTGTGTCTTTCTGGTTCAAGTGTGTTTCTTGTCAACAGCTATTGTTAGCTTCTAATTTCTAATTCATTTGTCTAATTTTTTTCCATTTTATTGATGAGTTCATTATATTCTTAACATTTATAATAATTGTTTGTTTTTCTCCATTCTATTTTATTTGTCCTTTTCTTTACCCTATCCCCCTCCTCAAAACGCTGTTTTGCTTCTGACCACTACATTCTTTAATCTAATCTCCCTTTTCTTGTCCTTACATTTATTTATCTTGCCCCTTCTCCTCATATTTCTTTGTTGTTTATGCTGAATTTCTACACCCAACTCAGTGTTTTTGTACATTTGTATATGTGTTTCTTAACATAACACACATATATATACTTATATTTCCTTCAATGAAACAATTCAGATGAGAGTGAAATTAAAATATTTCCTGTTTTTTTTTTCTCTCTCTCTCTTACTCTGAAATTTGCCTATGAAATTCTGAAGTTTCATTTTGGAATTTATTTTAGGAGCTTATTTGTAGATATTTAAATATCTATTTTTTTCTTGGTCCTAAGATGTCTACATATCTAGTCTGTTTTCCTTGTATTATTTCTTGTTGTATGCTGTCTAGAGTCCTATTTTGATGGTGGATTTCACATAGTCCAATGATTCTTAAATTGTTTTTCTTTTATCTCTCTTCTAGTTATATTTCCCTGTGAAATAGTTCGTGTTACCTCTATTTTTTTCAGTTTTTTTGACTATCTTATTGTTTCTTGATGTCTCTCAAAATGCTTAGCTTTCATTGTCTGGTTTCTCATTTTTTCAAGGACTTATTTTCTTCAGTGACTTTTTGTAACTCTTTTATCCTTTTACCAATTCCAGTTTTGAAGTTATTTTCCTCAGTATTTTTTATTTCCTTTACCAAGCTGTTGTTGACTCTCTTTTTTTATATTGCTCTCATTTCTTCTCTCCATTTTTTTCCTTTACCAAATAATTTTTAAAAAATATATATGTATATATGTATGTGTATATGTATATATTACATATATTATAATTATACCCATATTTTTCTATATTAGAAATTCTTAGTGAACTTATGGTCAATATGCATTTTTTTTTTCTTTGAAGCTTTTGGTAGTAGATTTTTTTTATATTATTGTTCTTTGTGTCTTATTTGTTTGTGTCTTATACCACCCTTTTAGCACAGAAGCTTTTTTATGGTCAAGCTTCAAATATTACATAAAAGTAAACATGGAGTCCTACAAAATTCCTCCTATATATGATTTTTTTATATTCATTCTCTGCTGCTTTCACAACTAATTCTGGGGGCCTCGAGTTTTCAGTTTTCCTAAAGTAGTGTATTGAAAAGTGGTATCTCACTTTGTCATTGTTGTGTTCCAGATGGAACCCCTGTTCCTTCATAACTACAACTATTCCTCTCTACCCCAGGAATTCTGACCCAGAATTGGTATGGGTGAAAGAGCTGCAAAATGTTACCTGTAATGGGCTGAGGCTTGAGTTGATGTACTGAGGTCCCAAGCACATGAGGCTAAATAGTAATTGGATCATACTCTATTAATATATATGCTTGGAGAAAGAATGGCCTTTGCCCACTCTTTGTGCAAGTCCTGATGTGTTGTATAGGAAATGACATTTTTGGTGGGTGGAGGCAGGGGAGTGGAAAGGGAAGCAGAAGGAGAGACTGCTGGCTGACGTCTTGGACACAGCTGCTCGCATTGCCATCGTGTCGGCCCTTCATCTCCAATCTCCCTCTGCTAGCTGGCTTTATGTGGCAGCTGCCCATATTGCTATCGCAATCCCCCCTCATCTCTACTGAGAATAAAGATTGAAGATTTTTCCCTTAACCTGAATTCCTGACTCCGGCTGATTTTAAATACACAAGTCATCACAGTTACCCAATTATATTCTTCTTAAGCTGCCTGGGCTGGAAAATGATTCCTCACTTTTTGTTGGTTATTCTATTCATAATTTAGTTTGACACATTTTTTAAAAGTTCTTTAGAGTATGTTTTGGGAGAGTTGGCAAAAATATTCACTCTGCTCTACTTCCCTCCAATACAGATAATTCAAAATTTCACCACCTTGATGATCTTAATTGTTTCAGGTATAAAATGGAGATAAAATTAGTACCTAGCTCATAGGATTATTGTGAAGATCAAAGAAGATTACATATGTAAATCACTTTGAAAAGTTTAAAGCACTACATAAATATTGTTATCAGTATAATATTAGTAGTAGTAGTAGTATGTGATGGTAGTAGTATAATGTTCCAACATTCTCTGAAATTTAGATTTCTAAATGACATGCACACTCAGAATGGAATGAGTAGAAGTATTCTTTGTTATTGATTTGTAGAGTTGAGTTTCTATACAAATATTCAAAGACATTTGAACATTTTCATTTTCTTGGACTTTGTGCCCTAACTTATGGAGATATTTATATGTATTATATAAAAAACTTTAGGCATATATTCCATTATAAATGAAGAACAATAATGTAAAACTGCTTCAGGGAATGATATTTCTTGGTCATTCTATTCCTAACATAAGATTAAATGATAATGGAGCATCTAGGTGGTGCAGTGGATAGAGCACCGGCCCTGAAGACAGGAGAACCTGAGTTCAAATTTGGCCTCAGACACTTAACACTTCCTAGTTGTGTGACCCGAGGCAAGTCACTTAACTCCAATTATCTCAGCAAAAAAATAAATAAAGTGTTTTGTCAGTTATTAAATTTTTGAGAGCAGATTTAAATATCATATGTGTATTTGAATAGACTCAAGAATTTACTAAGCAAAAAAGAAACCAAGTAGAGAAAGCCTAGCTTTCAAGGAAATAGAAGAAAAATTCTAAAGAGAATCAATAAAATAAAATTAAAAAGTTACAGTCATTTGATAACTGGATTTCATAAGATCATAGATTTACTGAATGAATCTCATTTTACAAGTGAGGAATCTGAGATACATAATTGGTGAAGTGACTTGTTTTGGAGTGGCAGAGCTGAGCTGGAATCGTGTGTCCTTATGTTTTTGGCCTCATTCACTAGAAGTTGACTGTCTTACATTTTATTTATTCCAATAGAAGATAAAAGAAGGTAGAGTAGAATTTTATATTGAGCACAAATTCTTCATCTAGAATCTAGAAATATAAAAGTTAAGGAGAAACAGAGGATTGACAAAGATAGGAACCAATGAAATATTCTTAGAGTGATATACTAAAGACTACCCAGGCAAAAGAAGATTGAAAACCCATCCCATTTCAACTTTGATATCTTAACAAGGTGAGATTGTCTTAAATAAGCTCATTTCCTAGGATGACACTCCAAATTATACGGCAAATTGAGAATGGACAGTTTCTTCTCACCTTATGAAAAAAATGGATTATGTGACTTCAAAACGTCCCTGATTAAAAACAAAACAAAACAAACATACAAACAAAAACCAGTTCAGGGCAATATGGTAGCCTTGTTTTCAGCTTTGGCGTCAGTGTTGGTGAGCTTTATTTTCTACTTCTCTCGCCTTTTACTAGAGAAGAACCTTCCAGCTTCAAATGATCTGAAGACTATAGGCCTTCCCCATATTCATGTCAATATAATTTTTTTAAACCACATTGCCAATAAGAGAAGAAAAAGAGATCAAAGGAAATAGAGTAGGTAACAAGGAAACTAAATTATCACTCTTTGCAGATGATATGATGATATACTTAGAGAATATTAGAAAATCAACTAAAATTTATTAGAAATAATCCATAATTTTAGCAAAGTTGCAGGATACAAAATAAATCCACGTAAATCATCAACATTTTTATATATCACCAACAAGGTCCAGTGACAAGAGATACAAAGAGAAATTCCATTTAAAATACCTGTTGAGAGTATAAAATATTTGGGAATATATCTGCCAAGGGAAAATCAGTAATTATATGAACACAATTACAAAACATTTTCTATACAAATAAAGTCAGATGTAAACAACTGGAAAAATATCAAGTGCTCTTGAATAGGTCAAGCAAATATAATAAAAATGACAATACTATCTAAATTAATCTACTTATTTAGGGATATATCAATCAAACTCCCAAGAAATTATTTTACAGATGTAGAAAAATAATAACAAAATTCATCTGGAAGAACAAAAGGTCAAGAATTTCAAAGGAATTAATTAAAAAACATGCAAATGAAGGTGGCCTAGCTATGCCAGACTTAAAACTATACTATATAGCAGTGGCCATCAAAACTATTTGGTACAGGTTAAGAAACAGAGCAGTCAATCAGTGGAGTAGGTTAGGTTCACAGGACAAAATAGTCAATGACTATAATTATCTAGTGTTTGACAAACCCAAAGACCTTAGGTTTGGGGATAAGAATTCACTATTTGACAAAAACTGCTGGGAAAATTGGAAACTAGTATGACAGAAATTAGGCATTGATGCACACCTAACACCATATACCAAGATAAAGTTGAAATGGGTTCATGATCTAGACATAAAGAATGACTTTATAAACAAATTAGAAGAACAGAGGATAGTTTACCTCTGAGATCTGTGGAGGAGGAAGGAATTTGTGACCAAAGAAGAACTGGAGATCATTATTGATCACAAAATAGATAATTTTGATTATATTAAGTTAAAAAGTTTTTGTACAAAGAAAATTAATGTAGACTTTATTATTATAAGGGATTATATAAGATTTCACATATATATGTAAGATTATAATACAAGTAATAAATTGGGAAAACATTTTTACATTCAAGAGTTTTGATAAAGGCCTCATATCTAAAATATATAGAAAATTAGCTTACATTTATAATATTCAAGTCATTCTCCAATTGACAAATGGCCAAAGGATATTGAAAAGACAATTTTTAAATGAAGAAATTGAAACCTTTTCTAGTCATACGTAAAGGTGTTCCAAGTCATTATTGATCAGAGAAATGCAAATTAAGACAACTTTAAGATACCATCACACACCTCTCAGATTGTCCAAGATGATAGGAAAAGATAATGAGGAATGTTGGCGGGAATGTGAGAAAACTGGAACACAAATACATTTTTTGATGGAGTTGTGAAGTAATCTAATCATTCTGGAGAGCAATTTGGAACTATGTTCAAAAAGTTAACAAACTGTGCATATTTTTTGACCCAGCAGTGTTTCTACTGGATTTATAATCCAAAGAGATTTCAAAGAAGGGAATGGGACCCACATGTGCAAAAATGTTTGTGGCAGCTCTTCCTTTTTGTGTTGTCTTGAAACTGGAAACTGAGTAGATGCCCATAAGTTGGAGAATGTCTGAATAAGTTATGGCATATGAATGTTATGAAATATTATCTTTCTGTAAGAAACAATAAGCAGGATGATTTCAGAGAGGCCTGTAGAGATTTACATCAGCTAAGTGAAATGAGCAGAACCAGGAGATCATTGTATATGGCAACAAGATTAAAAGATGATCAATTCTGATGGGGGAGAGAGGGCAAATTGGAACACAAGTTTTTGCAAGTGTTAATCTTGAAGAATTATCCATGCCTTTGTTTTGAAAAATAAAAAGCTTTAATAAAGAAAAAAAAAAAACATAAAAAAACCATATTGCCAGAATGGCTGGCATCTATGTCTTGATAATCAGGAGTGAAGAACACATTGAAACTGGATCTACAGGGAACTCAGTAGAGAATACATCATATTATACTTTCAGGGCAGCAAAGGACCCATTTACTCATTGATGTATCATTGATGCCCTTAGATCATTTGGTAGCAATGTCTACATTAGGAATAATGCATAGATAGATACAGATTTTTCCTGCGTCAGGGGATACTTTCTAAGGTTCCCTAAAGAGAAGAAAAGAATTTCCAGAAAGACTTTTTAGGCTTTTTAATCTACATGTACTCTCTAATCTGATCCCACTTTCTTGTGGACTTTGAATGTCCTTTTGGAAGAGCTCATCACAAACTTTGGGGAGAAGTGTCTCGTACCTAATGTTCTTCCTTATTCTATCTTAATAAATATACCCTTTTGAGTTACCTAAGACTGGCTAATTAAAATGATTCTCAACTGATAACATAAGTGGAAGCATACTGATGACAGCTTGACTATTAGATAATCACTTTTGACTCTTCAGCAACCATGAAGGACTGGTGTAGATACAATATCACTAGCAATATGGCTCATCAATATAGATAAATCCAGAAATTATATGGGTCCTATTTGGAATCTTTACAAACTGCTAACTAATTAGAGTTGATCTGATCTTACAAGAAGATGTTCTGGGTCAGAACCTGAAACAAGGTACTAAGGCCCCACGTTGGGCGCCAAAATGTTGGGAATTCAAATGTTGGAGTTCTTGTTCTTTTCAAAACACAGTCAGTTTAGCTTAGAGCCCTCTGAATGTCTCGAAATCCAAAGGTTCTGTCCTTTAGCTCTGCCTCTGCTTTCTTCAGCCTTCAACCAGCACAGAGATGGAATGAATCTCTTGTTTCCTTCACTTGGGGCTCGGCTAGCTTTCTGGTGAGTCTTTCAGACCAGCTTGGTCTCAGTGGGGGAAGTGCAAGAGCCCAGCCACCAACTACAGTGGTGTGAGATGAAGATGAATCTGGTTGTCCACTGAACTCTCCACTCATAGCTTTATCCTCTGAAAACTCTTCTTCTGCCACCAGCCAGCCAAATGGAAAATATTCTCTCTTGCCTCAGAGAGAGGGCTTCTGGCGTAATTCCGCTGAAATCTCTCAAAGTACTCTGTGTCTGCACCAGAGTGCTCCTCTCCAATGCAGCTGAACTCTCTTCTGCGACCAGCCAGCCAAGTGGAATATATTCTTCAATAGCTCTCTCTTCACTGGCCTTATATCTGAGTCTTCTGAGAGAATGGGATTATGGGTTTTCTCCCATAGTGCTCTCTGGCCCTAAAAGCTTTAAGGGATGTGTGAATTCACCAAGTTACAAAGTTTACTTTGTGAATCTGACATACTTGTGAACTCCGATGAGTAAAGGTGTAAACACAAGCATTGTACTAATTAGTTCTACTTAGTACCTTGTTTCAGGTTCTGGCCCAAAACATCTTCTTGTAAGATCAGATCAACTCTAATTAGTTAGCAGTTTCTAAAGATTCCAACAGGTCCTATTTGATAGAAGATAACATTTTCTAAAATTTAGACATACATTCAAAAATAGGATAGACCATCCTGAGAGATATGAAGTTTTACTTCTTCTTAGTATTCAGACAGAAGATAGACAACCACTTTTGGGTGATAATATAAAAGAATCCTTTTTTACTCATTACTGGATTCCACAATCTCTTCAATTTACTAACTTCTATGATACTGAAATCAAGAACAAAACATGTTTTCCTAAGGGCCTGTGAATTTGTGAATTATATTTCACTAACTACCAACTCTAGTGGGGAGAGAGAAGGGGGGAGGAAGAAGGAAGGAAAAAAAACTATGTTGAAAGCAATTTAATTCTATCAGATAATAACTCTTTAGCCATAATGTTATCCAAAATTTTTCTGTGTGGATATTGTAAGTACTTAAATTTATTTTAGCCTAAAATAACCTGCTTTGAGCTCTGTGAAAATAGTATAACATATCTATGACATTCTAACAATCAAAACACATACAGTGCTTATTTAGTGGCAAGTGAGAAAGTGATAATTGACTCAATCTTGATACAGAAAGAACAACTGAAGATAAACAAATAGCAGAAATAAAGTAAATGTTCAGTTATTGTAACTTTTACCAGACAAGGAAGGTCAATGAAGATAGGGGAAGATCATTACACATGGAGGCAT
Source organism: Antechinus flavipes (assembly GCF_016432865.1). Classification (NCBI taxonomy): domain Eukaryota; kingdom Metazoa; phylum Chordata; class Mammalia; order Dasyuromorphia; family Dasyuridae; genus Antechinus; species Antechinus flavipes. The sequence continues at coordinate 569,330,196 of NC_067398.1, read as the reverse complement.
TACAAAGCATACTTGTAATATTAAGGGTGACGCAGGATAGAAAGTAGTCAGTGTGGCATAGTAGATAGAAAACTGGTTTGGAATTAAGAAGACCAGAATTCAAATCGAGCTTCTGGTATGTATTTGCACAGTAAGTGATTGTGAGAAAGTAATTTTTTTCCAGTGCTCTGGGTGCCATTCTAAGACTATTAGTGACAGAGAAGTTGCCAACCTACATTGACAGAGACATTCTCATCAAGTGTTTTCCTCCAAATTATAAGTCTTGGCCTTTCCCTAATCTTACCCTTCCAGAAACAGAAAACAAGTTACAAATCATTGTCATTTAGTAAAAATAAATGTGATGGTTATTTGAAATAAAGACTTTCTATTGCTGTAGAAATTGATAATGGAATGAGCAAAGATGTTTCTCAATTCATGAATTAGGCAAATTATATATTAACATATGTTAGAGGGCTTCACAAACTCTTAGTTTAATTACTCATTCAAACCACTTTAGAAATAAGAGGCTGACTCTCTGGGTTTGAAAACTAGTTTAAAAAGAGTGAAATATTAAATGGTAGCCTAAATTTCAAATAAACCTTAAAAAATAATGCAAAAACACATAATGAAGGGCTTTTGAAGGTATTGCATTAGAATTAAAGAATCTTAGTGCAGGAAGGGATCTTAGAGGTTACTTACCCAATCTAAAGCATGACTGTCTTAAATCCCTTTATAGGATGCCTGATGAGTCATTCCTTCAACTCTGGTTGAACATTGTTCATGCTGGGGAATCAACTACTACACTTATAATGAAAATAATAAGATGATGGAAAAATAGCTCAGGCTTTACAAAGCTTTATGGTTTTATAAAACTAAAAATTCATGATTTTACAAAGAAGAAAAATGAAGAACAGAGAATGAATTGTTCATAGAACAGCTACTAACCAGCACTTAGGACAGTGTCTGGCACATACTAAGTACTTAAGAACTATGTATTGAATTGAATTAAAACACTAAAGTTAATATTCAAGCCCACATTTTCTCTTTGTAGAGTCAATGTCCCTATACTACCTCATATGTTTGTTCAAGTTGTACCTTTCTTCAAAGAGTAAAACAAGTGCACACACAATCACATACATATATGTGTATGTATATGTGTGTGTGACATTTTTCTGATGGTTTTGTTATTGATATGATCAATTATGATAATATTTTGCCAATATTGAGCCAGCCCTGTATTTCTGGTATAAATCCCACTTGGTTATAGTGTTTTATTCTGCTGATAAATTACTATAATCTCTCTGCTAATATTTTACTTAAAATTTTCACATCAATATTCATTAAGGAGATTGGTCTATAATTTTCTTTCTATGTTTTGGCTCGTCTTGGTCTAGGTATTAGTATGACACAATTTGTGTCATAGAAGCAATTTGGTAGTACTCCTTTTTTTCGTATTTTTCCAAATAATTTACATAACACTGGAATTAATTGATTTTTAAATGTTTGATAGAATTTACTTGTGAATCCATCTGGTCCTGGAGATTTTTCTTAAAGAGTTTGTTAATGATTTGTTCAATTTCTTTTTCTAAAATGGGACTAATTAAGTAATTTATTTCCTCTTCTGTTAATCTGGGAAATTTATATTTTTGTAAATATTAATCTATTTCAATTAGATTGTCAGATTTTCTGCCAGTTTGTTGGGCAAAATAACTCCTAATTATTGCTTCAATTTCTTTTTCATTGGTGGTAAGTTCACCCCTTTAATTTTTTATGTTGGTGATTTGTTTTTTTCTTTTCTTTTTCTAATCAAATTAACCAAACTTTATCTATTTTATTGTTTTTCCCATAAATCTAACTTTTAGTTAATTTAATTAATTAATTTCTTTATTCTAATTAATTAATTTAGTTAGTTTTTTAGTTTCCATTTTATTAATCTCTCCATTGAGTTTCATAAATTCTAATTTAGTATTTAATTAGAGCTTTTTAATTTGTTCTTATATTAGCTTTTTTAGTTGCATGTCCAATTCATTGATTTTCTCTTTATTTTATTCATGTAGCTATTTAGAGATATAACATTTCCCCTAAGAGCTGCTTTGGCTATAACACATAGCATTGGTATATTGTCTCATTTTCATTCTCTTTGATGAAATTATTGTTTCTGTGATTTCTTGTTTGACCTAGTCATTTTTTAGAATTATTATTTAATTTCCAACTGGTTTTTAGTCTATCTTTCCCTGGCCTTTTATTGAATATAATTTTCATTATAGTCTGAAAAGGAAACATTTACTATTTCTGTCTTTTTCCATTTGATTGTGAAGTTTTATGACCTAATATACATGGTCAATTTTTATGTAGGAGTCATGTACTACCAAAAAAGGTATATTCTTTTTTCCCTATTCAATTTTCTCCAGAGCTCTATCATATCTAGGTTTTATAGGATCCTATTAATCTCCCTAGTTTCTTAATTATGTTTATTTTGTTTACTTTATAGTTAGATTTGTTTGATTCTGAGAGGATAAGGTTGATACCTCTAATAGTATAGTTTTGTTGTCTATTTCTTCCTGTGATTGGCTAAAATGTTCACTAGGAATTTTGCTGCTCTACCACTTGGTGAGTACACATTTAGTATCATTACTAATTCATTGTTTATAATAGCCTTTATCAAGATGTAGTTTCCTTCCTAATCTCTTTTAATAAGACTTATTTTTACTTTTGCTTTATCTGAGATCAAAATTGATACCCCTGCTATTTTTACTTCAGCTGAAAACATATAAAATTCTGTTCCAGCTTTTTACCTTTACTCTGTGTGTCTTTCTGTATCAAAAGTGTTTCTTGTAAACAATACATTGTAGGATTCTGTTTTTTTTTTAATCTACTCTGCTATTTCCTTCCTTTTTATGGGAGAGTTCATTGCATTCACACTCATAGGTATGATGATCAGCTTTGTATTTCCCTCCATTCTGTTTTCAACCCTGTATACTTTTGTCCTCTCTTTCCACTCTGTCTTTAGCCATGTATTTTTACCCACCCATTCACTAACTTATCTCCTATCACCTCTCCCCCTTCTCTTGGTAGTGTTTTTAACCCATTCTACCCACTACATTATATTCTCAACTCTTCCCTCTTCTCTTCCCCTAGTATTTCTGCCCTCCTTTCTCTCATGTATTTCCCTTTTGTTTCCCTCTTTCTCTTCCTACATTTTTATAGACTTAGATAAATTTTTATACCCAACTGAATGATTAAGTTATCATTTTTTTAGATCCAAAAGTGATGAGATCAAGCTTCAGACAATGTTCATGCATCTTTCTTTCCCTCAATTATAATAGCTCTTTTACAACTCTTCGTGTGAACTAATTGTCCCACTATATCTCTCCTTTCCTTTTTTTCTAGCACAGACCTTTTTCCATCCCTTAATATTTTTCATTCTTCTTTAAACCCTTTCCCAACAAAGAATAATGTTCAAAATTATAGTGAAGAAAACTAGAATTCAAGACCAGACCCCCTAACACTGAATAGTAGATTTTTCCTATATTCCCTTACACATCATTCGATTTATATTTTGTGGCTACCCTTTCATTTTTCTTTTTAAATTCCTTCTGTTTACTATTAATTAATAATGATATCTTCCTCATTCTACACATCCTACATGCCAACAGGGTATAGTAAAAAAAAAAAAGTATTGGATTTGTTGCTAATCTGTAATATACAAATTTGCTGTTTACTTTCATATGTGATCACAGATAAATCATTTAAATTTCTTTATAAGCAAAGTGAGGGTATTGAATTATAAAATGTCTGAGATCCATTTTAGATCAAAAGTTATTTTCCAAAATTTATTTATGGCTTTGAAACTTTTTTTCTCTTTAGCAGTATATCTTGTTCCCAGAAATCTTTTTTCATTGGTAGGTATAATTTGAAGTCTTTCCCACCCTAGTTATTATTATCTTCTTTCTTTGAAAGTTAAGATCCGGTTAAGATGGCGGAGAGGAGGCTCACAGTTGCATAAGCTCCGCGCTTTCTCTCACTATCCACTTCATTACAAGCCTCTGAATCAATGCTTGACTGAAAAAAACCCACAAATAGTTACCAAGAGAAGCCATCCTTGAGATCCGCCAAGAAAGGTCTGTCTTTACTGGAGGGCTGGGGCGGTTTTAGATCGGGCACAGGCGGCGGGCAGCGGCAGTGAGGGCACAGGAGCAGACTGGAGAGGGGGTGGGGAGTGATCGCAGCCGTCTCTGCGGGGAGAGCTTCGCTACAGGTTTGGAACCTGCAGCAAGTCAGCAGCCCAGCAGAGAAGCTAAAAACACCGGGGTTGAAGAATACAACCCCAAACAGCTGGAGTCTCTCAGGACCTGCCCCCCCCCCCTCTTCCCCCCCCCCCTCAGTGACTCAGCACGCTTTGGGATCTCAGAGCGCAGGCGCAGCACAGTCCTGCTAGTGCCTCACTGCTGCCCCCTGCAGTCTGTAGAGGAAGCTCGATAACACACCCAGCCCCCCCCAAAGAAAGACTCCAGTTTTTTCTGTTTTTCTTTGGTAGTTTGTCTCTGATTAATAGACAGAATGAGCAAGAAGCTGAAGAGGACTTTAACCCTTGACAGCTTCTACACAGATAGAGAGCAGACTCTAAATCCTGAGGAGACTAAAAACAGGCAGTCCCCAGGTGAATCCCCAAAGGAGGAGACCATCTGTTCCTCAGCACAGATGAACCTCATAGAAGTGATTAAAAAGGCTCTCACAAGGGAGCTAGAAGAAAAATGGGAAAAGGAGAGGGAGGCTTGGCAAAAGAGCCTGGAGAAGTCAGTTAAAGAGAGAGTGGATAAAGAAGTAAAATCCTTGAAAAATAGGATTAGTGAACTGGAAACAGAAAACAGCTCTCTAAAAAACAAAATTGGCGAAATGGAAAAAAATTCCACAGAACAAAAGAACTCAATTGGACACTTAGAGAAAGATTTTAAAAAAGTGAGTGAAGAGAATACTTCACTGAAAATCAGAATTGAACAAGTGGAATTGAATGACTCGAGGAGACAAGAAGAATCAGTCAAGCAAATCCCAAAAAATCAAACAATGGAGAAAAATGTGAAATACCTTCTGGGGAAGACAACAGACCTGGAAAACAGATCCAGGAGAGACAATCTGAGAATCATTGGACTCCCAGAAAAACATGATGAAAAAAAGAGCCTGGACACTGTCTTCCAGGAAATTATCAAAGAGAACTGCCCAGAAGTCATAGGAACAGAGGAAAAAATAAACATTGAAAGGATTCATCGATCACCCACTGAAAGGGATCCTAAAATCAAAACACCAAGGAATATAGTGACTAAATGCCAGAACCCTCAGATGAAAGAAAAAATATTGCAAGCGGCTAGAAAAACCCAATTCAAGTATCAAGGAGCCACAATAAGGATCACCCAGGATCTGGCAGCATCCACATTAAAAGATCGAAGGGCCTGGAATATGATATTCCGAAAGGCTAAGGAACTTGGTATGCAACCAAAAATAACTTACCCAGCGAGAATGAGCATCTTTTTCCAGGGAAGAAGATGGACATTCAACGAAGTAAGCGAATTTCATCTATGTCTGATGAAAAAACCAGAACTTAACAAAAAGTTTGATCTACAAATATAGAACTCAAGAGAAATCTAAAAAGGTAAAGATTAATCTTGGGAACTATATTTTGACTATATAGATGTATAAAGAATACATGTATACCTTGTTCTAGAAATTGATGTGGAAAGGACATTGTACCAGAAAAAGGGTAAAGTGGGGGTAGTACATCTCATGAAGAGGCATAGGAAACCTATTATATCCGAGAGAAAGAATGGAGGGGGATGAATATAGTGGGTATCTTACTGCCTTCAGAATTGGCTTTAAGTGAAAAATCTTAAGACATATTCAATCTATGGTGAAACTTCTCCCATCTCATTGAAAAGTGAGAAGGGAAAAGTGAAAAGGGAAGGAATAAGCTAAGGGGAAGGGAATACGGGAACTGGGAGGGAAAGGGGTAAGATAAGGGGGAGGAACTCTAAGGCAGGGGGAGGGACACTAAAAAGGGAGGGCTGTGAGAAGCAAGGGCTGCTCACAAGCTTAATATTTGGAAGGGGGGGAAAGGGGAAAGAAGGGAGGAAAGCATAAACCGGGGTTAACAAGATGGCAAGTAATACAGAATTGGTCATTCTAACCATAAACGTGAACGGGGTAAACTCCCCCATAAAGAGGAAGAGGTTAGCAGAATGGATTAAAAGCCAGAATCCTACAATATGTTGTTTACAGGAAACACACCTGAAGCGGGGAGATACATGCAGGTTAAAGGTAAAAGGTTGGAGCAAAATCTACTATGCTTCAGGTGAAGTCAAAAAAGCAGGGGTAGCCATCCTGATCTCAGATCAAGCTAAAGCAAAAATTGACCTAATTAAAAGAGATAAGGAAGGACACTATATCTTGCTAAAGGGTAGCATGGATAATGAAGCACTATCTATATTAAACATATATGCACCAAGTGGGGTAGCATCTAAATTCTTAAAAGAGAAACTAAGAGAGCTGCAAGAAGAAATAGACAGTAAAACTATAATAGTGGGAGATCTTAACCTTGCACTCTCAGAATTAGATAAATCAAACCACAAAATAAATAAGAAAGAAGTCAAAGAGGTAAATAGAATACTAGAAAAGTTAGATATGATAGATCTCTGGAGAAAATGTAATGGAGACAGAAAGGAATACACTTTCTTTTCAGCAGTTCATGGAACCTATACAAAAATTGACCATATATTAGGACATAAAAACCTCAAACTCAAATGTAGTAAGGCAGAAATAGTAAATGCATCCTTTTCAGACCACGATGCAATGAAAATTCCATTCAACAAAAAAGCAGGGGGAAGTAGACCAAAAAATAATTGGAAACTAAATAATCTCATACTAAAGAATGATTGGGTGAAACAGCAAATCATAGACATAATTAATAACTTCACCCAAGAAAACGATAATAATGAGACATCATATCAAAATGTATGGGATGCAGCCAAAGCGGTAATAAGGGGAAATTTCATATCTCTAGAGGCCTATTTGTATAAAATAGAGAAAGAGAAGGTCAATGAATTGGGTTTGCAATTAAAAATGCTAGAAAAGGAACAAATTAAAAACCCCCAGTCAAACACTAAACTTGAAATTCTAAAAGTAAAAGGTGAGATCAATAAAATTGAAAGTAAAAAAACTATTGAATTGATTAATAAAACTAAGAGTTGGTTCTATGAAAAAACCAACAAAATAGACAAACCCTTAGTAAATCTGATTAAAAAAAGGAAAGAGGAAAATCAAATTGTTAGTCTTAAAAATGAAAAGGGAGAACTCACCACTAACGAAGAGGAAATTAGAGCAATAATTAGGAGTTACTTTGCCCAACTTTATGCCAATAAATTCGACAACTCAAATGAAATAGAAAAATACCTCCAAAAATACAGCTTGCCCAAACTAACAGAGGAAGAAGTAAATATCCTAAACAGTCCCATCTCAGAAAAAGAAATAGAACAAACTATCAATCAACTCCCTAAGAAAAAATCCCCAGGACCAGATGGATTTACTTGTGAATTCTACCAAACATTTAAAGAACAATTAACTCCAATGTTATATAAACTATTTGAAAAAATAGGGATTGAAGGAGTCCTACCAAACTCCTTTTATGACACAGATATGGTACTGATACCTAAACCAGGTAGGCTGAAAACAGAGAAAGAAAATTATAGACCAATCTCCCTAATGAATATTGATGCTAAAATCTTAAATAAAATATTAGCAAAAAGATTACAGAAAATTGTCACCAGGATAATACACTATGACCAAGTAGGATTTATACCAGGAATGCAGGGCTGGTTCAATATTAGGAAAACTATTAGCATAATTGACTATATCAATAACCAAACAAACAAAAACCACATGATCATCTCAATAGATGCAGAAAAAGCATTTGATAAAATCCAACATCCATTCCTAATAAAAACACTTGAGAGCATAGGAATAAATGGACTTTTCCTTAAAATAGTCAGAAGCATATATTTAAAACCATCAGTAAGCATCATATGCAATGGGGAAAAACTGGAACCTTTCCCAGTAAGATCTGGAGTGAAGCAAGGTTGCCCACTATCACCATTATTATTTAATATCGTATTAGAAACACTAGCCTCGGCAATAAGAGTCGAGAAAGATATAAAAGGAATTAGAGTAGGCAATGAGGAAACCAAACTATCACTCTTTGCAGATGATATGTTGGTATACCTAGAGAACCCCAGAGATTCTACCAAAAAGCTATTGGAAATAATTCATAATTTTAGCAAAGTAGCTGGCTACAAAATAAATCCCCATAAATCCTCAGCATTTTTATACATCACCAACAAAACCCAACAGCAAGAGATACAAAGAGAAATTCCATTCAGAATAACTGTTGATACCATAAAATATTTGGGAATCTATCTACCAAAGGAAAGTCAGGAATTATATGAGCAAAATTATAAAAAAGTCTCCACACAAATAAAGTCAGACTTAAATAATTGGAAAAATATTAAGTGCTCTTGGATCGGCCGAGCGAACATAATAAAGATGACAATACTCCCTAAACTAATCTATTTATTTAGTGCTATACCAATCAGACTTCCAAGAAAATATTTTATTGATCTAGAAAAAATAATAACAAAATTCATATGGAACAATAAAAAGTCGAGAATCTCAAGGGAATTAATGAAAAAAAAATCAAATGAAGGTGGCCTAGCTGTACCTGATCTAAAATTATATTATAAAGCAGCAGTCACCAAAACCATTTGGTATTGGCTAAGAAATAGATTAGTGGATCAGTGGAAAAGGCTAGGCTCACAAGACAGAATAGTCAATTATAGCAATCTAGTGTTTGACAAACCCAAAGCCCCTAACTTCTGGGAAAAGAATTCATTATTTGATAAAAACTGCTGGGATAATTGGAAATTAGTATGGCAGAAATTAGGCATGGACCCACACTTAACACCATATACCAAGATAAGATCAAAATGGGTCTATGATCTAGGCATAAAGAACAAGACTATAAATAAATTAGAGGAACATAGAATAGTTTATCTCTCAGACTTGTGGAGGAGAAAGAAATTTGTGACCAAAGATGAACTAGAGACCATTACTGATCACAGAATAGAAAATTTCGATTACATCAAATTAAAAAGCTGTTGTACAAATAAAACTAATGCAAACAAGATTAGAAGGGAAGCAACAAACTGGGAAAACATTTTCACAGTTAAAGGTTCTGATAAAGGCCTCATTTCCAAAATATATAGAGAACTGACTCAAATTTATAAGAAATCAAGCCATTCTCCAATTGATAAATGGTCAAAGGATATGAACAGACAATTTTCAGAGGATGAGATTGAAACTATTACCACTCATATGAAAGAGTGTTCCAAATCATTATTGATCAGAGAAATGCAAATTAAGACAACTCTGAGATACCACTACACACCTGTCAGATTGGCTAAGATGACAGGAAAAAATAATGATGAATGTTGGAGGGGATGCGGGAAAACTGGGACACTAATGCATTGTTGGTGGAGTTGTGAACGAATCCAACCATTCTGGAGAGCAATCTGGAATTATGCCCAAAAAATTATCAAATTGTGCATACCCTTTGATCCAGCAGTGTTTCTATTGGGCTTATATCCCAAAGAAATACTAAAGAAGGGAAAGGGACCTGTATGTGCCAAAATGTTTGTAGCAGCCCTGTTTGTAGTGGCTAGAAACTGGAAAATGAATGGATGCCCATCAATTGGAGAATGGCTGGGTAAATTGTGGTATATGAATGTTATGGAATATTATTGTTCTGTAAGAAATGACCAGCAGGATGAATACAGAGAGGACTGGCGAGACTTAAATGAACTGATGCTAAGTGAAATGAGCAGAACCAGGAGATCATTATACACTTCGACAACGATATTGTATGAGGACATATTTTGATGGAAGTGGATTTCTTTGACAAAGAGACCTGAGTTTCAATTGATAAATGACGGACAAAAGCAGCTACACCCAAAGAAAGAACACTGGGAAACGAATGTAAACTATCTGCATTTTTGTTTTTCTTCCCGGGTTATTTATACCTTCTGAATCCAATTCTCCCTACGCAACAAGAGAACTGTTCGGTTCTGCAAACATATATTGTATCTAGGATATACTGCAACATATCCAACATATAAAGGACTGCTTGCCATCTAGGGGAGGGGGTGGAGGGAGGGAGGGGGAAAAAAATCGGAACAGAAACGAGTGTCAATATAATGTAATTATTAAATAAAAAATTAAAAAAAAAAGAAAGTTAAGATCCAGGTTATTAAAATTATGGAAAAAAAAACTCTATAGATTAATCATTCTTATCCTTTAATGTCATTTTGATCTGCTAATTATATCAATGTTATCAACAAAGATCTCTGAGTGGAAAATATATTGAATCTAAACATTAAGTTTTCATCTGACTTAGCTCATCCTTTTGCTTTATATGACCATAAAATAGTCTCCATTGATTGTATTTAACCTATATATGAGAAATCTGATACTACACATTAGATCATCTGACTATTCAATTTCCTAATCCAATGGATATGGCTTAGCTTTGGGATTTCATTGGTATAATTAACAACTCCCAGATAAAAACAAAACAAAACAAAACAAAAACAAAAACAAACTTCTATTGACCTGTTTGGGTTTGCATTTTCTCTGAAGCCTATTATCTTAATTGACTAAAACAATTAGACATCAAGACAATGAGAAGTAACCTGCTCAGAGACAGACAGTTATGCCAAAGGTGGAATTTAACAAGCACTTTACAATGCCTTTCTGGGTTCTTTGGTTTGGGGCTGGCTTTCCATCCACTATGTTTCATTGTCTGTTTTTTTCTCCCTACCGATAACTTCCCCATTTTATTCTATGTCTGTTTCCTTTTCTTTCTCTCTGATTTTTAGTTTCCAATTCTTTTTTGTGTCATTTTCCTCCCTACCATATTTGGTGTGAGTGGTGTAAGCTCCCATTGGACTTTCCTGTCCTTTATGATTATCAGAACTATCAGATATCCTTTCCAAACTTCTATTTCTGTGCTTTAGGTAAACCATTTCTTCTCTCTGAAACTTAATTTCCTAATTTGTAGAAAAATATAATTCCCTAAAATTCTTTTCAATTCTGAAATTCTTGAAAAAAACTGGTCTCTGTGGAATGCTCTTTAATTTTTGCTTAAGTTCCTTATCCTTTCATGCAAATTATGCTTATCTATTTTGTTTTTTACTTTCCTATATTCCTTCTTCATTTTCTTTTTTTAAGGGGGTTAGTTTTCTTCTCTAATCTCTGCACTTCATTAAAAAGTTCTTTGGGTAGAAATATATACTTTGTTTTTTGATAACTTTGGCTATAATATTTTCTTTGGGATGTTTACTTGTGTCAAACTTTTTTTTAAAAAATGCATTTTTCCAATATCAATTGTTCATGGATAGTCCAAGCTAATATAATAAAAATGAAATTCTGCCTAAATTGGTCTATTTGTTCAGTGCCATGCCAATCAAACATCCAAATATTTTTTATAGAACTAGAAAATAATAATAACAAAATCTGGAAGAAAAAAAGATCAAGACTATCAAGGGAATTAATGAAAAAAATAAAAAGGATAGTAGCTTAGCAGTGCCAAACCTAAAACTATATTATAAAGCAACAGTCATCAAAACCATTTGATACTGGCTAAGAAATAGAGTGGTGGATCAGTGGAATAGATTAGATACACACAACACAATAATCAAGATCTACAGTAATCTATTATTTGACTAACCTCCAAACTCTAGCTTCTAGAATGAGAACTCACTATTTGAAAAAAAAAATTGCTGTGAAAACTGAAAAATATTATGTCAGAAACTCAGCATACACCTAATCTCATACTCATACCAAAATAAGGTTAAAATGGGTAAATGATTTGGTACAGTGGTTTTTCAAGACACTGTAGCTACCTTCTTACCCAATAATAGCAGGAAAATTGTGGAAAAGGATAAAAAGAAAGTATCAAAAGTATATGCTGACTAAAACATTCATTTAGCCATTGGTTCTTTTAATGTGTATTCTCTATTCCTTGACTAACATTAGTGATCACACTAAATAGAAATTATTAAACTACATTCATATGAAACTTGCTGTAAATAACATCAAAAGATTAATAATTAGATGGAAAGAGAGGACACAGCATGTTTTTTTTTTACCTTCTTCATTTATTCAGCTTTAGAAAATGAATGCTGTATAGATGTATATGGGGATGCTTATAGGTTAACAGATTAGGACCTTAAGTCAGATACCTCCTTAAGTCAAGTGCTCTTGGGTCTGACCACAAATGATGTGACTCCAACAGCTATAAGAACCAGGCAGAACAGCAAAGGTTTACAAGTGAAATGTGTTTTTTTTTTAAGTTTGAAAAGATACAACATTAAAAAATCTAAATTTCTGAAGATTAATTAATTATCAAGTACCAATGAAGTAGACACTCAAGCAGTTTGAACATTATCCTGTTCATTTCTCAAAGAGATCTCTTCAGGAGGACCCCAGGACAACAGGCAGGAAACAAGGTACCTACTATGAGATGAGGGCAATTGTAAACTAAATCTAAGAGTCACAGTCTTCTGTCCCATTGACTTTTATCCTGCTTTAACCCTTTCCCAACAAGGGGACAAGGCAGGGTCCCATCTAGATTACAAGAATATGCCATATTGCCTGCCTCATCCTGAAGTATCATTTTAAAAAGAAAAATGAGAAAAACTAAAGACAAATTAATAAGCCACTTTCTTTTTCCCATTTTAACTGTTCTTCAGTTTGGGCTTGAAAGTTCAAGTCAAAGCTTTGCCTTTATTTAACCTAACTTCATGGCTAATCCAGCAAGCAGCCATTTTCCTAAATTAAGACAAATATTTTATGCCAAAAGGATCACGGGTTCCATTTGGTTCCACTGTATTTACTTTAAAATACACTGATGGGGGAGATGGAGGCTGGGGAGAAAGCAGAATCTTCATTAAAGGACAGCATGACAGACAGCAGAACATTAATTAGATCTTTAAGGAATTTATTTCATTCTGAATGAAATACATAATTAATTTTCTTAAGTATAAAATCAAGTCATCACTGAATTCAGGAATAAGATAGGCATTGGCTGTAGATACAATTACATCTGTAAATGCTAATTTTAAATCTGGAGAGGAACAGCATTCATTGCATTAATCTTATGGGTTGGGATTTCTGGTGAAATTCCTATATCTACATACTATTTTTAATATAATTTACATTTGTAGTAAGTCTACCATGATCCCAGCTCAATGGGTTTTGACTTCAGAAAATCCATGGATTATGTAATTGGTTGTCACTGCTATAGCCACTGCCTGAAGAGGCCTGCTTTTTGGTATTTGCTACATTGAGTCTTCATCCTTTAAGTTCTTCCTGCAAAAAGGACACATGTCATGCAATTCCAATCATGGCACAATAAGCTGCTGTGAAAGAAGTGGTTGCAAGATAACTGCCAGACTTGTTCTTTGAGTGTGTATTCTTCTTTCAACATTAGACAGTCTAAACCCATACCAAATTGTTCCTGACTTACACTGTTAGAAAATGCATGCTCTTTTCTTTATTAGCTGGGGAAAACCCATCTGGGGGGAAACCGGGGGAGTGCAATGAATAGTCTTGAAATCAGGAGGACCTGAGTTCAAATTTGACCTCAGACACTTAACACTTCCTAGTTGTGTGACCCTGGGCAAGTCACTTAATCCCAATTGCCTCAGCAAAAAAAAAAAAAATACTGGAATTGGCAAGGCTTGTTCTACTATACATCCAATGAGAACAAATAATATGAGTGGACATTTATCTTTCAATAATAAATATCAGGGTGCCATGCTTAAAGAGTCAGGTCTGTTGTCAGCAAGTCCTGAAGCAAATGCCAAACTAGATGTCTGACTCTGGGTATGTTATTTAAATTCTGTAGACCTCATTTTGTAAATTGGTAAAGTGAAGGTAATAATAGTACTTACTTCCCAGGGTTGTGGAAATAAAATGAGATAATAATCAAAAATATTTTACACGCCTTAAAACACCACATAAATGTTAGCTATAATTTTTATTTGTAATTGTAGCTAATTCATCCAAAACTAATTTAAGAGATGAATAAAGAAATTCCATGAAGATTTTCTAGCCAATCAAATAAATATTATTTATTAACTGGATACAACATGCCAGGCACAATGCTAAGCACTGAGGATACAAATAAAAGAGGAAAGAAAACAGTCCCTACTCTCAAGAAGCTTATAGTGTAATATAACCAACATGTAAAAATTATACATAAATAAAATATATAGAAGATAATTTGGAATTAACTTCAGAAAGAAACCATTAAGATTAAGAAGGAATGAGAAAGATCTCTTTCGTGAAATGTTGGCTGCAACTTAAAGGAATCCAAGGAAGCTAAAAAGCAGAAATAAATAGAAAAACTTTCCAGAAATTGGGGAAAGTCACTGAAAATTCTTAGAGTTGGGAGATAGTGTCATGTTCAAGGAAAAGAAAGGAAGACAGTATCATTAGATCACTCTTGAGTGTATACTGGGTAAATATTTAAGTTCTATTAAAATTCTATTATAGTTTTATCATATATAGTGCTATAATAAATAGTTCTATATAAGTCTACATAGAATTATAGTTAGTACTAAGTCAGTTCTCTGGGGGAAATAGACATACTTGTAATTTCATCTGCATTAGTAATGTTTTCTAACACTTGGCCACTGTTTGGATATGAAGTTTGGGTTAGAATGAGAAGTTAAGGATGACAAGTAGACTGTGAATCTGAGTAACAAGGAAAATGTTATCCTCTACAATGAGAAAGGAGTTTGGAAGAGGAAATGGTTTTCAATAACAATAATGGATTCAGTTTTGGACATATTAAATTTAAATGTCATAAGTTTCCAGTTTTAGATGTCTAAAAGGTACTTTGGTTGGAGTGGAAGCTATGGCTGGACAAGCAGATCTCAAAGCATCTTCATAAAGAATATAATTGAATCCATAGTAACTAATAAAGGTACCAAGAGAAATACTTATAGAAAGAAAAGAATGTTCAGAATAGAACTTTGAGGACTCCTTACTGTTATAGGTGATGGCATAGATGAAAACACAGAAAAAAAAAAGACTGGAAAGAAGTTGTAAAAATGGTAAGGAGAAAAGACCTAAAGAGAAGATTATTAAGGACAAGAGTGATCAATAGCTTCAAAGGCTATATAGCATAAGAAGGATAATGACTGAGATTGACTTGAGAATAAAGCAAACATTAGTAACTGAATAGAGCAATTTCAATTGTGTGATGAGGTTAGAAGCCAGAGTGCAAAAGAGTCAAGGAGAGAGTGAAAGGATAGCAAGTGGAGATGCCTATTATAAATGACCTTCTAAAGAAGTTTGGCCAGAAAAGGGAAGAGAGACACAGAATAGAGCTAGTAAGCATAGATGGATTAAATGAGGACTTTCAGAATAGTGAGTAAAATCTGTTTATCTATACAACAATTTCAAAGAATGTATATACTGGAGAAGGTAATGAAAACTGTTGGAAAATATGGAAAGCTTCATGAATTGAAAAAACCAGATGATCATAAACCACTGAGAAGAACAATAACAGTATAGTATGAACACTATTTTTAGTAAGAAAGTAAAAAAAAAAAAAAACCAATAGTGGGCATGCAAATCATTTACAAAATTAGATTGATAATATTTAATGAAGAGTAAGCAACTATTTATCAACATGAAAGTTGCTTCTGAATCAGTTTTCTATCTATAACTATGATAGTATATTAACTTATTTTTTAAAAGTCCAAGTAAACATCAGATTAGAAGAAAAACAATTTATATGAGAAGTGATAAAACATTGTTTGTAATTACAGTTCCAACTCAAAATATTTAAACAAAAAATTGCAAACTATACATTCAAATAAAATAGGATTTGAATTTAAGACATACTTTTACTATTACTATTTTCTCAAGTATTCTAAATTATTGAAATCCACCACCACAACAAAATTTTGAGATTTTTAAATAGCAAAAGGTTAATCTTCTTTTTCAAGTACAAAGACATATCATTTAAGGTAGAAGATATACTTAAATGTGCACAAAAAACCATCTTGATTAAAATCACTTTAGAAAATGTAAAATAGGAGCAGAGTTTAAGACTAAGATCTAACTAAGATTCTCTTTGAAAAATAGTTTGTAAACAAAAATAAAAGGAAATGGAATTGATCTGTTTGCATTTTATAGATATTCACTTCTCCCTTTTTAAATAAACAGAATTAGTGAAACCATCATATCTGAGCTTAATTATTTTTTGTATGATCTGGTAAGTAAAGAAGTAGTAATAGAATTTAAAGAAATGGAATCATGAGAAATACCTAGACCTGAACAGCTATATTCAGAAGAATTCTGTGCTAGATGAAATAAAGAATATTTAAGAGAAGTCAGTGGTCATTTCTCAAGATTTCCAAAGAATATGGAATAATATTTCAAAAAATGAAATGAAAAAATGTGCTATTTTTAAAGTAACAAAGTAGAAATTAACAACTTTAATCTCAGATATTTGCTTTCTTATATTTTCATAGAAGTATTTGACTTGAAGATTTTGTTCAAATGGGGTGACTTTCACAGATACATCAGAATGATGATCTTTATTAAAAAAAATGGGCTATCATGATAAATGTATTCAACAAGAGGATTGCATGGGAGTAGTATATTGTACAGAATTGCACTTGGGGAAATTACACAGAGGTTTCTATGATACCAAATTACTGCCTCTAAAAAACCAATCTCTTTAACAGAAATATATGCTTGGTCTTTCCTAATAGCTGCAAATCATACAAAAGAGCCATAATTTTAGAAAAATTAAAATGACAACCCAAAGGACAATAGGAGATACATGATGAGCAATCTCAGGCAGCATTTTGTTACTATTAATAGTTTACATATCAAATAATAGCTTAAATATTCTGCAGAATGTAAATAAAAAAGGAAATATGGAGATATAAAGAATGCGGACAAAGAATGGACAGCCTGAGTCATATATAAGTAAATCTGAAAGTAATTAAAATAACAAAAAAAATACATATAAGATTTGTTAAAATAATAGCTAGCATTATGTATTTAAGGTTTACAAAACTTATAAAGCTTTATAAATATCTCATTTGAGTCTCATAATAACATTACAAGAGAAATATTGTTACTTCCTCCTTTTTACATAAGAGGAAAATGAGGAACAATGGGTAAGTTATATCTTTTTTTTTTTGATCTGTGATTTCATTAGTATTTGTAACTCATAGATATGAAACTCCTACCAATGAATATCACCACCTGTTTTGCAACTTACTGCATTAGATAGCTTCCAGGGGGGCATTGAAGAGTTACATGACTTGTCTAGACTCAAGCCCAAGAGGCAGAATTGAACTCATATCTTCCCTTTGCCAAGGGAAGCTATTTATTCCATGCATCACATATCAGATATTCTTATACTATTACTATTTGTGCTACAGTACTATTGTACTATTAACAAAAATTTTACTAATCTGATATCTTTCCCTCACTGACTATTGTAAAAAAAAATTCCAAATCCCAAACCTGTTTCATATGAAGCACAATAAATTCTATTTTCCATTTTAATCTGTTGGTTTGTTTCTTTGTTTGAAATAGTTTCTCTTCTTTGAATATACTATGATTTCTATCTCTCAATGTCTATGCTGTCATGTTGTTTGAAAAATGTTCATATGCATATCTATATGATTTTTAGTACCTCAAGTCTTCATTTGAATTCTTAAATATTTTTGCCTATTGTTTTTTATTTCTTTCATTTGATGGGAGTGGCTTTAGCCTGTAATGGGCTGAAGCTCGAGTTGATGCACTGAGGTCCCAAGCACATGAGGCTAAATAGTAATTGGACCATACTCTATTAATATATATGCTTGGAGAAACAATGGCCCCACCCACTCTTTGTGCAAGTCCTGATGTGTTGTAGGAAATGACGATTTTGGTGGGTGGAGGCAGAGGAGCGGAGAGATAAGCAGAAAGAGACTGCTGGCTGGCATCTTGTTGCAACTGCTCACATTGCTAATACCCCTTCACCTCAAAAAGAATAAAGATTGAAGATTTTCACTTAACCTGCATTCCTGACTCCAGCTGATTTTAAAATATGTGGTCATCACATTAGCCTTTGGAAAAATTTGCTCAGCAACAACAGTCACGCTACCCTGTAACAAAGGCTTTTTTGGGGAGGACTTAAGGCATATGTGACTAACCATGTTTACAAAACTAATTATTTGAAACGTACAGTATGACCCAAGTCCCCTGCACCTTGCTAGGTGGGGCAACCACATTCCATTTTTCTGTTACTTGCAGTTAACTGGTCATGTAAAAACTAACTCAGCCCTTGACACCTTGTCCAGAAAACTGGTGTAAATATCAGACCCTTTTTGTCTAGCTTGCTGTTGGTCTCTTAAGGAATAAACCTACCTTACTGTTCTCATTAAAATCTTCCTTGACTGAGAATCAACTTGTTCTCTGAAGTTCTTTTCCTAAGTTAACAACCAATTAATCCTGACAAACCCTCATCACACTTATCTAGAGCTGACTATTCATGAGTTACTGCAGGTTTTCCTCCTCCTGAGACATGCATTTACTGTTTCTAGATTCTTATCTTTTATTTTTGATCTTTGGATACATTCTTTCCTCTGGATACTACCCATCTTTTTCTCATTTTTTTCATTAAAGGGAGAAGGAAAATTAGAGATAACCTAGCTCAACCCCCTTATTTTAAAAATGGGAAAACTCAAGCTCAAAGGATGGGAGTGATTTGGTTGAGGTCATCCAAATTGATTTACTGATTGTTATGGCATGAAATCAAGGTCCTTAACACTGATTGCACTTATGAAGATCTCCACCTTAAGAATGCCCTTAAAAAAAAATGTGACGCTAAGAATAGAATAGAACACTCTTGATGAATTCTAACTGAAAAAAAATACAACAGTACTTCTGTCTTACTGGTCCTTAATATTATGCATCTGATGATCCATTTCAGTCAATTATATTGGCCTTATAACCAATTAAAATCCCCATGCACTCTCTTTTGGATTAGCTGTGGGCAGTTTTTCTTTGGATGTAGATCCCACAGACACTCTACATTGTTTCTTATCCTTGCCCTTCTTTCTGTCTTTTTACCTTCAAGCTTTTGTGAAGTAAAAGGAAAAAATATACACCAATTGTTTTCTTTCATTTTACTTTTTCTCCCTCCCTTTTCTTATTCTTTTTCTTCCCTTCTTCTATGCTATCCCAGTTTTTCAACTCCATTTTTTTCTCTTTTCCTCTTTCAGTTTCCCACTTGCTGTTGTTTGCTTTCACCATTGAAGCAGTGTGAGGAAAAATGGACTTAGCATAACCAAACTGATATAGAATTTCCTGTTCTCTTTGAAGATTTTTTCTGTATTTCTCACATGGTTTATATTTACCCCATGAACTCATTGTCTATACCTTTTAACCTTTTGATAAGCCTGCTTCAGTTATAAGAATGTGCCCTTTGTCACCTGATTCTCTACTTACTTATCTCCTTTTGGATATTTTGCTCAGAATTCATGTAAAAGAATCACATTTGATCATTTAAAATTTGATTATTTGAAGTAGGTTGGAAATTATTCTAATTTATAGGTGAAAACATTGAGAATGAGAGGAGTGAAGTGGCACTCAAAGTAATCATGGAAGGTAAGTTGTTAGGAGCCCTGACCTTTCCTTCCATAAACCCAAATTAGCATGAAAAATTGGAGAATATTCCCCAGGGTTTTCAAAAGCAAGAAAGCACTTCAGTGAGGTGAATAGAGTAAGGTTCCGAGGACTGAAATCCAAGGTTGAATCCTGCATTTTCACTTATACTGTGACCATGAATAAGCCCCTTTAACTCTGAGACACGTTTTCCTAATCTAGGAAATGGAGATAAGAATAATTTTTATTACTTACTCCTAACCTATCTTGTGAATAATAAATGTAATAATATGTATATTTAAAAATAAAACTTTAAATACTTTATACTTTAAAAGACTATGGAAATTTAAATTAGTAGCATTATTGATGTTGATGATGAAGATGGTGATTATGATGATGATGATGATGATAGTAATAAACCATGACTGGGGAGTAATGAAAATTAGTACATTATGAGGAAATTTCCAAGAAGTGTTCATTGGACAAATATTTGTTGAAAACTATGCATTGGCACTAGATTTCTTTTCTTTTTGTATACCTATTTAAAACACAAATGTTTTTGTAGCACAGATTGAGAATGTTCATTATTGAAAACATAAGTTGAACAAGTTTTTACTAATTATTTCACCACTTAAATCTACATTGACTCAAAGATTTTGTGATTGGCAAATGTGCCATCGTGTGAAATCACTTTATCACAAGAAAATTTAAAAAGACTATCCATTGTGCTCTCCAATATGTAAAAAGATGGGCTTGCCAGAGATACTCCTATTCAATAGGATGCTTTTTTCAATTAGGATATAGATTTTTATTTCCATGGGAAATATTTTCATGAAAAATTTCAAGGGAATTTCTATGATATATTTTGTTTTTGAAAGATGTTGTCTTTAAAATAGTTTACTTTTCCAAAAAAGGAATGTTTTAAAAGCTATTGAGTCATTGTTTAGGTAGATTCTGGTATACTTAATGGCATAGTCAATGAAAAAGAGACAGAGACAGATATAGAGAGGCATAGAGACAGAGACAGAGAGACAAAGACAGAGAGAAGGAGAGGGGGGAGAAGAAATACTTTAAAATGATGAATAAAAAAGTAGTTGGTTCCTGTGATCATAGATATGAAATATGGACTTGGAACAAAATATTTTGTAGCTAGTAAATTAAACCATAACCCATTTATCAAGATGTCCTAAACCTGGCAATGTATTTTAACCTTTCTATAATTCTGGGAAAAGTTGATGAACTGAATACATGTAAAATACAACCCAAATCTAAGATGTCTAATAGCTCCAAGTTAATGATTCATCACCACAGCCTTTTCCCTTAAAATACAATGCCGGCAAGTACAATCCCAAAGTCCCCAACACCTCTATTTCAGTGCATCAAATTATGAGTTGGTGAATAGGAAATCAGAAATAATAGATGTCCCTACCCTATGGGAGCTTGAGTGCCTGGCCTGGAGTAATTCCTATTTGTAAAGCAACTAGGCAATTCCCTTGTCTGTGACAATATGTTTGACCTGTATTTCTTTCCCAGTGAGTCTTGAAATAAGCAATTAGAAGACAGCATTTTCATCTGTGTGATATATAATGTACAAAGAAACACTCGACCTTCAAAGCATGAGTAAAATCAAGAATTGGTGATTGCTTTTTGACTTTTCAAATACTTGGATAAACTGAATGGCTGGATTAGAATCTCTTGAGTTAAACATGCTGTTCTAATAACAGTTTGGCTATAGGCTGCATGAGAAATCTGGACATTATGGCCCAAATCAGAGCATTGGGTTCAACAGCTTTTGTTTCTATTAAATTTTTGCACTGTAGAAGTTCAAGAAATTATCAAAGGTTCAGTGGGTGTGTAGAAGATTTGGATCAGAAATAATGACAGCTTTTAACATAGCAAGAAGCTGATGCACCAACATCTGGTCAGCAGAAATCCATTTTTTTGGGGAGAGATTTTTTTTTTTTTTGCTGCTAGTTCTATGAGGAGAAGAGGAAATGTATCAAGAATTAGTAAATGTCTAGGATCAAAATATCTCATGCAATTTCTATTTCTTAGTAGATAATAGAATGTAATATAACTCTTGGAAATGTAGCTATTAATCGTGGTGTTGGGGTTAACAGCATATGAGATCCAGATATTGGTTGAGCAATCTGTGTAACTTATAACATCATTTAAAAAGCAGTGGGGTCATTAGAAGGAGAAACTTCAGAATAACTCTATTGAATCAGTGAAATTTAGAATTGGAAAGAAACATCGAGATCATATGGTCAGTACTTTTTCATTTTGTTGATATTAAATTTGAAACTCAAAGCGGGTAAATGACTTACCCAAAATCATAAACTGAATTTTACATAGATAGTTAATTAGTTGATTGTGTGAAATCTGTAACTATGGTCAGTTCTGCTTTGTCCTAGTGTGTTTAGCATGAAATCATTTATTTTGAGTTAAAATAAAAGAACTTGACAGATCATTTTAGTTTTGACATATTTGTAAGATAACAAAAATATATAATTTCTTTAGAAATGGAAATTAAATTTTACAAATAAACTTTGAGTTTTGTTATTTTTTAACAGAACCTTTCAAAATCTGAGTTTACTAGAGAGCTCTCTGTAAATTCATATCAGTTTTTAAGTAGTTTTCCCTTTATTTTTCCTGAAATGATAAGATTCCACCTGCCTTTTCTACCTTCCCTATTAATTTTTAAATATTTTCCCCTAAAATTTAGGATACATATGACTTCTTCCCAGAGTTTCCATTCTCCAGACTAACTCTAAAATTATCTACTTACCTTACTCTTCATTTTTACATCAACCACTTCTCTCCAGATAAGGAATGACACACATATGACAATCCCTGACCATTTCTTCTACTTTTACACAGGTAAAAATGTCTACAAAGAAAAAAAAAAAAACAAATAATTTCCTGATGATCTGCTTTTAATAGGAAAAGACAAAGTAAATACCTAAGTAGTTGAAATCCTCAATCTATGCTATTTCTTGTGTCTGTCAATTTGGCGATCTGTATGAGGAACTTATCTGCTTCTATCTGAATGATTACTCTATATTATATTCATACAGTGATATTATTTCCTTTTTAATTAGTTTATGTGTATCTATTACCTAGGTCCATAGATTTTTAATCAGAATTTTTTTTTATATTCAGTGCTAGTATTTTTGATTTTTTTAATGACACAAATGGGTCATTCCATTAAATTTCCACTAAATTTCAGTAATGCATAAAATTAGTTTTATCCTCATCTAAATATTAAATTCACTTTGTTTGAAAACCATCTCGGGACTTAAGCACTTTTCCCAACATTTCTTCCTAAGAGAAATGATTATTAGAAACCAGTGATTTGGGGAGATACAGAGTTCCCCTTTTTTCTATACTTCTCTCATTTTCAAAGTTCAGTTTCTTGAAGGACATTACTGACAATGAAATTGAATTAACTCTCTTCAATCTTGATCAGATCCCATACAAGCATACAAAGAATTTAATCTAAGGTGAGGAAACCCATTTCATTCTATTCATATTTAGACAGAGATTGATTATTTGCTCAAACTTCCCAAAGCTGGGAAAGGTCTGAATATAGAAATAGCCTATTTGTTCAAGAGTGACATAATGTCATTCTCTCACCCTCTTATTGTAGTGAGCCCACATTTCATTGTATATTCATTCTCTCATTAATTATTAACCAATCACAGTTCATTGCTACCCTCTGGAATACCCACTTTTCCATTGTTATATAAGATGTGCATCTGCCACCATAATGGTTTTTGGCGTTTGATGCTTTTTATTAAAATGTTTAAATTCCTCATTCTATCTATTTTTCCTGTGAATAATAGAATAATTGTCCATTTTTTGTTCTCCTTTTTATATCATATCTAATATTGTACATGACATCTAGACTTAGTCTTATTCAAGTACCTCTCTATTTCTTTCTATATTTAGAAGTCTCAGGAGATAAATACCTATTTTGGACACATCTTTATACTCATTAGTTTACTTCCCATGTCCTTTCATTTCTGAAATTCTTCCACCACAGAGATCTTATTCACTTTGTCAGACTTTCAGAGGCTCTTTATGACAGCCAAATTGATCTGCAGTTCCCCAGAACAAGCATTCTATATTTTTTTCTTCATGCCTTTGTAATGTCTGGGAATAGTCCATCTCCTCATATCCTTCTTATAGAATTCCTAGATTTCTTCAAAGTACAACTGAAGTGATAACTTGTACATAGATCTTGCTTAACTGCTCTCATACTTATTAATACTTTCTCTCTCTTGAAATTACCTTGTAGCTACTGTATATTTCCTTATTTGTGTATCTTAATATGATACCAGAATACAGTCCTTGAAGTCAATAACTATTTTATTTTTGTACCCTATATAATTCACTAGACTTTATATAATCCATTCTATATATTAAGCTTTTAATAAATATATTTTGAATTTGAATTAATTGAAGTCCCCAACTTCAAGAAGAAAAAAAAAAAAAAAACTATAATCTGTGTTTACAAGTGTTGAAGCTACCCATCTAGAATTTCTTTCCAGGTCTCTTAGTATAGTATCTATAATTTATTCCTAAACAAATAACTTGAAGCATTGAATGATCGATTACATCTTCATATCCCAGACCATGATTAGTACAATAAAACATCATGTTCTTTGGTTTGTGCCAAATAGGAATTTTATAAGCAAAATGGAGCCAACTGTTGGAAATAAACTTATTAAATGCCTGCAATCCATGCCTCTCAGACACAACTGTCATGATACATATGTATTTGGGTGGAACTGGCTAATTTTTTAAAATTACTTTTTAAATCAAATCAAAGTAATGATATTTTCTTCTTTTTTTTTTAACTGTTAATATCAGAACAATTTCCTAAGGATGACAAGTTGCTTCCATTAGGATTGAGAAGTCCAGACAAAATAATTATCACTTATATGTATAGTGTTAATTTGATTCTTTTCAGTTAAAAAATGTACCTTTTATGAGTTTGCTAGTGCTTTAGTGATCCCATATTCAATTTCACTGAGATTAGTTTTACTTTTTGAATTTCATTATTGTAGAAGGATCTACTTAAACTCCTTCCATCAATGGAAAAGGTAAGTCTTCTTTCATTTATAGTCTTATCAAGTTAATTAAGTCACCAAAAAGTTAGATTATTTGCCTGTGTTACATTGTCAGAGGCAGAACATGAACCCAGGGCAGCGCACTATCCTTTATAACCTAATGAAGTTCATGTTTACCTTAATCCTTTTTTTGAAAGAAAAAAAAGGAACAAGCTATCATATAAATGTTTGAGATATAACTAACTTATTTAACATCTAGAGAAACAATAAGAGATTCACAACAGTTTTTTGAGCTTACCTCGAGTCAAAGTACTAAGAAGTTGAAAAAATCATAAATTGAACTTCGCTCCATTAAATATAGCCACAAATATGTGAGAGATCATATATATATATTTATGTACATGTAGATAATATGTGTATATGCAATGTGCATCATGTGTGTTTCTATTTGTGAGTAGTTACATGTATGTATACATTATTCTAAATGATATTTATTCCCTTTGTAAATTTGTCTACTTCTTTAAGATTACTCCAATATAATCTCTAGATAAGACTTCAGTCAGAATAATAAAGTTATACTATTATCTAGTCAATACCCCCTTTTTTCTGTCTGGGCTTATCTTTTATATCTAATAATCAAGGATTCAAACCTTTCATCATCAGATTGTGTGTTTCTATAACATCAGGATAAATTTGGGGGAGAGGGTATTATAAATAATAATAATAATAATAGTATTCATATAGTGCTTTAATGTTTGCCCAATACTTAATATGCATTATCTTATTTTACCCTCCTAAAATCTCTGGGAAGTAGGTATAGTTGTTACCCCTATTGAAATTGAAGCAGCCAGAGCTTAAGCGATTTGTTGATGGATCCACAGCTAGTAAGTGTGCGAGATCAAACTTGAACTCCGGTATTCTGGGCTCCAGGTCTAGTACTCTATCTATGTATGGCACCATCTAGTAGTACTCAACTGCATCTGTAATTTCACTATTGATGGCTCTTCCTGTTTCCTTATATTATTCATGAAATATGAACCCACTCACACTCTCCCTGAGTTTATCTCTTGTACATGTACAGTGCTTTTAAACCTCAAAATCTCTCACTTTGACTATAGGTATGTTTCAACTTGCATTTCTAGAGGCCAGAATGAAGTTGGCTGTAAGTGTTGTTGGCAGTGAGTCAAACCAAGTAGAAATTGCAATTGGTTTTATGTAAGGAGAAGAAACATGTAAGAAAAAGTGGAGGAAAATAAAAGACGAAAACAAACAAACATACATACATACATACATACATATATATGTATGTATAAATGTACTATATATATATATATATATATATATATATATACATACTTCTTTCTTCCTATGATGCATTGTTCTATATGTACAACTACATCTATATACTGAGAGCTGTCCCCCACATGGGGCTGAGATGTCATTGAGTAGATCAAAGGGAAGCCAGATAGATTTTCAAGGGAGGTATTAATTCCTACCAGGAGAGGATAGTGGACAGTGGTAGATCCTTTGTTCTGCTTAGAGAGAGTATTAGTCTAGAACAACATCTGCTTCCATAAATATTGTTGGTCTGGGGCAGGGATTATTAAACTTTTCCCACTAGCGATGCTTTTCACTCCAGGTAAATAGATATATAAAATAGGTATACTAATCAAACATTTACTGATAATAAATCATAAAGAAATTTATTTTGAAACATTTCTTTGGTATACATATATATATATACATATATAATTTTATATATGATTTACATGTAATATATAAAATTATACCATTTATTAAAGATGAAAGCAAATTTGAATACTAGTGAGATGAATGTGCTGGTTTATTTTTAAATAAGGAACTAAATTTTGGTAGAATATTGGATGCCTTTTGTTGTTGCCAATTTTTTCTTAACCCCTTACATTCAGTTACGCAACTCCATAGGGAGTTGCTGCCCATGGTTTAAGAAGCTTTTATCTAGGGGATATGATTATCTTGCTAACTTCTGGTCACTGTTTCATTATTGGTAACAGAATATGAAGTTATGTAATTAAGGCTTAATCCCTTTCCCATCAAAACCATTTCCACAAATAACACACATAGCACTTAGCTACAAAACCCTTTTATCCAAATGTGTGACAAAATAGAAATCAATGAAAATATACATATAAAAATATTTTCAGGAAATACAAAGTGAAATAGATCTCCCACTGGGAGCAAAGTAACTCAGTTCAACCAAAAGAAATAGTCCAGGTTCTCTAAAAAGAAAGTTCCTAGTCATTAGTGTAGCAAACTGGAGATAGGGATATAGTAAAGACAATATGTGTGTGTCTATATATGTATAAGTGTGCATATACACATATACGTATATGTATATACGTATATGTGTATAAATAATATGCATAAATACATATATAATTATATATGCATATATTTGTACTTACATATATTAATTTTGATAAGAGAGCAGAACTTTAAGGATAAAAACTTAGCAGCATGCTTCTGAAGGTCTATCCTACTTAGCATTATACTTTGAATTTGAGAATTTGAGTCTAAAGGATGAAGAAACATGATTTTTGTTTGCTTTCAGAAATCTGCTTAAACTTCTAAGTCTACCCATTAAAGACTATAAAATTTTGACAGTGTATGCCAAAATTTTCCTGCAAACTAAGTTCAATATATTCCCCTTCCTTGGTTAAAGATTTGATAATGGATTCCAAAGGTATTTGATGAAATGACTCCAATCTCTCATAAGTTCAAAGAAAAACTTAATTTAGTCCATAATTGTAAGTATTTCATAATCATAAAATCCTCCAATAAGAAAATAAGTTCATGAATCTAAATTAACTAAATTAGAGACATCTGTTAATAAAAGATGGTCACTTTGTTATTAAACTTACACCTAATTTATTTCCCTGCTTACTTTGAGACAGCAAAAAGAAAGACTATTTCTAAGGTCATATGAACAAGCAAGAGAGAATGTCTTCTGAATTGAAAATGTTTTGAAAGATGGGTGGGTATAGCAGAGGAAGAGAGAGGGGGAGGGAGAGAGGGAAAGATTATTTTAGATAACTGACAAAAAAGATATTAAACAGTAGAAATTGTTTTCAGAGAACATGACTTCAAATCCTAATTCTGTCCCTTGAGACTAAGGGCATGTTAGTTTAGATGGCCATTGAGGAGCCTTTCAGTTTAAGATCTATGATCCTATAGTCTGAGTAGTAAGCATTCATGAGGAAACAAAAAAAAATAGACATTAAAAAGGAGCTGGGTAAAGGAGACCAGAGGGAGGAAGGTGATAGCACAGAAACACAAAAGGCTAATGCATTTCCTCTTGTAAAAGAGAAAAATAAAAATGTATGGAATAAAAAGAATAGGGACCAGGGGAAACGAGAGGAGAAGAAAAGACTTGGGACTGGTTGTAAAACATCTTGAAGAAAATAAATTAGGTAGAAAGGACTAAGCATTCTAGAAAAAAAAAAAAAAGAACAAATTTGTCCAAGCAATAAGTACATTAAGTAGAGTGCAGTGGTAAATATAAAAGAGGACCAATTAAACTACTGTAATTTAATTCAGTTTGTTACAGTGATTATCTTTAAAATGTTTTACTCAACTATCTACAGCTTATTCTAATGACACTACCTCATCTTTTCAAATGAATTTGTATGATATTTGTCCCACAAAGCTTTCAATGTTATTTGCATTATTTCTTGTTCTTTATCTGATTATATTATCATAAGTGACACAGTAAATGAATATAATAAAATGTATCTTTAAAGACATGCTTGATAGGAAAAAGAAGTGGGTTGGCAATATAATGAAGGTCTGGGTGGTAACAGATAAATATCTTGGGGGTTGTGCGGCCCCCCACAATTTCAAAGGCATTGAAAAGGTCCCAAAAGTGTTGGGTAGACTCTTTCTTAATGGAATTTTATACATCATGTATAAGCATTTCACAGTATGGGGAAATATGGATGAGTACAATCTGCAAGTGAGGAGAGAATTCCTTGTCAGGGAGATCACAAAATGGAATGAATAATAATCTATAAATAAAAAACTAAATACTTAGTTTATTCTTAGAGAATTAAGAGTATCTGACGTTCAGAATGGATGTCTGGGGAAATAAAGATAATTGTTTAATACCTGATCTTTTTCCTTTGTATATATAAGACTGTTCTCTTTTAAAAACTTTGACTTTTTTTGGCATCACTATTTTTGGACTTCCTTGAGCTCTCCACCATGGCCTTATTAAACTTATCACCACTAAGCCCAATCATCTTGGTACTTATAATTTATTAATACTCTGCCCCTCTGATTGAAAGGGGGAGTAATTTAACCTCCATTTAAGGGAATTAGAGGTGGACAGGAGAGATATCTCTTCGGATATCTCTTCATTTCCCATTTTACTGGACTCAACTTTGATGTCTTCTGCAGAGATCATTTTGCCTTTCTTTAACTTCACTGTGCTCCTGGGGTAGTTTCCTCTCACTCTCATACCTTCTGGTTTAGTGTTGTACACTGAATTATAAGCTCCTTGAGGAAAGGGATTGTCTTTGTTTTTCATATTTGTAACCCTTGCATTTAGCACATAGTCTGGGACATAGTAATCACACACACACAAAGACACAACCACATATGTATGTATATAAATGTATATATTCATGTAGGTATTATTATGTATGTATATAGATATATAGATATATATATATAAATATATGTACAATAATGCAATACTCTCTCTCTCCCCCCTTCTATATATCAATATATATATAATTTTTTTCAATGTGGATTACACTGATCAAAAGAAGCAGCAGTGAAAAATACCACTAGCAGCTCAAAAGGAGACATAATAATAGGTGCAATAATATGCACCTAATAGCCTGCCTGCCTGACTGAAGGAATGAATGAATGAAAAATCAATTATAAAGTGTTACTAGATGCCAGACCCTGTGCTAAGGGTTAAGGATATACATAAAAGCAAAAATTACAATCCCTTCATTCAAAGAGCTTACATTCTAAGGGGACATGACAATACATGTAAGTGAACTACCATTAAAATCTGTTAAGTGGGCATTTACCCTAACATATTGGGAACCAGGTCTCTGTACTGCTCCTGACTAATGAAACAATGCTGTCGTCAGCCAAACCCTGCCTTCTCACTAAAATTTGGAAATTATAAGGACAAGTTACAGAGGCAATGAAAACTAAGGGTATATCAAATTTGCAAAATAGCTATATCTGGTAGGGAGTGAACCCTTTGGTCATTTTACACTTCCTAAAGGAGGGAAGGAGTGGTTCATCAGCATATGGAAAACACAACAGAGACAAAAATCTTACCTCCAAGGCAAAGTTTCTGCTTCTTTTCTCCAACAGATCTTGTATATAGAGCAACAGAAGAACCTTAAGCTTTTCTGGGGGGAAGAGAGAAGGGAAATGGGAAATCATGACTCTTAGAGCTAGTTGACAATTATTGGACAAATGACCATTTTCAGGTTATGTAATGCCAGAGAAACTGAGGCAAAAACAGAGATTGGTTTTTAATATTTTAATGTGGAGAATTTAGATTAGCCAAGCCAGCCAGCTACATGAGACTCTTGTCTCAAAGCATTCAGCAGCAAACAAATAATAAATTAAAGCAATTTATAGGGCTCCAGCTATAGGGAAAGAAAGGTAGTGGGGCGAGAATACTGGGTGAATGGACAAGCCATAGTTTCAAGAAAGGATCATAACTTAGTCCTGACAGGATTGGGGTCAAGATCAAAAAGTCAAGGACAGGTGATAGAGAGATGAGGAGCAATACTCAGAGGGGGAATTATCCCAGCAAGCATATGAAATAAGGCACCTGGAGTTTTATGATTCAATAGTATTCCAGAGTCTCCAGTCCTAATGGCAAGGAACAAAGGATTGGGGCTATAATAATTTTATTCAAGGCATAATAATTCAGGGAAATGGAGGATTACACTTGTGGTCTAGCCTGGTAAATATAGTGTTACCTTTTTTTTTTCCTTTGAAGTTCTTTCAATCCATATTTTTAAGGAACTCATTTTTGTTTTTCTGTTGAAAAGCATTTCTAAGAAAATAAAAAGAAAAGGAAAGTCCTTGAAGCATGGACAAAGAAAGAAGAAAGCAGAAGAAAGTCCAGAAGGAAATACAAAGAAACCAAACAAATTTTATATATTCTATTTATTAAATACCTAAAATACCAGAAAATGTGTAGAGATAGTTTCACATACAAGATTTTTCCCCTTGTTGAGCTTTGTATATAAAAATGCTCATTTTATTTTCTGTTTGTAAAATTCAGAATAACAAAGAGCAAAAAATAAAAATGCAAATTTATGTAAATGCCTCACATAGGCAAAATTTGTCTTTAACACTCCCCACCACCCCTTCCTATCACACATAGCAGTATTATTTTTAATTTTAAAAAAATTGAAATTCTCAGATAACACTTCTGTTTCTAATGCTTTTTATAAATTTTATTTTGGCTAATTCCCTTGTTTATTTTATTTCATTATTAATATGCAATTCTTTATGAATCATTTTGGGAGAGAAAAATCAGAACAAAAGGGAAAAACCACGAGAGAAAAAAAAAAAAAACAGAAAAAAGAAGTGAACATAGCATGTGTTGATTTAAATTCAATATCCATACACCTCTTTTTTGATGCAGATGGCATGTTTTATCCAAAATTTATTGGAATTGCCTTGGATCATTGAACCACTGAGAAAAACCAAGTCTTTCATAGTTGATCACCTCACATTCTTGCCATTATTGTATATAATGTATTGCTGATTCTGCTTGTTTTGTCCAGCCTCAGTTCATGTAAATTTTTGTAGGCCTTTCTAAAATCAGATAGTTCATCATTTTTAATAGAACAATAAAATTCCATTACCTTCATATACTACAACTTATTCAGCCATTTCCCAATTGAGGGGAATCTACTCATTTTCCAATTCTTTGCTGAAAAAACAGCCACAAACATTTTTGTACATGTGAGTCCTTTCCCCTAATTTGTGATTTCCTTGGGTTACAGACCCAGTAGTGATACTATTAGGTCAAAGGGTATGCACAATTTTATAGCCCTTTTGGGATAGTTCCAAATTTCTCTCCAAAATATTTGGCTAATTCTCTATAGAAAACAGCTTAGTAGATAAAGAACTAGCATGGAAACCAGGAAGACCAGGTTCAAGTCATACATGTGACATAAAATGGATTTGTTTTAGGAAACTAGTTACTTGATCTCTCCATATTTTCAGGCAATTGTCTACATCCTAAATAGGGTGATATACCTACCTGCATTAGGAACCATGCCTAATTTGGGAGTTCCCTATGCCAATGAAATCACAAGTCTAATGCTTTTAAGCTAAATCAAAAGGACAACTTCTAATGCTACCTGTATTTGTTAATATTATTTTATTTTTCCAAATATATGCAAAAATAATTTTCAACATTCATCTCTAAGACAGCAAACAATCCAATATAGGTTAAATTTATACAATTCTTCTAAATATGTTTCCATATATGTCATGCTGTACAAGAAGAATCAGATCTAAACTGGAAAAATACAAGAAAGAAAAAAAAAAAAGTAAACAACAATAACAGCAACAATAGTCGAAAATACTATATTGTGATACATATTCAATCTCCATAATTTTCTTTCTGGATGCAGATGACACATTCCATCACAAGTGTATTAGAATTGCCTTGAATCACCACGTTGTTAAAAAGAGCTTAGTCTATCATTATTGATCATTACATAATCTTATTATTACTGTGTAGAATGTTCTCTTAGTTCTGCTCACTTAATTCAGTATCAGTTCATGTAAGTCTGTCTAGGCTTTTCTAAAATTAGGCTACTCATTTCTTATAGAACAATAATATTCCATAACATTCATATAGCATAAATTATTTAATCATTCCCCAACTGATGGGCATTCACTCAGTTTTCAATTCCTTGCCACTACAAAAGGGCAGCTACAAACATTTTTTTTTTGCACATGTAGATTCTTTGCCCTCTTTTGTTATCTCTTTGGGATATAGACCTAGTAGTGGTAGTGCTAGATTAAAGGATATGCACAGTTTGGGGGGCATAATTTCAAATTCCTCTAGAAAATTGTTGGGTCATTTCACAACTTCACGAACAGTTCATTGGTGTCCCAGTTTTCCCACATCTCCTCCACCATTTATCATTATTTTTTCCTGTCATTTTAGTCAATCTGAGAGGTGTGAATTAGTGCTTCTTGTATTTTAAAGGGAAATTTTTTGAGGTCATTTTAATGATGAACCCATAGAAGAAAGAGAGAGTCTTCCTCACTCATTTATTCTTGACATTTAGCAGAAATTCCTATAGATTCAGGCTAGATAGAAAATCCTCAGCATACCCCCACCCCTGAAAATGTACAATCATCCCCACCAATGGGTCCAGACTGCAATCACTGGCTTTAGGACTTCACTGTGCAGGAAGCTGCCATCTATACTTTTCCATAAAGAAAATGTACCACATTTTAACCTCACAAGTAAGTTTAGAATAAAAATTTGTCATGCAAACTTATTGATAGTGATTTTTAGTATTTAGACTATTTCCTATGATGATGCAAATTACAGTTCCTGAGGCATTAGAAGATATCCCTTATAAGTTGTTGTGAATTAAAAGATGTATCATTTTGTGGCCAACATTTTGGACCCTGCTTTCCTTTGAAGTGATGCTAAAAAATGGTCTTTTCTGGAGGTTCTACCATATATACATTTCAATTTATTCCATAACATGTGGCTTCATACCTTCAGTACCCTTTATAAATAATGCAATACTATGTATGGTTCTTTTAAAACTTTCATGCCCAAGAACCATTAAAATTCATCAGATCATGTACAAATTACTTTCTGAAGGTTCTTTTCAAGATCTTGTATTATAGATGCTATTGAAAACAGGAGTGGTGCAATGTTCACATAAATGAAGACTATTGATTGACTTTATCAAGATCTTCAAGTTACTATGGAATTATAAAATAATAAAAGTAGAGGGCACCTTTAGAATCTTTGCTTTTAGGCAATTGAAGGATTGTTATATAATAGAAAGATTGATGAATTTGATTTCAGAGGAATTCAGTTCAAATCTTAGCCCTTTCTCCATGTGTCTTTGATCAAATCACTTGACCTCTGAGAACCTCAGTTCTCAATTGTAAAATAAGACTAGAGTAGATGACATAATACCTTTATTCCAGCTCTAAATCTACAATCCTATAATTTTTAGTTCAAATCTTGGATCCATCACGTATAAACTATGAAACCACTAACATCTCATTTGAACCAAAAGGAACTCAGTTCCTCATTTACAACAATAAGGAAACTATACC
The DNA here is from genome assembly GCF_016432865.1 of Antechinus flavipes. NCBI lineage: Eukaryota > Metazoa > Chordata > Mammalia > Dasyuromorphia > Dasyuridae > Antechinus > Antechinus flavipes. The sequence continues at coordinate 569,296,009 of NC_067398.1, read as the reverse complement.
TTTAAGGTCTCTTCTAGTTATAAACCTGTGATTCTATTATTATCTAAGCTATCCAGGAAAAATAGTCATACATTTTCTTCTTAAGGCAGCATCATATAATGGATGAAAAATTATCTTTGTAGTTAGGAATACTGGGATATACTACCTGCTTCCAAATAATACCTGCTTCTGGTAATCCAGAGCAAGTCAAGTAACTTCTCAATGTACCAAGAAACTCTGGAATTATAAATTTCATACTGAGTATGATCTTTGGTAGAGAATTTCCTTACATTGATGAAATCACAGTATATGCATATAGTATAATTTTATGTATAAAGAGATGAATACAGATTTCAATGACAGAGATAGTTATGTGCAGATATAGTTTTATATATATATATATATATATATAGGCAAAAGTAGGTGTTTATATACATATTATAAAGGTACACCTTATAAAGGTATCCTAAGGAAATCTAGGAGGGATTCTAGAAGGAAAATCTAAGGATGGAAGAGGACCTCTGTGTACAAAAATGTTGCAGAAGTTCTTTTTATGGTAGCAAAGAATTGGAAAAGGAGTGGATACCCATCAATTGGGTAATGGCTAAACAAGTTGTAATAAATGAATATAATGGGATATTATTTTTTCTATAACAAATGATGAACAACCTGGAAAGGTTTGGAAAGATTTACATGAACTGATGTGGAGCAAAACAAGGAGAATCAGGTATACATTGTATACAATAACAGCAAGAATGTGAGGTGATCAACTATGAAAGACTTGATTCTTCTGACTAGTTCAGTGATCCAAAAACAATCCCAATAGACTTTAGACAGAAAATGCTATCTGCTCCAGAAAACTCTGAATGTAAATCAACACATGATATTTTCACTTCTTTTTTCTGTTTTTTTTCTCTCCCATTTTTCCCTTTTTGCTCTTATTTTTGTATCTCAACATGATTCCTAAATATTGAGTGTATTAAAAATAAACTTACTACAAAAAAATTTGAAGGAAATTCTTTTGGATATGAAATAATTGAGACTATCTATTGGTCTACAGACAGGAGCAGATGGTGTGAGGAATCTGCGTTTACAGAGATTTTTCCAAAAGGTTAAATAATAGGAACCAAGTTATAGCCATAAAAATAAAGAGCAAAGTGGCAGCTAAATGGTGCAATGGATAGAACACTAGCCCTGAAGTCAGGAAAACCTGAGTTCAAATCTGGCCTCAGACAATTAACATTTCCTAGCTCTGTGACCATAGGCAAGTCACTTAGCCCCAAATGCCTCAGCAAAGAAAAAAAGAATAGAGAGCAAAGTAAAATATCATAATTTCTCAAATCATTTCTCTTAGGTATTTTTATGCTCATGTTCATAACTAATTGCTACTATATTATATTCAAATATAAACATTGACAAATATATGTATTAAATAGCATGCCATCCAAATACTTGTAGGCAAAGTTAAATGACTTACAGAAATAATCAGTAAAAAGATTCTAATGGTGTACTTTCCCTTTCCCCTGAAGAGCTATATAAATCTAACCAAAAATAAATAAAGATGTTTAGGAGATGATATGATAGATCTCTTGAGAAAACTGATTACGAATAGAAAGGAGTGTGCCATTTTCTCAGCTCTACAAGCCACCTAAATAAAAAGTGACCATCATATTAGGGCATAAAATCTCACAAACAAATTCAGGAAAGCACAAATGTTTAATGTACCTTCTAAGACCATAATGCAATAAAAATTACATGTAATAAAGAGCTTTTGAAGTATAAATTAGTTGGAAACTAAACAATCTAATCCTTAAGAAGGAATGGGTCAAAGTTAAAGCATACTTTTTTTAAACTTTATTTTTCTTATTGTTATATATTTGTGTATTAGCAACATGGCTAATATGGAAATATCTTTTGCATGATTTCATATGTATAATCAATATTATATTGTTTGATTTCTCAATGGAGGGGGAGGAGGAAGGGAGATAACTTAAAAATCAAGTTTAACAAATGTTGATTTATAATTGATGACTAAGTAATTGAGTATTTGATAAATCCCCAAGCTACAGCTTATAGGATAAGAACTTATTATTTCACAAAAATTGCTGGAAAAACTGTAAAATAATATGTCAGAAACTCAGCATAAATCTATACCTCACACCCCCAAACAAAAATAAGTTCAAAATGAGTACATGATTTGGATGTAAAAGGTGATACCATAAGAAAGTTAGGAGAACAAGGGATAATCTACCTATTAGATCTTTGGAAAAAAGAAGAATTACAGAACATTATGAAATTTAAAATGCACAACTTTGCATTAAATTTAAAACTTTTTGTACAAACAAAACCAACAAAGATTAAAAGAGAAGCCCAAAGCTGGGAAGAAAATTTTTATATTCAATGTTTATGATAAAAGTTTTATTTCTAAAATATATAAAGAACTGTGTCAAATTTATAAGAACACAAGTCATTGCCCAATTGAAAAATGGTCAAAGGCTATAAACAGTTTTTAGATGGTGTTTTTAGATGAAATTTTCAGATGAAATTAAAGCCATTCACAGTCAGATGAAAAAATGCTCTACATCACTATTGATTAGAGAAATGAAAATTAAAACAACTGATAAGGTGAGATATCACCTTACACCTTTCAAATTAATAAAACTGACAGGAAAACATAATTATAAGTGTTGGAGGAGATGTGGGAAAACAGACCCTAATAAATGCATTAATAAATACAATAATAAATTAATTATACATTAATTATTAATAGATAAATAAATTAATAAATGTTGGTGGAGTAGTGAAATGATCCAACCTTTCTGAAGAGCAATTTGGAAGTATGCCCCAAAGGCTATAAAACTATGCATACTCTTTGATCCAATAGTGCCATTACTTGTATCCCAATGAAAATATAAAAAAGAGAAAAGAACCCACATGTGCAAAACTGTTTGTAGCAGCCCTTTTTGTAGTGCCAAGTGATTGTAAATTGAGTGGTTGCCCATCAGTTGCGGGGTGACTGAATAAGTTATGTTATATGAAAGTAATAGAATATTATTGTTTCCTAAAAATAATAGACAAGCTAATTTTACAAGGCCTGGGAAAATTTAGATGAACTGATGTTGAGCAAAACCAGCAGAACCAGGAATATGTTGTACATAGCAATAGCAAGATTATGTGATGATCAATTATTAAAAATTTTGTCCTTCTTAGAGATACAGTGTTCCAAGGCAATCCCACAAAACTTTGGATGGAAAATACTATCTACATTCATAGAGGGAGCTATGGAGACTGAGTGTAAATCAATACATGTTATATTTCTTTTCCTCTCTTTTTGTCTTCAGTTTTTTTTTTTCGTCTCATGGTTTTTCCCTTTTGTTCTGATTTTCTTTCCCTAAATAATTTATAAGGAAATGATCTTTAAGAAAATGAAGGTACATGTATAACCAGAAAAATACAACAAATATTTTTGGGAATTGGGAAATACTTAATAAAATAAAAATATATCAAATCATAATTTATTTCAGCTGCAACAGATGAATCATGTGTTATGGGAATATTCTGGATAGAATAAAAAGGGAATAGGTGAAGATGAACAGTGAAGGCCAAAATGAGCATAACAACTTTTTCTAAAAAAAAAAGAAAATAAATTTTCTTGAAAAAATATTTTCAATAATAATTTTTAGCTCAAATCATGTATTTTATTTCTTTCATGGAAATCTCATTTAGGGTTTCATTTTACACATGTGCAAACATGGCAGTTTAAACTATTTTAATGCTTTTATTTTCTAGTAAATGTATATTTAATATAAAAATATGTGGGATAATTAATTTCATTTCAATTCATTGACAAATGTTTATTATGTGTTCAGTTTGTGGAAAAGCAATATAAGAAGTGTTTCTTAGAATAAGAAAATTATGCAAGTGACCCTTGCAGCAGGAGGATCAAATATCTGAATCTTCTGTTTTTTTCATCTCCCCACTCCCTGACCCCTAATCATTGTGACATTAAGACAGTACAGTTCCAATGGGAATGGACTTTCTCATCTAGCAGCTCCAAAGTGTATTTGCTTTCTGAGATGTGGGGGAAGAACAGAAATTACAAAGAACGCTGCAAGTTTGGGAGGAATGTATAGAACCTTAAGAAAAAGCTAGGTATTCACTGAATTATAAGAATAATTCCTTTATCTAATAGTGAGGTTTGTTTCTTCTGAAAAGAATCTCTGAGTGCTTAATTTTTCCTTTCTATGCCCTCCTTGAATCCTGAATGTCATGTGTTTTTCACATAAAACACATTTAAATCTGAGCACAAGAAATATATCTTCCTGACTCCTACATCTAATCTAAATGTACCTTCCTACTAATTTTTATTTTTTATGTTTTGATTTAGATATGTTGACTCCACCATTGGAAGATAAATTTCTTGAGGACAGGAGTAATATTTGTTTTTGTTTTTTTTTTTTCTTTAATTCCAGTGACCTCTTACATAGTTATCCCTGAATAAAGACTTTTGGATCACTTGATCATGATTGATTCTGTAACTATTTGAAGATCCTTTGAGTCTTTCTGGATTTTTCTGTGGGATTAAATAAATGCTATCCTCTATTCAACATATATCTTGTCTAGAGTAAAGTATTTTTATTAGAGTGGAGGACCTTCTCAAGTCTCATTTATGGAAAACTAGACAAGAATCACATATAAACTATACTTTGATATTTTCTTGCAGCAAACCCAGGTGGAGTCAATGAGCCTAAAATAAAAATCTTTCATGTGAATACCAGAGATGAGACTTGATATCTTTATATGTCGAGAGTTGGGGGAAGGAAGAAGGTAAGCTGTGCCATAAATTACACATAAAGAACATATTTGTTTTCCTCTTGAATAATTAAATACATATCAGAGCAATGATTTTCATTTTTGAATTGTTAATACTTCATTGTTTGTTTAATTTTGTAGTCCTTTCCAAGAAGAGTGAGTAAACATGAAATATTTTCTGGATATTCATACTACACTAGAGATAATTACAAATACCTTTAATAACTTATTTTTCATGAATCTGTGTATTCTTTCTTTCTGATGGAAGAATGGGAATTCTTCTAAAGTATCTATACAATCTCCCATCCTCTGATAAGTTAATTTGTCAGCAAGTATTTATTAAGTTCCTACTATCTAGCATTGAATCTGCTTAAGCACTGAAACTAGGAATTCAAAAACAAAACCAAACAAAACAAACAGTTCCCTTCTTACATGTCAATATTTTCCATATGCCATTAGTAACCACATTGAGGTGAAACAATTCACCTACAACTTCTGAGACATCATGTGGATAGAATTCTGTTCTGACACCAGTATTTGAAATTAAAACCTAAGATACTACATAATTAAGATGCATGCCTTTTTCAGAGACTGAATCTCCAGTGGAGCTTCAATGAGGGGAAATGAAGAAAAGGAAAAGAATAGTCAGGAGCTAGAACCAAAATGATAGAATAAATGCAGGGACTCCCTTCAACTCTTCTCCAAACCCTTCCAAATGCCTTTAAGAACTCTAAATGAATCACAGAGTTGCAGAACACACACAAAAAAGGAACTGAAACAATTTTCCAGCCCAAGAAACATAGAAGGTCAGGAGGAAATGTCTGTTGCACCTGTTTAATAACAGAGTATAGTGCAGTGCAGACTACATCAGTACAACCCTAGACTTAGTAAACTAGGAGCAGACATTTGGAGTCATTGAATCAGTAGCAGTACCTGAATCTTCCAGAATCCACAGATATTAATGGAGTCAAATAACTGGCCAAAAAATTAGAGGGGCCTCTTTGTTAGCACTAAGGCAGGATTCTTGTTGTTCATCCAAATTGTAGTTCTGGGTGGAAATTTAGGGCAAGGAGGAGCACTACCATTCAATAATTTGCAACTACAATTTAGGGAAAAGGACCCACAAGTGCAAAAATGTTTGTAGCAAGTCTCTTTGTGGTATCAAAGAATTGGAAAAAGAGTAGATGCCCATCTGCTGGGGAATGGCTGAGCAAGTTATGGTACATGAAGGTAATGGAATATTATTGTTCTATAAAAATGATAAAAAGATGATTATAGAAAGGCTTAGAAAGATTTACATGAACTGATGCAGAGTGAAACAAGCAGAACCAGGAAAACATTGTGCACAATACCAGCAAGAAGTAAGTAGACCTAATGTGAACCAACATATGCAGTGTTCACTTCTTTTTTCTGTTTTTTTTTATCCCTCTCATTGTTTTTCCTTTCTGTTATTATTTTTCTCTCCCAACATGATTCATAAAACAATGTGTATTAAAATAAATAAATTTACTAGAAAAAAAGAATTGGGATTACTAAAGAGTTGAATTTAATAAACACATATGGAATGAATAAAAATAAACTAAGAGAGGTAGAGGAAAAACTGGAAAGAGAAATGAGAGTGATGCAATAAAATAATGAAAAACAAATCAGCTTAGTAAAGGAGACACAAAATATACTGATGAAAATAATATCTTATAAGACAGACTATGGCAAATGATAAAGGAAGTGCAAAAAGCCAATGAGGAGAATACCTTAAAACATAGAATTGGCCAAATGGAAAGAAAGGCACAAAAAGTCAATGAAGAAAAATAAAGAATACTTTAAAACTTGGAATTGGGAAAATGAGGAAAAATTCCACTGAAGATAACACTTTTTAAAAAGTAGAATTGGATAAATTTTTGGAAAAGCAAATATGAAAGTTCATTAAAGAAAATAATTTCTTAAAAAATAAACTGGGTAAATGGGAGCTATGAGAAATCAAGAAAGAAAGCATAAGAATAATAAAAAAAAGATAATGTGAAATGTCTCTGGAAAAACAACTGACCTGGGAAATAGATCCAAGAGACTTAACTTGAAAATGATTGGACTACATGAAAGTCATGATCAATAGATCATTTTAGACATCATCTTTACAAAATTGTCAAAAAAAAAAAAAAACCAAGGGAATACCTGCATTGATTTTACCAGAGGGTAAAAAAGAAAGAAAAAGAATTCACTGATCAGATTCTGAAGGAGATCCCAAAATGAAACTTCCAAGTAATATTATAGCCAAATTCCAGAGCTCCCAGGTAAAAAAGAAAATATTACAAGCAGCGAGGAAAAATAATTTAAATAGTATGAAGATGTAGTATAAAATTTAGTAGCTTCCACATTAAAGGATCAAGCTAGGATTATAAGCAAGAATCACTTACCCAGCAAAACTGAATATAATCTCGGCGGGGCAGAGGGGAGAATAGATATTCAATGAAATAAAGGCGTTTCTAGTATTCTTGATGAAAAGATCAGAGCATTTGACATTTGACATAGAAAATTTGACATTCAAATACCAGATTTTAGAGAAACATAAAAAAGGAAACAAGAAAAGGAAATCATAAGGACTTAATGAAATTTGAATTTTGAATTTGAATTCCTATACCAAAAGATACTTGTAACTAATAACTTTCTCATTATTATGGCATTTAAAAGGAGTATAACAGCCAGAGGCATAGGTGTTAGTTCAATGTGAAGCAATGATATCTAAAAAGATGAAATTAAGGGATAAGAGAGGAATATACTGGGGGAGGGGGGGAAAGGGAGAGGTAGAATTGGGATAAATTATATATAAAAGAGATAAGAAAAGGCTTTTATTGTGGAGAGGGAGAAGGGAAGATAAGGGGAATTGAGTGAACTTAATTTCTTTAGAATTGGCTCAAAGAAAGAATAACATGTATGTTTAATTTGGTATAGAAATTTATCTTGCCCTACAGGAAAGTGTAAGGGAAAGGAGATTAGACAATGGAGGAAGGGGGTGATAGAAGGGATGGCAGATTGGAGAAGGGGGTAATCAAACACAAAACATTTTTGAGGAGGGACAGGGTGAAAGGAGAAAGAGAGTGAAATAAATAGGGGAAACACAGTTAGCAAGAGTAATAGTGGGGGGAAATGAAGCTTTTTTCTATCATAGACTTCAAAATATAGAGAATTGCATAATATTTATAAAAATAAGATCCATTCTCCATTTCATAAATAATCAAAAGATAAACAGTTTTCAGTGAAATAATGATGGGTATCTATAGCCATATGAAAAAATGCTCTAATTCACTATTGATTGGAAAAATACATATTAAAACATTTCTAAGGTATAATTTCATACCTATTAGATTGGCTAACAGGACAGAAAAATAAAATAATAAATATTGGAGGGAGTGTGGGTGAAATGAGACATTAATAAACTGTTGGTAGAGTTGTGAACTGAGTCAAACATTCTGCAGAACAATTTGGAACTATGCTTAAAGAGCTATAAAATCATGCATATTCTTTGACCTAGCAATAGCACTACTAGGTATATATCCCCCCAAAAAAAATTTTTTAAAGGAAAAAGATCTATATGTACAAAGAATCATAACTCTTTTCTGGGGGTAAAGAATTAGACATCAAAGGAGGATGCTCATCAATTGAGAAATGGCTGAAAAAATTGTATTTGTGATGGAATATTAATTTGCTAGGAGAAATGATAAACAGAATGCTCTCAGAAGAACATGGAAAGATTTCCATGAGTTGATGCAAAGTGAAATGTCCTGTGCACAAAGTTACAGCAATATTGTAAAATTGTCAGCTGTGAATAACATAACTATTCTCAGCAATACAATGATCCAAGACAACTCTGATTATGATGAAAAATGCTATCTATATTTAAAGAAAGAACTCATAATGTCTGAATACAGATTGAAGCTTACTCTTGTAACTTTATGTTTGAAATTTTGGGAAAGGTTGTTTGGTTTTTTGGTGTATTTTTTCTTTTACAACACAACTATTATGGAAATGTTTTGCATGACTATGCATGTATAACCAACATCAAATAACTTGCATTCTGAAGGGAGAGGGTGAGATGGAAGTGGCGAGAGAATCCAGAACTCAAAGTTTTAAAAATGAATAATAAAATTGTTTTACATCAATTGGGGAAAATAAAATATTAATTTTTAAAAAAATATTCAAAAAAATTCTCTAAATTTTAATCTGAAAATACTCTTGAGGAGTAATCACAATATAAATTTTATGAAATAGAGCTCTTTTACACAGCTTCCTAAATAGAAACTGTGTGTTTTCCTACATTTTATATTATTTTAAGTAGGTCATACTTTTCAAATAATTATAAATGATAGTAAGATAAAGCATATTTCATAAAACTTTGAGATGCAGAAATAAATTACCTTATTCAGGCAAGCACACTATTTCAATAAAGAAAAATCTAAATTCCATTTGAAAGCCAAACAATTATTTTAATGTTTTTAACACATCTATACCTGTGAATATTAAAATATGTAATAGGGTCAGAATGTGGAAAGTATGAGGGAATGGAAGCCTAAATTTACCTAATATAAATAAAAGAGGTTTGCAGGAAGACAGGGAGGCAAAGGGTTGATTTTGATAGAGAATGAAAAAAGACCAAGAGAAAGACAAGAAGAATCAAGTATCTCATAAACCACACTGGAAGTTTCAAGTTTCTCAGGAACTGATGTTTCTTAATAATTAGTTGTCAGCAACTGATTTCTTATAGTTCTCTCTTCTTATCCAACGGTGGCGCCATTTTCCACTTCCAGGTTTAATTCCTCGATAATCCAAAGATGACTGGATCACCTTATCCTGGAACAAAATAATAATTCACTTATTACCTTTATTATTTCTAATTTTAACAATATTTTATAATAGTAACAGCACATTCCAATATGCAAAAAGAATAAATGTCAGAAAGAAAAACAGTAGAAAACATATATGGGTTTTAAATAACTAAATGTGAGCTTTCGTCTTTGAAGTTTCCCAGTGGAAATAGTCAGGACTAAAACACAAAAAAAGTGGTAGCAGTTAGTAACATAAAGATTATACATTGAATTTTTAAAGTACCTTTAGGCCAAGGACTATGTAGTTGTGCTATTATTTACTACTTGACATAATTTTGCTACTTTGATTCTATAAATGAATACAACAAATTTGAGAAGTTGTCTGGAGCTGAAAGAGATTATTTTAGTTCAAAGTATGCTAGCATCTTCAATATGAAGAGAGGGAAAGGAAAGAGCATCAGAGTATCCATTAATAATCAATCTGTAAGAAGTTATTAAGTATCTATTATTTAGCAAGCAATGTGCTAGTGATAGGAACTAGGGCTATAAATATATCCCTATGAAACAATATTGAAGCACAAACCTCCCAAAATTACTTCTCTCAAGGGATTTACATTCCAATATAGAAAAGCAATGCATTTAGAAGCATGTATAATATGAATGTATATAAAGTAAATCAATGCAAGTATATTCAAAGTAGCAAAATGCAAGGTAATTTGGGAGGTGTGAAAAGTTAGGAGCATCAAAACAGCTTCATGATTAAGCTGAATCTTAAAAATAGAGAAGCTTGGTGCTTAGCACAGCACTTTATAGCACCAATAGGTGCTTAATATTAATATTATTGAATTTATTTAAGTTTAAGCTGTGGTAAGAATGGGGTTCATTACTGGCATGGGGAAGAGACATGGAAATTGTTGATAGTATGCCATATATGAGGAAATGAGAAGGTCTATTTGGTTGGATTCCAGGGTCCTGGAAGGATAAGTAAAGTAAAATGAGGTTGTTGAAAGTTAGGTTAGGTATCTGTTGTAAAGGGCTTTAAAAATTAAAAAGAGTTGATGTTTTAGTCTAAAGTCCATCATGTCCACTCAGGATGTTGGCATGGAGTGAATATGGATGTCACAAGGGCAAAACTGAAATTTGGGTTATTTCGACAATAGTGTAGGATGGACTGGGAAGAGGGAGATGAGACAAGGAGAACAGCTATTCGAGTGGTCAAAGTTGACATTAATGATGGAAGGAAATCAGAAAAAAGGTCTTGTGATAGAGAGAATGAACCAGGAAGGATAACAAGTTTAGAACCAAAAGAAATCGCAGAGGTCATTTAGCCCAATCCTATCATTTTTAAAGATAAAGAACAAGGCCAACAGAAGTCAAGTGTCTTGGCTAATTTTATATGGATGTCCGGGTTCAGGATCTGAACCTCAATTTTCTACTTTAATATTCAATTACTTCTGCTTTTGAGGGTAATAAGCATCCACTTACTTGTCCGTATAGTCTATTATACAAAATTTCACTATTTCTTATATAATGCTGTGGAATTGTTCTCTCGTTTAATGTGCATTCCTCCTCCAAAAAATATAAAATGTCAGTTCCTTTATGATGGAGACTGTCCTTTTCTACTTTTTTTTTTTTATCCCTCTGCTTTTATCCCTAAAATTTGAGTATAAAGCAGGTGCATGAAATGCCTGTCAAATGAAAATCCTGTGATAAATAATGCATTAAGCTTGAATGAGGAAATACTGGAGGAAAAGGTTTCTCATGATAACTATTTTGGAATAGCAAGGAGGCTGTTAAGAGAAATGGGGGTTGTTTCCAGGAGTCACTTCATTTACCAGAGATAGGGAGAGAGAACTAATTTGAAGATTAAGGAAATATTAAGAAGTCAATTTTAGAGATTTATAATTATAAGAAAATAGAAGAGGGGACACATTATGACTTGAATTGATATGGTACCTATATACATAATATACACAAATGAACTATAGCCTCACTGAAGTTGATGATCTTTCCAAAGATATAAATTACAGTCTATGGAGGCTTATATATCTTGGGCAGCTCTTGTCCATGTCTTCTCATAGTTTCATCTCAGAAGAGTCCATCAAATAGCCCTCAGTTGGCAAATGAGTGGATAAGTTATGGCATATAAATGTAATAGAATATTATTGTTCCATAAGAAATGATGAGGAGGTTGATTCCAGAAGATGCTAAGTGAGATGAGCAGAACCAAGAGAACATTGTTTACAGTAACAAGATTATGTGGTGATCAACGATGATGGACTTGACTTTTTAACAATGTGGTGGTTTAAGGCAATTCAAATAGACTTGCGATGGAAACTGCCATCTAGATCAAGAAAGAGAACTATGAAGACTAAATGTTGATCAAAACATTATTTTCAGCTTTTTGTTGTTTGTTTGCTTCTTTTTCCTTTCTTGTGTCTGTTTCCCTTTTGATCTGATTTTTCTTTTTGCACATCATGACAAATACGGAAATTTGTTTAGAAGTAATGCTCATGTTTAACCTACATCAGATTGCTTTGTGTCTTGGAGAGGGAGAGGGGAAAGGAGTGGGAAAAAATTGGAACACAAGGTTTTACAAAAGTGAATATTAAAAACTGTCTTTGCATGTATTTGAAAAAATAAAATACTATTAAAATAAAATGCAAAAAATAAGAAGAGGCCCCAATTAAATCATCAAAGGATATGAAGAAGATAATTTTCAAATGACAAAATTAAAGCTGTCTATAGTCAGATGAAAAAATGCTCTAAATCACTTTTGATCAGAGAAATGAAAATTAAAACAACTCTGAGTTATTACTTCATGTCTTTCAGATTGATTAAGATGATAGGAAAAGGTAATGATAAATGTTAGAGGGGATGTTGGAAAATTTGGACACTAATGCATTGTTGGTAGAGTTGTGAATTGATCCAACCATTCTAGAAAACAATTTGGATCTATGCCCAAGGGCTATAAAGCTGTGCATACACTTTGATCCAGCAGAGTTTGTACTGGAATTATATCCTAAAGAAATCATAAAGGATGGAAAATGACCTATATGTGGAAAATATGTTTGTAGCAGCTCTTTTTGTGGTAGCAAAGAATTGGAAAATGAGTGAATGCCCATTAACTGGGGAATGGCTAAACAAGTTGTAGTATATGAAGGTAATGGAATATTATTGCTCTATATATTGTTTCTAAAACAAGTCGATTTTAGAAAGGCCTGGAAAGATTTACATGAATGGATATGGAGCAAAAAAAAGCAGAACCAGGAATTATACACAATAACAGCAAGAATATGCGATGATTAGTTGATCATGAAAGACTTTGTACATTTCATGAGTTCAATGATGCAAGGTAATTCCAATGGACTTTGGATAGAAAATGCCATTTGAATCCAGAAAAAGAACTATGGAAATTCCATGGTAATCAATACATGCTATATTCACTTCTTTTTTCTGTTTGTTTTTTTTTCTCTCCCATGGTTTTTCCTTTTTGTTCTGATTTTTCTTTCCCAAGATGATTCATAAATCAATGTGCATTAAAAACAAATAAATAACTTTTTAAAAAGATGAGGAGAAGGAGTCCATCATGGAATAAAGTGTTTGCTTTATTTTCTCTACAGATTTTGAAGATACAAATGGAGCTGCTTATCATTTATTCTTTACTCTTATTATATGAAAAGCACATCTCATTTTCCATTGTCACATGTCTTTGGTGCCACTCTCTATACAACTTCTCCTTTGTTGAAATGTGCTATAACTTTTGCCTCTCCCAGCCTTTTAGCAATTATCAATTTTAATGCTTTAAAATCTGTACTATTTCAAGACTCATAGACAAAAAGTGATTTTATACTCCCTGGAAATTTTAGGGCTTATAAATGTTAGGAGCTATGATTCGAGCATAATCTAATAAATATGATGAATGGTGAATACACAAACAAAAACTTTAAAAAGAAACTGAAGCAATCGAGACCTAGACTTTAAAAAAAAATCTTTAATTTCCTTCAAGTGTCATCTCCCATGCAATCTCCCAAGCAAAGGTATTCCCCATTCTCTCACTTATTAGTGTTTCATCCTTTTTAAATTATAGCATGCTTTTCTGTGTTGATGTTGTATCTTCATGATAGAATATAGTTATCTTGAAGGCAGGGAGATTTTAAATTTTAGGATGGCAGGATTTTAGATTTAAAACTGGAAAAGGCTTCAGATATTATCTAGTCAAAACATTCATTTTAAAAAGATTAAACTGAAAGTCATTAAGTATAATTTGTCCAAGGTCATGCAAGTAGTAAATGTCAAAGGCTAGATCTGAACTCAAACCCTCTAACTCTTTCCATCACTGTAACATAATGTACTGCTTTTAATGAGTATTTGTTGAGTTATTAGAAGCAAAAAATTAATAAAATTATCTAGATAGTTCAAGAAAAAAGTAACTTTCACATCAATTCTTATGCATATTTCAGAAGAAAATAATTTTATGACTAAATTGTTAGATAATTCTGCAGTTTATCATTTGATTCTGTAGATTAAAAAAAAAAACATTGTCCATGTGTGATTAATATGGAATAGTTTTATGCATTCTAGTGAAATAAATAATGATCTGAATGCTATGATCAAAAGGGGAACATCCTAGATGTGGTGTTACTCACCACTATAATAATTTTCATTTCTAGATAATATATTCCATTTTATTCAGGGAGACTAGCCTGAGGCAAGTGATTAATTAATATAGTACCTCGATACACATAGATCCAAGCATAACAAGTGAAAATTAGTTTAGTTGCTTCCTGTTATTCTTTGAGGATTCCAGAGAGAGCAATAAAATGATTAAAAGATAGGAAGATAGAGAGGCTATGAGGGAAGCTATAGAATTGGCAAGATTTATCTTGGAAAATAAAAGATTGCAGAACTTTTTAGTTTCAAATTCTTTGACCATAAAGCAGTATAACTAAGATAATATGTTTCAAAGTATCAAATAAGATTATGGGTGCCTCATTCAAAGAAGAGCCAGTCATGCAAACAAGTTAGAATAAGAACTATGGGTTATATATTTTTTTTCCTAACTATTTTGTCTGAATAAGGTTTTCAGAGCCTGAGTTTGTAGAGCAAAGATTAATAGAAATATCTGACTTGGATATACAAAACTTCCTGTTCTCTTATATTGATGTCTTTGCTGTCCACTTTTTCAATAGTAATATGACAATACAAATGAAATCCAGGGTTTGTGGCACTTTAAAAAAATATTGACTTAGGAATATATAATTGTATCAGGCCCAGGGCCTTTTCAAGGAAAAGGGTAGTTTTTATAAGTATGAGGTATAATTAATTGAGTACTTATTTAACGCTGTGGGAATTACAAACTTAAGATTTTAAATTAGTTTATCAGGTACCCTCCATTCTATCTAGTTTTCATGAGCAGATAAAACTAGGAAACATGCAGAACAAGAAAGGGATCTTCCTAAGAGCAAGATTATGAGAAAACAAAAATAATCATACCACAAGTCTGTCTTCATTTAAGCTATGAATTAAATGGGTTTTAGAAAGGAATAGAGTATGACAGAAAACCACAATGATCTCCTTGAATTTTTATAAAAGTAAGTCCCCCCAAAACTGGAACCTTTTCCAGTAAAATCTGGAGTGAAGCAAGGTTGCCCACTATCACCATTATTATTTAATATCATATTAGAAACACTAGCCTCTGAAATAAGAGTCGAGAAAGATATTTTAAAAAATTAGAGTAGGCAATGAGGAAACCAAACTATAACTCTTTGCAGATGATATGATGGTATACCTAGAGAACCCCAGAGATTCTATTAAAAAGCTATTAGAAATAATTCATAATTTTAGCAAAGTAGCTGGATATAAAATAAATCCCCATAAATCCTCAGCATTTTTGTACATCACCAACAAAACCCAACAGTAAGAGATACAAAGAGAAATTCCATTCAGAATAACTGTTGATAGCATAAAATATTTGGGAATCTACCTACCAAAGGAAAGTCAGGAATTATATGAGCAAAATTACAAAAAAAGTCTCCACACAAATAAAGTCAGACTTAAATAATTGGAAAAATATTAAGTGTTTTTGGATAGGCCGAGCGAATATAATAAAGATGACAATACTCCCTAAACTAATCTATTTATTTAGTGCTATACCAATCAGAATTCCAAGAAAATATTTTAATGATCTAGAAAAAATAACAACAAAATTCATATGGAACAATAAAAAGTCGAGAATCTCAAGGAATTAATGAAAAAAAAATCAAATGAAGGTGGCCTAGCTGTACCTGATCTAAAATTATATTATAAAGCAACAGTCACCAAAACCATTTGGTATTGGCTAAGAAATAGATTAGTTGATCAGTAGAAAAGGTTAGGTTCACAAGACAGAATAGTCAACTATAGCTATCTAGTGTTTGACAAACCCAAAGATCCTAACTTTTGGGATAAGAATTCATTATTTGATAAAATCTGCTGAGATAACTGGAAATTAGTATGGCAGAAATTAGGCATGGACCCACACTTAACACCATATATCAAGATAAGATCGAAATGGGTCCATGACCTAGGCATAAAGAATGAGATTATAATTAAATTAGAGGAACATAGGATAGTTTATCTCTCAGACTTGTGGAGGAGAAAGAAATTTGTGACCAAAGATGAATTAGAGACCATTACTGATCACAAAATAGAAAATTTTGATTACATCAAATTAAAAAGCCTTTGTACAAACAAAACTAGTGCAAACAAGATTAGAAGGGAAGCAACAAACTGGGAAAACATCTTCACAGTTAAAGGTTCTGATAAAGGTCTCATTTCCAAAATATATAGAGAACTGACTCAAATTTATAAGAAATCAAGCCATTCTCCAATTGATAAATGGTCAAAGGATATGAATAAATAATTTTCAGATGATGAAATTAAAACTATTACCACTCATATGAAAGAGTGTTCCAAATCATTATTGATCAGAGAAATTCAAATTAAGACAACTCTGAGATACCTGTATACTACACTATACACCTGTCAGATTGGCTAAGATGACAGGAAAAAATAATGATGAATGTTGGAGGGGATGCGGGAAAACTGGGACACTGATGCATTGTTGGTGGGGTTGTGAACGAATCCAACCATTCTGGAGAGCAATCTGGAATTATGCCCAAAAAGTTATCAAATTGTGAATACCCTTTGATCCAGCAGTGTTTCTATTGGGCTTATATCCAAAAGATATACTAAAGAAGGGAAAGGGACCTGTATATGCCAAAATGTTTGTGGCAGCTCTGTTTGTAGTGGCTAGAAACTGGAAAATGAATGGATGCCCATCAATTGGAGAATGGCTGGGTAAATTGTGGTATATGAATGTTATGGAATATTATTGTTCTGTAAGAAATGACCAGCAGGATGAATACAGAGAGTCTTGGAGAGACTAACATGAACTGATACTAAGTGAAATGAGCAGAACCAGGAGATCATTATACACTTCGACAACGATATTGTATGAGGGTGTATTCTGATGGAAGTGGATTTCTTTGACAAAGAGACCTAACTGAACTTCAATTGATAAATGATGGACAGAAGTAGCTACACCCAAAGAAAAAACACTGGGAAACGAATGCGAACTATATGCATTTTTGTTTTTCTTCCCAGGTTATTTTTACCTTCTGAATCCAATTCTCCCTGTGCAACAAGAGAACTGTTCAGTTCTGCAAACATATATTGTATCTAGGATATGTTGCAACATATCTAACATATATAAGACTGCTTGCCATCTAGGGGAGGGAGTGGAAGGAGGGAGGGGAAAAAATCGGAACAGAAACAAGTGTAAGGGATAATATTGTTAAAAAAAATTACCCTGGCATGGATTCTGTCAATATAAAGTTATTATTAAATAAAATAAAATAAAATATTAATTAAAATAAATAAATAAATAAAAGTAAGTCCCCCATCCTTTGTTTTCTCTTATGTTAGCATTATACTTCAATACAACTTACTTTTATTTGCACCTAGCCAGGCACTATGCTTTAGGATACAAAGTCAAAAATAAAACTCACCTTGTATCATGGAGCAGACATTTTACAGGGGTGGGGTGGTTGTATGTAATTTATATCCAGAGAAGTAAATATAGAATATGTTTAAATACATGTAAAATAATCACAAAAAGCTAAGGAAACCAACAACTGAAGATTTCAGGAAATGTCTTTTGTAGCAGGTAGAACTTGCATTGAAAAGATTGATAATTTTATTACCAATATTGATCATATTCATCTATATCTTATGTGTCTTATTATATATGTCCACAACAAGAATAATTCAAATATTTAATGTTTACACCTTAAACTTATTTTTGGAGTTTATACTACATTATCAGCAAGTGCCTCATAATAACCCTGTAAATTAGGTCGCATAAGTATTATTATCTTTATTTTACAGTTGACAAAACTTAGGCTCAGAGAGATTGTGCCTAAATCATCTTGTCCTGTGTTTTCTTTCTTCCCTTCATGACCCCTTTAATTATCAATACCAACTTATCAATAGTTTTCCAACTTTAGCTCTTTGTCTCAAGAGCTTTCAACTTGCTTATGTGATCTCCACCATAAAATCTTATCTGATCCATTTGCCTGAGTACATTTAAATAAAAGTAACTGGTCGTTCTCCAGATTTTCCTAATATTTTGTACCACTCTTATGAAATAACCAAATTTGGTAAGACAATTATATGTATTTCTATCAAATAGCCTCCACTAAAAATATGGTTTGCTAAGGGTTATCTCCCTCATGATACAAACATTTCTTTGCGTACATCTATTGAATTAAACTGATTTTTGTCGTAGAAGGAAAAAAAACATGTTATTCTGAGTACTGTTCACTCACACTGAGCATGCTCAGTAGTTTATTTAGATTTGTGTTATATAATAAACAAATAAACACGTGCGTGTGTGTGTGTGTGTGTGTGTGTGTGTGTGTGTATACTAGAATTTTATATGAACAACTAGGAGAACTCAGGAATATACTGCAGCTAACTCAGTAAGGATGTTGATCCATAGTTGGAAAGTGCTTGGTGCTTGAGGATGTTCCAAATATATTTAGTGACAACAGTCACATTCTGTGTGCAAATACATCTAAGTCAGGTGCTCAAAGGAAAACAACAATAACAAAACCCAGTCACAGTTACTTAGTTCCTCAGGCTAGCAAAAGAAAAAACATTCCTTTGAGCTGCAGTAAACAATGAGTGTGAGAATTTTTCCTGCTCTGTTGTCCAGTAGTTTGTTACTTCTCTGGAGGGGAGTGTTTTTTCAGATGCATTCATGACACTCAGTAAACCATATTCTTCTTATCTTTCATACCATTTTTAAGTCATATAGACTTACAACGTGCAAAGGAGAGAGTAGTGGAAGTGGGGAAACAACATGGGTGAAAAGGCCAATACAGTTTGACAAGTCCTTACTTCATGGAGACGCAGACTTCAAGTTAGAGAATCAAGGTATTTAAATCATTGGAATAATCACACATCATCTGACTTAGGAGTACTTAGTCTCTCTAAGTCATTTAATACAATAAAAATGAAATGTATCACCCCTAATTTCTGGTTGCCCTTTTCACTTTTTCCTCTTCTGGCAATCATAGAAAGTTGTGATTCCCAATTTCCCTTATAGGATATAACTATACCATACATAATACAATAGAAATAGAAATGAATAATGGTAACTGAAATAGTGGCTATTGCCTTAGATTTGATGACAGTTTTATCTCTTTCCTTCATTGTTGCTATAGAGAATATGATTGTGAGTATCTAGAATGAAGATTTAACATCCTTCCGGTTTACCCCCTTCTCATTTTCTTCCCAGAACAGCTAATGATTTTGATAGCTAATTTTTCAAACTGGCAGTAGTTTCTAGCAAAAATCTCTGTGATGGTATGGAAAGTATCTCATTCAGAAATGCTTCTCTTCACTGCAAAAATTTTTTTGCAGTGAATTTTTTTTAGAAATATATGAATACGTTTGTCTCTTCATCTACTTCCATTCCCAATTTTGCAATTCTTTTTAGAATAAATAAAAATGGAGAATAAAGGTTGCATTGTCTTCTTTTGTATGTACTTTTAAGACACTGCTAGACTAGATGGGGAATAAAAGATTATAGTTAATTTCAGGAAAATTCCTTCTTTAGTATAATAATTACATCGATTTTTTAACTTTCCTTAATCTTCTTTCTTTTTAAAGTGAAATCATTACTAATTTAATAGTTTTTTGCCAAAATAGCAAGGATACTCAATTAATTCTCCACATTATATTATACAAAATCCAGTACCTTGAAATTTTTCCATTCCTTACGTCGTTGTAGTGATATGTATTCCTTCTGGACATCCTCCTGCATGAAAATAGAACCATGCTGATTAGTTAAATCAATGTTTTCTTTTAATTATTTAAGATCTTCTGTGGTTGAATTTCAACTACCGATTTTACAATCCCTTCAAGATTCATGGCCAGATCTGTATCATATACTCCTACACCTTGCATATTGGTCCAGAGGAGTAAAATAAATATTAGTAAATGCTATTCTCTAATTTTCTCAAAAATGGAAATATTCTTTGAAAAAAATGGGAATTATAATGTCTCCCTCAAGAATGTTTAGTTGCTAAGTGTAACAAATGCAAGAAAAATCTTGACAACTTGTTCAAAATCAGATAAAGATTACAGAGAAGGAACTATGGTACTTGAGTACTTTTGTATCAAAGGCCTTAGAAGCAATATTTTCTGTTTTATGTGTCAATCAGTAAATTTTTAAACATTTCTTAAGTGCTTACTTTGTACTATTTGAAAGAAAGACTTATCACCAGCAAGTTGAGAGGAATAGAAGCCTATATTTACCTGTCTGCTACTACATGATGAGCTGAAAGGAAGCATAATGTAGACCAAAGAAAGAGGAAAGAATGTCAGGAGACTGATAAAGTACAATCTGAATCGATGTTAGTGTAAGGTGACTGAAGACAAGAGAACAATAGCCAGAAGATCAGCCAAAAAACAAATGGACTTCTTGGACATTTGGTGAATTCCTCCCTCCCTATAAGTTTCTAAGCAGAGACTGGATGACCACTTGTCAAGAATATTGCCGTGGGAATTGCTTTCATAAATGAGTTGGACTTGGTGGCCACTGAAGTCTTTTCCAACTCACAGATTCTCTGAACCAAGAGTTTGATTCTTATGGCTAATGGAAAGATTTATTGGAGCAAAGGTACCAGATAGCTAGGTGCAATAGTTGATACAGTGCTGGGCATGGAAATAGGAAGCCTGAGTCCAAAAAGTCTTAGACACTATTTGCATGACCTCAGGCATATTATTTAATTTCTGTATTTCTCAGCTTCCTCATCTATACAACAGGGATAACAATAGCACCCAACTGCCAGGATTGTTGTGGGGATCAAATGAGGTATTTGTCAAGCTCTGAAGAAAATGTCTGGCATGTAGAAATTATTATATGAATATTATTTATTATTATGAAGAAAAAGAGACAGAACATGGGAGAATGATAGATTCTTGAAAAAAGTCACTTTTTGATATTTCATTTTGAGTATTTGATAATGAGAGATTTTTACTCTTATAAGAAATGAAAAAGATAAGCTAGTGGTGCATCAGTCTTTACAGATATACTTTCCCTTAGAAGAAGATTTGGCTTATGTAGGATTTAACTTTGTTTAGGCCTCATAACTGTAACAACTTAGATTGGAAGGGACCTCAAAGAATATCTCATTTAACATGTTCATTTTACATACAATAAAATGGTAGCCCAGGTCAAATAATTTGCCCATTGTCACAACAAATGTCTGAGGTGAGATTTGAACCCACTTCCTGACACCAAGTACAATATTCGATTCACTATGCCATATTGCATTTATAGATAGCAGTGCCAACATTATCTTGGGCAAGAAAGATTGATAATTCTTCAATTTAAGATGTATTCATCTAGATATCAATTTCCCACTCTTATTCCACCATTTGGTTAGTGTTGATAAATAGTGCTTTTGATTTTTTCATCTCTATCGTTCATTGTTTCCTGTAACAAAAATAACTCACATTTGTATACAACTTTAATAGGTTTATTAGGTTACGCAAACTATATATCACTTTAGATTTACAATAATTCGGAGGGCTAGATGCTATTTTCCACTTTATAGATAAGGAAACTGAGACCTATTTTACTTAATCTAAGATTACAAAGCCATTATAGGTCTAAAACAGGATAGGAAATGATGTTTTCTGACTCTAAATCCAGTCCTCCATTCTCTTGTCAAGAGTCTCTCTTTCTACTCTTACTTGAAGCTCTTTAATAGCCAGAAAATCTATTTATATAAAAATCATGCAAGCCCTTAGCCTAACATCTCTTAACCATTCACACTTAGTAAATCTTTATGAAATGCATGAGAGTTTAAGTGACCACCAGAATTAAATCAGCAACACTACAGTTTTGAAATCTGTGGCAAATCTTTTTCTGCTATCACTTTCTTTATATTTCTGTGTACCTGTTGCATTTAAATTATGTGAGTATATTCATATTTTATCTCTAATGCAATCCTATCTTATAGATACAGCACAATCAGCACAGTAACAAGAATGATAGTAATTTGCTTCAAGGATATTTAAAAATTATGTGTAAAAAAATTCTGAAGACATTTAAAAACAAGCCAAATTTGCTTAAATTTCAAGAATAAATGTGTCACTCAATTCATTTCAACTGGACAAGCATTTATAAAAAAAATACTAGAGTTGTTCTAAGGGTTTGTTAGGGGCTAGGAATACAAAGACAAAAAAAATAATTCCTGACTTTTAAAAGGGTACATCTTTCTAAGGGTAGAGAGATGGATAGACAAAGAGAGAAAGAGACAAACAGAGACAAAGAGAAAGAGAGAAACAGACATAGATAGACAGAAATAGACAGAGAAATAGAAACAGACAGACAGACAGATAGATAGATGAGTCTATCTAAAAAAAGACAAAGTACAAAGCAATTTTTACAATGCAAAATCATATTCATTTCTATTTCTCTTCCCTATAATAACTGGATAGATCAGGAAAGGCCATGTTTTGGAAATAGCACTTGATATGAACCAGAAAGGAAGCTGGGGATTACAAAATGTGAAACAAGGGAATATTATAGCATTGCAAAGGCATGGAAAGTGAAAAATGTTACAGGAGTAACATCATCAAAACCAGACTTTCTTGAGGTTGTCAGCTATTAGTTCACTCCCTTCCAAACTACCTCATATTCATTCATTATATATGTATGTGTGTATGTATATGTATATTTGTGTTTATATGATTATGTATCTATATATAGACACATATATTTACACACACAGTCACCATACAAATCTCATTAAAAGATAAAATATTAAAAGTAGTAATTCTTTCATTTTTTTACATGTATTATTTCATCTCATCCTCACAGCAACATTCAGAGGTAGATGCCAATGCTATCCCTATTTTTACAAATGAGAAAACTGAGGCTGAGAGCAGTTAATGGTCATATAGCCCAGGATCTCATAAGATGCAACTCAAGTTTAGTTTTAGTTTTTGTTTTTGTTTTCTGACTAAAGCTTCAGTTGTGTCAGTCTCAGTCATGTAAATATAGTGGAAAGAATTTTGCATTTGGAGAAGTGGTCTCAAAGTCTTCCTCAGACTCTTACTAGCTGAATGACATTAGATAAATCATTTACACCGTTTGTTTTTTTCATATCTAAAATGAAGAGATTAGAACTGATGACATCTCAGGACTATGATCCTATGATCCTGTCAGTCACTATTCAAGAGGCTACCTAAATCCTTGACATATGGACATAAATTTAATACTATAACAATATTTAATATAATCCTTTTTGAATGAGTCAGAAAGTACTCTTAAGGAATCTTTTGTTGTCTTTGGATCATTATTTTCTATTGCATCATAAATGATTGGAAATATCAACAATTGACATTTATTTAATGGTAAAAGGTATGCAAAATGTTTTACTGATATCATTTTATTGGTTCTTTACAACAATTTAAAAAAAATTTACAAGAAAATATTACAACTGCTAATTAAAATGCTGAAGCTATTATTTTTATTTTGCTGATTCAGAAACTAAATTCAGGAAAAGGGTAAGTCTCTATAGCTTTTTATGGTCTGAAAAGGGCTTTGCATCATAGAAGTCCTGAACTAAAGTAAATGCCTATATTTACTACATATATTTATAGAATATTTCAGTATTTCTTTTTTTAATTAAACCTTTTTATTGTCAAAATATATGGATGGATAATTTTTCAACATTAACCTTTGCATAGCCTTGTGTTCCAAATTTTCCCCTCCTTTCCTCTTCCCCCTCCCCTAGATGGTAAGCAATCCAATATATGTTATACATGTTAAAATATATGTTAAATCCAATATATATAAACATATTTATACAATTGTCTTACTTCATAAGAAAAATCAGGTCAAAAAGGAAAAAAATGAGTAAGAAAACAAAATGCAAGCAAACAACAAAAAGAATGAAAATGTGATGTTGTTATTTAACATGTATTGGTCTACCTGCCATCTGGGCAGGGGGTGGTGGGAAGGAGGGGAAAAATTGGAACAAAAGGTTTTGCAATTGTCAATGCTGAAAAATTACCCATGCATATATCTTATAAATAAAAAAGCTATAATAAAAAAGAGAATGTGATGTTGTGATCCACATTCAGTTCCCACAGTCCCCTCTCTAGGTGCAGATGACTCTCTTCATCACAAGATCATTGGAACTGGCCTCATTTCTCTCATTGTTGGAAAGAGTCAAATCCATCAGAATTGATCATCATATAATATTGCTGTTAATGATCTCCTGGTTCTGTTCATTTCACTTAGCATCAGTACAGGTAAGTTTCTCCAGGCCTTTCTTAAATCATCCTGCTGGTCATTTCTTACAGAATAATAATATTCTATAACATTCATATACTATAACTTATTCAGCCATTTTCCATCAGTTTCCAGTTTCTTGCCACTACAAAAAGGGCTGCCACAAACATTTTTGTACATGACCCATTACATTTCTTTCAAAAACTTGTGACTCAGGCAATATTACCATTTTATAGATAAGGAAAATAATTTAAATTTTAAAAGATTTGCCCAAGTTTGTGGAAGCTCATTGTCTCAAAAATCTAGGAGAGAATACTAAGTAGAAAAGTATTTGACTTGTAGTCAGAGGACCTGGATTTAAATTCTACTTCTTATAACTACCTTTATAGCCATTAGAAAAAACATCCCAGCCCTTTGTTTTCTAATCTGTAAAATAAGACAATTGGACTATATGGCCTCTGATATTCCTTTCAGTTTAAGATCTGAGATTTTATGAAATAACTTCTGACTCTAAGATAAGTATCTCTATCTTACCATACTTTTGATAATTCAGCATATTAATCAATAAACACTTGTTAAGGTCCCATTATATACTAAGTGTTGGGAATACAAAAAGGAAAAGGTGTTCCCTACTCTCAAGTATCTAATCTAATCTAATAATAGAAACAATATTGCAAAGAAATATATACAGAGCAAGCTATATAAAAGGTAAATAGGAAGTACAAAATCTGACACAATCTTAGCTAAAATCCAAGAGCTTTATTATATTCAACTAGATGTGCTATTTAAATACCCATCTTTGGGAAAAAGTCTGCAATAACCATCAGTTCCTTGTAGTCCTAAGGATTACTTGTGACTGTGGTTTTTCTGCCCAAACTCAAATATAGTTTGTACATTATTATTTCCCACTAGGATGAGCCTGGGTAACTTCAGGTTAGAAAATAACTAATGACCCCATTCTTTTTCTGGCAGCCAAAAGTGAGGCGTCTTTCAGTGAAAACAAAAACAGATGTTTAAAGCTAGCAGATGTCTCTTTTGAAACAGTAAACATATGCAGAGTGTGGAGATTCTCTATCTTCCCACATTTGTAAGAGAAATGCTGACCGGATTGTTCAGGGTTTCCTAATTGAATCATTGCATTTTTCAAAGGGTAGAATTTTGTCCAAATTTGAAAGATAGATGATCAATTAAACTTTTAAATCTTATTCAGTTAAATGATCTAATTTTTTAATACATTCTGTGATGGAACAATGTTCAAACAGATTGTTTGTAAAAGACGCAGATGTGAGATTCCAAAGGGACCTGAAAATAAGGGTATAAAAGTTAAGGATTATGGGAATTAAGCCTATATATACCAACTAGAACTAGAAGGGAATTTCATATTCATTATTACCTAAAGCCTTTCTCAGTTTTACATTTGCATACTCTCAATTGACACTGAACCTACATAACTATTGGCAGTTTTAATTCTGATACGTGTAGCTATTTATATCTTAATTTATATTCAGCTCAGGATACTTTTTTATAAACCCTTTAGGTAATTTTTTTAGGAATTTATGAAAATCTATTAACTCAGTCAAAAAATGAACTTGTAATCTTCATCCACAACACCACCCTTGTCAATGTAATCTTTGTTAGTGTCTTCCCATGTAGTCTTTATAGAGGCCTATCCAGAGTGCCATGAACTTTTCTTGAGCTTTCTTGACAGTGCATAAATAGGAGCTGCCCATCAGCTATCCCTTATATTGACACAATTATTCCATTTCTTTTATTTTAATTTTTCATCTCTCTGATGGTAGCTTTTGTGCCAAGTTGTGTGTACAATTCTTATTTGGTAACACATTTAAACCTACTTGTTCCCCCCTATCATGTACTTTCTAATTACTCTTTGGATGTCTTTAAACTCCATTTTTTAATTGAAGTATTCTTTGATTTATAATCCTATAAGTTTGCCTCAAGAAGATTGTTTGAAAAAAAATAAAAATCTGTTTCTGGAACAAACTTTTGATCGTTCATTGACAGCATTATGGAATTTCAAAAATTTAATTTAATCGGCTTCTTTTTCTCATACTCAAATATGGGTCGAGCTATTTTTCCATTAAACTACTAGATAAACTACTAGATCATGCAGTCTGTTAGTTTATGGTCAATGGTCTATGAATCCATCCAACAGACAACAATATTCTGGACAACAAGCATTCTTATCTACTATTTTTATGTGGATTATTAGCCTAAATTCATTCAAGTGATTATGGATCTCATTAGGAGATTCTGGATTGTTCTAGGATATGATACAATGAGTATCCAAAGATACTTCAAAATATAGAATATCTAAACTATCTTCTTATTGTCTATAAAGAAATCCTTTCAATTAATTTGAATCCTTTGCTGGACATCCTCCATTATAATAGGAAGTAATTTCTGTTAGAGTTCATTTTCTTTTTTATGCCTTACTGTATATTTCTATGTAAAGGATTGTTGAACAGTCTTTCTTTTGTTGTATTTTCAAGGAGTATTCTATGATTTTAACATGTGCGTATGAGCTACCTTTTTGAAGGAGTAGCATTTTGCTTTTTTATAATCAAACACACAGGATCTTGTTTGAGGGTAGCAAAACACTTCAATGAATAGAGTTCTGAACCTAGAATAAAGAAGAGCTGAGTTCAAATCCAGCCTCAGACATTTATTAATTGTGTAACTTTGGAAAGCCATTTAATAATCTTTGTTTACTTTAATACAATGGAGAAGAAAATTTCAAACCATTTCAGCATCTTTGCCAGGAAAATCCCACAGACAGTATAGTCCATTGGGTGATGAAGAGTTAGATATAACTGAGTAACAATAAAAATAGCTTTATATTAATTATTTTATATTTATATTAAATAATTAATCAACTTATATTAAGCAATAATAATACATCTTTTGCCCCATTGATCCAATTCTGTTTTTTAAGGAACTCTCTTTAGTGGATTTGTATGCCTCTTTCATTATTTGGTCTATTTTTAAGGTATTCTTTTTCTTTAGTATTTTTTGTGCCTCTTACTAAAGTGTTGATTCTTTTTTCATAATTTTTCATCCCTCATTTTTTCCCAATTTTCCCTTTACCCCATTAAATGATTTTTAAAATCCTTTTTGATTCTTCTCAGGAATTCTTTTGGGATCTGAGACTAATGCTCAACTTTATTTGAGATTTTGAATTTTGTCTTTGACATCGTCTTCTGAGTATGTGTTTTGATTTTCCTTTTCTTTAGTAACTTTTTGTGGTCAGGATCTTATTTTGTTATTTGCCCATTTTTCCAGTCTATTTCTTGACTTTTACCTTTTATTAAAATTTCAAGTGCTTGTGGATAGGTTGAGCAAATATAATAAAAATGACACAACTACCTAAACTAATTAGTTTTATATAATCAATTATGCTAATAGTTTTCCTAATACTGAACCAGCTCTGTATTCCTAGTATAAATCCTACTTGGTTGTGATGTGTTATCCTGGAATGATTATCTGTAATCATTTTGCTAATATTTCATTTAAAATTTTTGCATCAATATTCATTAGGGAAATTGGTCTGTGATTTTCTTTCTCTGTTTTTGTCCTACCTGGTTTAGGTATCAGTATCATGTCTGTGTCAAAAAAGGAATTTGTTAGGAGTCCTTCATTCCCTATTTTTTCAAATAGTTTTTATAGTATTGGAGTTAATTGTTCTTTAAATGCTTAGTAGTATTCACATGTAAATCCATCTGGTCCTGGAAATTTTTTCTTAGGGAGTTGATTAATAGCTTGTTCTATTCCTTTTTTCTAAAATAGGACTAATTTAAGTAATTTATTTTCTCTTCTGTTAATCTGGGCAATCTATATTTTTGCAGATAATCATCCATTTCACTTAAGTTGTCAAATTTATTGGCATAAAGTTGGGCAAAGTAACTACTAATTATTACTCTAATTTCCTCTTCACTGATGGGTAGTTCTACCTTTTCATATTTGAGACTAACAATTTGATTTTCCTCTTTCCTTTTTCTAATCAAATTAACTAAAGGTTTTTCTATTTTGTTGGTTTTTTCATAAAACCAAGTCTTACTTTTATTTTTTAATTCAATTTTTTTTTACTTTCAATTTTATTGATCTCTCATTTTATTTTTAGAATTTCAAGCTTGGTATTTGATTGGGGGCTTTTTAATTTGTTCTTTTTCTAGCTTTTTTAGTTGCAAGCCCAATTTATTGATCTTCTCTTTCTCTATTTTATGCAAGTAAGTATCTAGAATATAAAATTTCTCCTTATTACTGCTTTGGTTGCATCACTAAAAATTTTATTATGTTGTCTTATTATTGTCATTCTCTTGCATGAAATTATTGAATGTGTCTATAATTTGCTGTTTCATCCATTCATCCTTTAGGATGAGATTATTTAGCTTCCAATTGCTTTTTGGTCTATTTTCCCCCGACCCTTTATTGAATGTAATTTTTATTGCATCGGGATCTGAAAAAAATAAACTTACTATTTCTGCCTTTCTGCATTTGATTTTGAGATCTTTATGTCCTAATATATGGTCAATTTTTGTATAGATTCCATGAACTGCCAAGAAGAAAGTATATTCCTTTCTATCTCCATTCAATTTTCTCCAAAGATCTACCATATCTAGTTTTTTCTAATATTCTATTTACCACTTATGTTCTTTTTTTATTTATTTTCTGGTTTGATTTATCTAGTTCTGAAAGAGCAAGATTGTTGAAATCTTCCATTATTATAGTTTTATTGTCTATTTTTTCTTGCAACTCTCTTAACTTCTCCTTTAGATGCTTCACTGTTGGAATCCTTACAAAATGCTAAGTCATTAGAATTGATAGAGACAATAATTATCTAATTTAGCATGGTTCAGTATGATTGATCTGATCCTACAAGGAGATGTTATGGGCCAGAACTTGAAACAAGGTACTAAGTGGAATTGAGGAAACAATGTTTGAATCTAGTTTAGAATTGATTTAATCCTATAACAAATAATGGTTTCCCAGTGATATAATGATTGGTATGTGCTGTGTACCCAGTGTACAGCATATAAGCAAGAAGCTCTCAGGAGCAAAGAGCACTCTGGGAGAGACAGAAGCCCACTCTTGGAGGTAGAGACAGAGTCATTCCATATTCTAGTTTTGTGCTGGCTGGAGACATTCGGAGGGAGTTAGGGGCTGAAGCTCAAGACTTTGAAGGACACAATAAAGGACTGGATTTTAACTCCTGGTTGCATTTGAAGTGATTATTGATTGGAACTGAAACTAAGGCTGCCTCCAGACCTCCCCAAGAAACCTGCTCTCAGAGAGAACCATCATATATTATATAAAAGAAGAACAACAACATACTCCACCACTTGGTGCATATATGCTTAATATTGATATTGCTTCATTGTCTAGAATACCCTTTAGCAAGACATAGTTTCCTTCCTTATCTCTTTTATTTAGATCAATTTTTGTTTTTGCTTGATTTGAGATCAGGATGGCTACCCCTGCTTTTTTACTTCAACTGAAGCATAATAGATTCTGCTCCAGCCTTTTATCTTTACCTTGCATGTATCGCTCTGCTTTAAATGTCTTTCTTGTAACCAACATATTGTAGGATTCTGGCTTTTAATCTGGTCTGCTGTCTGCTTATGTTTTATGGGAGAATTCACTCCATTCATGTTCACAGTTAAAACTACTAATTCTGCATTTTTGGCCATCTTATTAACCCCAAATTATACTTTTCTCGGTCCTTTTCCCTTTTCTCTCCTACCCCGCAGTTTATTTATAAGCACTATATACCTTAAGCAGTGCTCCCCCTTTAGACACCCTGCCCCTTTCTTATACCTTTCCCCTATTATTTCTTTTTTCCTTTCTATTTAATCTACCCTTTCACTTTTTCCCTTGCCTCTTTCTCTTTTCTATAAGATGAGAGATCTTTCTTGTGAAACCAAATATATCTAATATTCTTTCTTTGGGCCAAATCTGATGATAGTAAGATTTACACAATATTCATCACCCTCCCTTCTTTCCCCAATTATTACAGGTTTACTTTGCATCTTCTTGAGATGTAATTTCCTTCATTTTGCCTCCAGAAATTTGTCTCGCCTTTTTTCTGTTACAATCCCTTTTCCATCTCTAGTTTATTTGTTATAACAGTAAAATCAGATTATACATGTACTCTCTATGTATACCCATAACAGAAATACAGTTCTCAAGGGTTTTTTTTTTCTTTTTACCTTTTTATTCTTCTCGAGTTCTATATTTGGAGGTCATTTTTTTTTTGGTTTAGCTCTGGTCTTTTCATCAAAAATAAATGGAATTCCCCAGTTTCATTGAATATCCATCTTCTTTCCTGAAGTCTAGCAGGGTAATTTATTTTTGGCTGCCTTCCAAGTTCCTTCACCTTTCAGAATATCAGATTCCAGCCCCCTCAATCCTTTAAAGTGGAAGCTGCTAGGTCCTTAATAATCCTTATTGTGGCTCCTCAGTATTTGAAGTGTTTCTGCCTGATAGTAATATTTTTTCCTATGTCTGAGAGTTCTGAAATTTAGCTATGATATTCTTTAGGTCTCTTTCAGAAGGCATTTGGTGAATTCATTCAATGGTCATTTTCTCTTCTGATTCTATGACATCCAGGCAGTTCTCTTTGATGATTT
The DNA here is from genome assembly GCF_016432865.1 of Antechinus flavipes. NCBI lineage: Eukaryota > Metazoa > Chordata > Mammalia > Dasyuromorphia > Dasyuridae > Antechinus > Antechinus flavipes. Next base: position 569,264,897 of record NC_067398.1, on the reverse strand, counting down.
CCTGAAAGATAGTATTTAGGCTCTTTTTTTGCATCATGTATTTCAGGGAGTCCAATATTCCTTAGATTGTCTCTCTTAGATCTTTTTTTAAGGTCAATTGTTTTCCCAATTAGGTATTTTACATTTTTTCTATTTTTAAAAATTTTTTTTAAAATTTTACTTGACTGATTCTTTTTGTCTCATTGAGTTATTCATTTCCATTTGTTCAGTTCTGAATTTTAGTGCATTATTTTCTTCATTTACTTTTTTTTAACTTCTTTCTATATTTGTCCATTGGATTTTCAAATGAGTTGTTTTGTTCTATGGAATTTTTTTTTCCATTTCACAAATTCTGTTTTAGGGAATTATTTTCTGTTTCTATTTCACAAATTCTGGGAATTTTTTTCCTCATTTTATCAAATCTATTTTTCAATGAGCTATATACCTTTTCCAAACCCTCTTACAATTTTTTCATTTCCTTTCCCAATTTTTCTTCTAACTCTCTTTAAAGATTTCTTCTAGGAGAGCTTTGTGTGATGGGGATCAGATTATATCACCTTTTGGGTTCATCTGGAGACAATCTGCCTTTAGATTCTTTCAGGTTTGAAATCTGTTCTCTTTCACCATAGAAGTTGTCTATTATCAGAGTCCTCTTTATATTTTTGCTCATATATATATTTTTTTAAGTTAAGGTCTGCCTTTAGGGCAAGTGAGGGTTGCCAAGCAGCCACAGCCGTGCTGGGTCAATGCTGATTCACTCCTGGTGTTGATTGGGTGTTGCCAGTGAGATTTTGGCATTTTGGGGTTCACTATTGATTTTTTGTGTTTGTGTTAAATGTTTTATAATTTCTCTGCTGATCTACTGCCTTGCAACCAGGGCAGAGTGGCCAACGCTGTTGTAGATTCCCGTAGATTCCTCCCTGTAGATTCTCTGCCATGTAGAATACCTGCAGAGTCTGCATCTCTGTGCTTGACTGCCTGGCTGCCTCCTTTCCAATTGAAGCAGACCTTTTCTGGTGATCTATGAAATCATCTTCTGCTGAGAATTTGTTTCACTCCCAATATTTGTGGGTTCTGCCTGCTCAGAGTTAATCCAGAGGCTGCATTTGCTAATTAGTCTGAGAGTTGTAGAGAAAGTCAGGAAAAAATATTGTTGTCTTTGCATCTTGGCTCTGCCTCCAGAAGTTCTGTAGTTTATTTTCAATGGAATTTGAGACAAGAAATTTAGGATCTTTATCAGTAGTGTTAATCTATTATTAATTGACAAAAATGTTTCAAGGGTTTTCCCACAACTCTTTTATATCATTTCCTTTTTCAAATATATTGAGAATTGATCCCTCCATTTTCTCTAACACAGATTTCTTCAGTGTCAGGAGGCTTAATCTATCTGTTTTTCCCATTTTTTCTTTAGTATTATTTCTATTTTCTTATGTGGCACATCAGGGACTTTGATATTAAAGTCCAAATGTTATAGCTTCATTATAGTTGATAAAGGAAATAATTTGTTATGTAAATATTTATAGATATTTTCCACAAACTTGATTTTCCCTCTACTGCTTCTTGCTGTTTTATGAGATGATATTGCTCATAATCTTCTACCATACTCCTGTGTAATGTTTCACAAACAAGTTTGTACACTACATTGATGTTGCCTTTGGCTGCCTATCTCTTCACTCGGTAAAAATATCAGGTACTTCCTTCCAATTTCCTAAAACAGTTTTAACTATATTACTAAAGCCTGAAGCCTGAGATTCCCACTGCCAAATTCATATACTGTGCACTTTCACAGACTTACAACTAACTTCAGGCAATACTGAAATAATTTTTGCTCTATAGTATAAAGCATAATTGTCTTGTGTTTAAGAAAATAATTCATCATTTGACATGCTAAAATACAAAAAAGAGTGATAATGAGCAGCCACATGCTCTAGAAAACTTATATAGTACTGGGAGTCAAAAGAACCAGATTCTGTTATCAACTAATAATCAATTCTGTAATCTAAGTCATTTCCTCTATGTAGGTCTCAGTTTCTTAATTATGAAATGAATAAATTGAATCAGATGATCCTTAAGGTACCTTCCCCCTCCATCATTTGACATGCTAAAATACAAAAAAGAGTAATAATGCTCTCTAGAGAACATACTTAGTACTGAGAATCAAAAGAACCAGATTCTGTTCTCAACTAATAATCAATTCTGTAATCTCAGTCAAGTTATTTTCCTCTATCTAAGTCTCAGTTTTTTAATTATGAAATGAATTAATTAGATCAGATGATTCCTAAGGTATCTTCCATCTGTAACAATCTATAGAGTTGGACAATCAATCAATCAATAAAGATTTATTAAATTCTTACTATGTGCAAGACACTATGTTAAGCGTTGGGAATTTACAAAGAAAGAGAAAAAGGACAGTTCTTGTCCTCAAATATTTACAGTCAAAAGAGGGAGACAATAGACCAGCAAATCTGTACAGATGAGTAATATTCAAGATAAGTGGGAAATAAGAGGGTTGATGATGAACTTAAGAGGAATTTGGAAAGGCTTCTTGTAAAATATGGAGTTTTAGTTAGAATTTAAAGGAAGCCAGTAGGAGATTCAGTCATTGAAGGAAATCCAAATAAAATGCTTTGTTCATGGACCAGCCAAGAGAATAGAGTCACTTAGATGGAAGAGTCCATGTTGAAGAGTAAGGCATAAGAAGATTGGGAAGATAAGAAAGAGTTAGATTAAGGCTTTTTGGCCAAATGGATTTTAAAATTTGATACAAATGGTATTAGGGAGCTACTGGAATTTATTAAGTGTGGGAGTAGTTAGATGACGTGATTGGACTTGTATTTTAGGATAATGACTTTGGTGACTGAATGGAGGAGGGTTTGGAATGGTGATAGACCTGAGACAGGTAGACCCATCAGTAGACTACAGCAATAGTCCAGATATGAGATGATAAGGACCTGCACTAAGATGGAGATGGGGTCAGAGGAAAGAAAAAGATGTATTAGAGGATGATGCTGAAGTGAAATTGACAGGTCTTAGAAACAGACTGCATACAAGAAGTGAAGGACCCTGAGCAGTCACAGATTGGAAAGTCTAACCATTAAATTAGACCAAGAGGAGCATTTTGGTATAATGAAAAAGGGAAAGAGCATTAGAATCAACCTTTGTCATTTGCTAATTGTATTACTTTTGACAATTCATTTAGCTTGAATCCATTTCCTCCTCTGTAAATGGAAAGAATGATATTTTTATTATTTGCCTCCTAGAATTATTGTATGCATCAAATTATATGTATACACTTATATATGCATGTATTGTTGATGTTTGTGTCTGATTCTTCATGATTTTATTTTGGATTTTCTCGGCAAAGGCAAGTGAAGGGTTTGCCATTTTGTTCTCCAGTTCATTTTATAGATACTGAACTGGGCTAAAAAGGGTTGTGTGACTTGCCCAAAGTCACCCAGCTAGTCTGAGGCCAGATTTGAGCTCAAGAAATTGAGTCTTCCCAATTCTAGACCTAGCACTTCATCCAGTGATCTATCTAGCCATGGTATGTATGCATGTATATATGTATATGTACATATATGTATAGATATATGTGTGTTTCTATGATTTCATATAGATATAGATATACTCACATGTATATGGGTATATATATATATGTGCATATATGATCATGTGTGTACAGACAAACACAGAGTGCAGTCAGTTCTCATTTTAAAAAGTGGATGGTTTGGCAGACTTCCCCATGCCTTGCAGGGCTCTATGTGATTCTATTCACTCTGCAGCCTGAAGCAAAGGTAACTTCAACTATAAAATATAGAATAATAATAATACTTACCACTCAGGATTGTAAAAATCAAGTGAAATAATATTTTTTTTGCAAAATTTCTGGCATAAAGTAGGCACTTAACAAATGCTTGTTTACTCCTTTCCTTCATACAGAAAAGTGTAACCATCATATTAACAAATACTTAAAATTTAATACTTTGGCTATATGTTCTTGAGGTTGAATGCCAACAGAATGACTAAGAATAATGGGAATTTAGTTGGGGAAGCTGGGATAAGGAATACTATCTAGAAGCCAAATGACAATAAAATCCTATTCTAACTCTATTAATAATGCTCTGATTTTGGACTTGGGATGTAGAGAGACTGGGTAAGACTGAGACTGGGTCAGACTATGACAGTCCATTCTCATGGAGTCTATCCTACTGAGACCAAGGCCCTTCTGCAGGACTTCCAGAAAGCTAGCCTGAACATTATACTGTTAAATGAAACCCCTACACCAAAGGCAATAGAGACAAGTTAAGATCCCATTGTTTTATCAAAGATTTAATTGCAGGGAAAATAATCATATTTATTTCTGGGATATTGGTTAGTTATCATGAAATAAGCTAGCCAGACAAAGAAGCAAGGAGTGGGACCCATTTACATGTGAATGGATAGAAGCCATTCATATTCATAGGTAGAACTGTCTACACTTAATATTGTCAGCTGCAGCTCTGTGGGATTTTCCTTTTGCCAGAGGTGCAAGGACAAATTTGAATCATTCAGTCAGGTGATCACACAGATTATCCATGTAGAAGCACAGTATCCAAAAGCTGGTAAGTTGAAAATTTTAGTTTAAGTTCTGAATAAAGCAACTTTCACCATCCCAAAAAAGAGAGAGAGAGCAGAAAAAGGGGACAAAAGAATTTTCCAAAGAATATTAGAATACATTCTATAAAAGTTGATTAGACTTAAATTATGTTCTTAGTTTGGATCTTCTACTTCTTCCTGGGACTATGGCATTAGGTTTCTAATTTGATTCTATTCTTTCAATGTCCCCTTGTCCAATCTATCCTTCAGAATATATCCCATATGCTCTTTCCAAAGCATGTGTTATCATATTTCTAAATTTCCATCTTTAATTCACATTAAACTACTTCACATATATTATGTCCTAGTTAAAATGCTCTACTTATTAATCTTTAAACTCAGTACTCAATCTCCCAGATCCATACTTTCGTATGGGCCATGAGTTAGAACATGTTCCACCTTCACTTCTGCATGTTAGACCTGCTTACCTTTTTTAAAGTTGAAGTTTATAAGGCACTGTGCCTGGAATGAATAAGATCTGAGTTCAAATTCAGCCAAAGATACTTACTAGTTTTGTGTGTATGGTTACTTAACTATAAAATAAAATAGTAATAGCCTCTTTGTCCCTGAGTTGCTATGAGGATCACATGAAATAATCCTTGTAGAGAGTTTAATAATATATATGACACATAATAGGCACTTAATAAATGTTTGCCTCCTTACTTACTCATGTTCCAAAACTCCCTTCAAATTTTTCCTGTTTCCCAGAGTTGTTAGTCATCTTTAAATTATCACTAATATATTTAACTGCTTGCAAACTGTATCCCTCAACAAGATATATACTAGTTGAGTAAAGGAACTTTCTTTTTCATTTTGTGTTTGCATTTCTAAAGCAGAGCTATGTACATTAAGTTCTTAATAGATTAAAAAAATATACATAGCATATTGTGTTTGTTATATCTACTATTGGAAAGTTGCTGGGGGGGAAGAAAAAAATAATGCATTATAAAAGTCATGTTTCATAGAAGGTAAAATGTTACTAGATATTCATTTACAAAACTTTTCTCTTAGACATGAACATTTTTTATTTTGATAGGCAGCCTTAGTATAGTGAATAATTTGGAGTCAGAAGATTAGATCTTGGTTCTAATTCTACCTCAGACAATTATTAACTTTGTAATTCTGGCTACGTTGCTTAACTCTCTGAGTCTATATTTCCTCAATTATAAACTGCACATAGTAGTATCAGTGTTATCTACCTCACCGGATTTTTCAGCAGGTGAGAAAAGATCAAAAGGAGGTAAATTCAAATATGAGATAAGAAAAAATACTCTAAACTATCTGAAAATAAAATAGACTGAATCAAGGGATAGTGGCTTTTTCCATAAAGATGTCTAGTATGGAGGCTAGCAGAGGCTGCCTGTTTTTCTCATATATTATAGAGAATATTTCTTTTTTTTTCAGGTATGGATTGTAATTGATGTTTTGTGAAGTTTCTTCTAATTCATGACACTATTTTTCTGTGACAACAAAATTTGAAAATAAGTGAAGGTCTAATTAAAGAATTTAGCATCATGGCTAGCACCAATAGGCATTTAAGCTTTGTATTTCAAACAAATTCTAATTAGGGTATTTCTATCGAAATAAATCAAAATGATAAATTCACTAAAACCCTTACCTTTTCATCTTTTCCTAGTCTAGCTCATTGCTTGAAATAGAAAGCATCTACTTTTGTATTACTGTAAAGCTGAATAACTGAAATTAACAAGCTGAAATTAAGTTTACCTCCAATTATATATTTATCATTATAAAGCTATTTTATATTTTTGTTTATTGTGACTTATATGTAAAAATTACCCTGGAAATTCCTAGAAATAAGTATGGCCAGAGAAAATCCAGAAACCAATTTTTTCTTTCTATTTATAATTACCAAATATCATGTGGATAGATTGACTTTATTTTTTCAGAATCCATTCCCAATCTTACAAATGAAGCTATTCTCAGCAGATCAATAACCATTTTACATTTGGAAAACAGTAGTCTCCATCAGAACAAACCAGGTTTGTGGGAAAGTAATTATTCCTAATGTGGAGGCAAACAATAAATGAAATAACTGGAAGAATCATTAATGAAGCCAATTTTTACAAATGTTTAGAAAAGAAAGAAAATAACTTGATTTGTTATAAAATCATGAGAATTGCCCATGAGACAGAAAGTATTCCTATAGTAAAGAGAAGAAGAGTTCTCTCCTTGACTTTTGTAAACAATGCACTAGATCAAAACAGTTTCCCATGATTTGGAAAGATCTCTTTCATTTCTATCCTATGAAAACAATGGATCAGTTCAGACCTTAATAGCTATAGTATGAATCACCTTCATTTTTTCCCTAAAATATTAGGTTATATACTATATTATATTAGAACATATGTTCAATGTTTGTCTGGGATAATCATATTAGATAAGTCTTAGTATCCAAAATAACAATTTCTATGTTTTCATAAAATTAAAAAGAACTTTCACTTTATTCTCTTTGGCTTTCCCTCTCTATTATCTTCTTTCTCCTTTTCTACCCTGAAATTGTTATTTTATAAAACTGGAAAACATAGAACTAATTTCATGAGTTGCTCTAGATAGCACAGTATGTGTTAACTATGCTAAGGAGGGGTTTGAATTCGAATTCCCAGATTAAATTACTCAAAAGATTTAGGCAACTAGTAAGAGGGTTTAGTGCTGTTATGCTATATTAATCAGTTAATTAGCATTGAGATTCTTTGTGTTCCTATGATTAGCATGTTTCTATGATACTATCATACATTTGTTAGTTCTTAAGCCATGCAAAGTTTCTAAAACTAATATGATAAAATATGCTTCTGAAATTTAATTTTCCTTTCTTTATTACTTTTGTTGTCTATTCCTGAAAAAATATCTGATAATATCTTGTTATACTATCCACTTCTCCAGTGTTTTTATCTAGTACTTTGTTTATTTGGTCATATAAATATTATATTTGGTATGAGATTGTAAACTCCTAGGGAATAGGGATCTATACACATTTAAGTTTCGTTTTATAATGCCAAGTACAAGGAGAAGGATTTTTTAATGGCCTTATTTGAGTACCACTATATATTTTGTTCCTAATTATCCTTGGGTCATCTCCAAGACAGAATAATTGGAAAAATATTTCTGAGTAACTGTCAACTCCATTGCTAATCACATGTCAATACTCAGATAACTGAGTAACATTTAAGAACAAAGGAGAATTTAAAATAATGGGATATGTTAATAAAGAATACATTTCAATTCTTGAGAAACAGTAGTACTGAGAAATTTCATTTCAATAACACTACCTAGAAGAGACCTTAATGTGTAACAAGCCTATTTCCATTTCTGAAAGAGATATGAATATAGTATTGATCAGATTATAAGGAATTCCCTTATAATGAACAGATCTATATGATAAATTCTTTCATAGATTTCTGTCTATTTCTGACTATTCAAAAAGTAACTATGTGCTCTTATGACTAAAGGTGAGAAGTAGAAGAGAAAAGGCATTACAGTGGAATCAAAACTCAAAAAGAGTCTAGAAATCTGAGTTTTAGTCTTGATTCTAACACTGAGTCAATTCACTTCACCTATAACTTGAGTTAAATATCAATAAAATGAGGGGTCTGAATAAAATGATCTCTACAATGCTATATATCGTTTTGAAGTTCTGCACTTCTGTGACTTTACAACAGATGGGTTTAACTATAGTTGAATTCTGCATAGGTTTTTGACATAATTTAATTCCTTATCTAAAATATTCTGGTCAACCTTCTCCATCTTCACACTTTCCAAAGATACCAAATCATAGTACCAAACAAAGTTTAGGCACTTATACATTATAGGAGTTCTTAATCGAGAGTTTGTGAACTTAATTTTTACTATTTTAATATATATGTTTTCCTAACTATATGTATTTTTAAAAAATTGTTCTGAAAAGGGATCCATCTGTATCTTCAAATTTCCAGAGAGGTCCATGAAATAAAAAGCTGAAAATCCCATTATAGAAGGAATGAAGGAAGCAAACATTAAATAAGAATCATGATTCAAAAAATGTTTTTTTAAGAATCATCTCATTTGATTCTCACAACCACCCCAGCAGATAGGTACCTTTGTCTTTACCATCATTTTATAGATGAGGAATGAGGCAAACAGACTTAAATAATTTTACCCAACTTATAAAGCTATTGGTGTCTAAGGTTTGAACTCAGATATTTTTTTTGACTACAAGCATGGCAGTGTGTTCACTGCATCATCTCACTGCCTCTAAACCTAATTCTATGTATCAAAATTATTAATACCATAATGTTCCTTTTCTTTTGTTTGGTTCCAACAAATTTTTGATAAAATTTCTCAAATGCAAATTTGATTCATATACAAATCATTCAAATTGGAAGAAAATTGTACCAACCTCCTGGATTGGGAGTTATTTGAAATCATTTGAATAATGTTTAAATTATGTAAATATTATTTTATAACTTTTAGAAAACAATTTATTTAGAGAATAATGAAAGGTTTAGAAATGACACAATAAGAGTAAAGCTTGATATTAAAGTTTGCACGTGTAGAGCAACCTATTTGCTTTTCAGGTAACATGTATGCGAACATGTAATCATATATACATATAAATATATATGTATATGTGTGTAGATATATCTATAGCATCTATATCTATCCTTATGTCTGTTTGTCTCTTTTTCTATTGCTTTATGTCTTGATACAGATATAAGAAATAATGTATGAGAAGAGTTGTTCTATACATATGCCTCAAGATGAAGAGCCTGACTTCTCTGCTCAATTGAATTAAAGTTAAAAACTGAGTATAAAAAAGACCTAGATATCTCTTTTGAATCAATCAACCAATACTAAGTGAAAATAGTCATTAATCATTTTAGTAGTCCTTGAATGAGGTTTCACCTCAACTAATAACCACTGAGGAACCGAAATATGTAAAATCTGGTTTAGGTTATTCTAAAATGGCATTAGAAATTGAACTTATATAACATAAAGGAAGAAATGTTTTAACAGATTTTGAAGTAGAGAAAAAGAAACTAGCATAATCATGCCAAGAAACAGTGTGAGTTCACACTCAAAATGGAGAAGGGTAGTAGTAAATGTTTTATTAAAAAAAAATCTAATAAATCTCTTTATAAAACAACTTCAATGGGTAAAAGAGAGTGATAACGCATAGGAAGTATATTTGAAGTGGGTGAAAGATGTCATCATGTCCTAAAATACATACATAAGGCAAAAAAAGCTAGTTTTAAATCCAGCATTTGATCATATCACACCTTAGTAATGGAAAATGTCCATTCAAACCTATTAGGTCAAATCACTAGAAAGAGGAGAATATCAGTTTAGACTTCAGTTTGGATCTGGCTCCATTGCACTTGAGTAGAGAATGACATTGTAGACTTCTGAAGGCAGAGGATTTGAAGTCTTTACTATTATCTATTAACTGTTTCTAGCATAGCACTCATTGGACTGAATGGTACAATAGTAAGGGACAAAAAATAAATTAGACTCACAGGGAAAAGGTAGAGCCAAGACTCTATAAAGAGACCATGGAAGATCACTGCCTAATGAGAACATCATAACTGTCCTCATGAAGATGAAAAGAACTTCTACTAAACAATGTGTTTGAGGGGAGGCAGGGATCAGTTATGATGATAGTGAGTAATATTCAAATTATTTCTAATGAAATTTAACTTTAAGTTGGACTAAGTCTTGAAAGTTAAGATATCAAGGCACCATTTGTATCCTCCTTTTGGCAAGAGATGCTAAATTTTAACCTCAGAAAAATTCAGGAATGAGTTAGAAGGAATTATAAAGTCTAAACTATCATGATCACATTGTCAAATTTTGTTATCTACTTGAGTTGCTGAATTTCATGACAACCAATAGTTTTGAATGCATTGAGTGAATATTAGCATGGAAAGTGTTTCACAAGGAAACTAGCAGGTTAATTTGAGGAAAATGCAGCACTATTATTGCTGACTTTGTTTTAAAGGAATCTAAGACTAAAATTTTAATGCATGTAAGCTTCAAACTATGCCCACACAAAGAGTGAGGATTTTTTTAAAACTAGAGAGAAGGCTGAGTAAGAGATTATAGATAAGCTCATAAAAATTCCAAAAGTTGGAAAAATAATAAGAAATAAAAGAAATAAAGAATTATATTAGAGCTTATTGGGAAAATCAAAATGAGTATAAATGACCGCACAGAAGATGGAAAACCTTTACAATTCATTGAACACTCTTAAAAATGTGAAGAACTAAAACTCAAACACTGAAAAATATGATTCCCAAAATCACTACAGCAAAGTCAAAGGAAGAAAAATTAGAAGATCATATGAAGTAGCAAAAATTAATTTTTAAATGACCTAGAACATTGAACTTGCAGAAGTAATCTGCACTCTTGAAATAATATGAAATTTTGAAAAATAACACTGTAGTTTTGGAAATCAGTTTTTAAAATACAGAAATATTTGAGAAAAGAAACACAATTTTGAGTGATGCAAACCATAAATTTTTACATACCAAATGTAATATACCTGGGAATGTAATTGTCATCATCTAAACCTCCTAAGTCAAAGAAAATTTTACAAGCATAAAAATTAATCAAAGCATATACAAAAATACAACTCCCATCAGAAGTACCCATGTCTTTAAAATATTAATAAAAATAAAGGGAAAGGCTAATGTTTGAAAAGCAAAATAAAATGATTTACCTCTAATTCCCAGAAAATCTATATAAAGCATATTTCTTATATGGGAAAGATATGTTAATATAATTGTTATCTTTGCAGCATTCACTTTGAAATAAAATTTTTTAATTGGACAAAAACCTTTAAATATGAATGCAGTATTCAAAAGGGATGTTACAAAAAGGTAAAGAAAAATGAGTAAAATAGAAGAGCTGAAAATGATTAGGGGATAATCCAATTCTAACATGCAGAAATTGTAAAAAAAAAAAAAAAAAAAAAAAAGGTTTTGCCTCATCTAAGAACCATTGAGGAACCAAAATATGTAAAATCTGGCTTAGGTTATTCTAAAATGGCATTAGAAATTGAACTTATATAACATAAAGGAAGAAACGTTTTAATAGTTTTTGAAGTAGAGAAAAAGAAACTAGCATAATCATGCCAAGAAACAGTAAGAGTTCACACTCAAAATGGAGAAGGGTAGTAGTAAATGTTTTATTGAAAAATCTAATAAATTTCTTTATAAGACAACTTCAACATTTCATAAAAAACTTACTTATTATACTTGTTATGTTCCAGTTACTATTCCAGGTGTTAAGAGATACAAAAATAGCACATACACAACCAAAACAAAAGGAGCTTCTATATATAATAATACAGTATCTTTTGAAAAACAAATATATATTTATATGCACACACATACATACACAACTATGTGTGTGTATATGTGTATGTGTGTGTGTGTATATCTTATACTCCAATAGAACTGTGATTCAATCAATGAAGAAGATTAAAACAAATCAATAGTTGTCTATCCTGCTCAAATCTCCTTTATGTTTCTTCACAAAGTTGCCACAGCAATTCTGCCTTGTGTTCACGGTCTTTCTCACTTTTTGGTGGTTTTGTGGAGTCTTTGATTTGGTCATTATATGTCCTTCATTCTTGTTGTGTTATTAGACCATTTATTTGATGATATTCTTCAAACAAATTCATCTATATAATTCCTCCTTTATAATGTGTTCACATGCTGTGCACCATGAATCTGCTCTTTGTCCTTTAGATGATCCCTAACATCAATATGTCATGTTTCATGGAGGAAGAAAAAAATAGAGAAAAGGAGAATCTATGATGCTTAATACTCTTGTGAAATATGAGTCCATTTAAGTTGTCATTGTATTATGCTCCATTAAGATCATAATTGTATCCTGTGACCTGTACAAGTGGTTCTGCCAGGTTTCCAGCTGACAATAATTAGCAACTCTTGAACTATTATTTTATAGTTCATCTCAGTAAAATTAATTGGAACAAACAGTAGACCAATGGCAGGTATAAAGTTTGAGCATTTGGGTACCTTCTGACAAGCTCTGTGTGAGAATAACTTTTATTTCTTCTCTGAAGATGTCTCTACAAAGAATTGACAGAGTCTAGCTGTTTCAATAGGAACGCCAAAATGGACTTGTTAGGCAAGAATGTGTTCCTTTTTAATTCCCCACCGATAAATGAACAAGAGGAGACAGTAAAGAGTGCTGGATTTTAGAATAGACCCTGCTTCAAAAATCAACTCTGCTAGAATTACTTTTTGCAACATTGACCAAATGATTTAAAATTTCTAAACTTCAGTTTTCTCATCTGTGAAATAAAAGACCTGTACTAGACAACATCTGAGTTTCTTTATGACTGTAGCTCATCCCAAGTGATAACCCTCTCCTTTTTCTAGTTGCTAGATAAAGAATCCCAACAACAACAAACATTCTGGCAGTAAAAATTGACAGGAAAAAAAAAACTGAGTGGTGAGAACAAATCTTGCTATTACCTGTACATAAGCCAAATCCTTTTGTAGGCAATCTGATCCTACCACAAGCCCCAAAATGTCATTTAGCTTTAGAAGAAAAACCATTTGGGGGTTGGGACATAAGCCATAATTGGACATTTGCATTGGCTCCTCCTACATGGGAACAACATGTTCACTTCATAATATGGAAAAATAAAAAGTTCAAGAATACAATTTTTCATTGGTCAGCAAATTCCATAAGAACTTTAATTTTGCTGCTTTTCTGGTAAAATTCAATTTAATTTCAACAGTACAGAAAAACAAGTTTGTTGTTCAGGCAAAGAAAACAAACACATTTTATGATTTTATGTGACCTGATTTTCTAAAATGACCAAATTAACCATGTAATTGTATGGATTAGTTAACTGAACATTCCCCGATTCTTGCCACCATTTTAGAGGAATTTGCTATTGAGATGTGATTTGCTGCAGAAAACTGCAGCTCTCAGCTTCTGGATTACTGTGATTCCATGAGACCCAGCTACGTAACTAGGCTTATGAAGAAGTGAACTGCTAACAATTTCATTGGAAAAATTTGAAAATTGTCAGGATATTTGAAAATAACTCAATCACTTGGAACTGAAAGTGCCTTTAGTGTCACATTAAAACATTTGTATTATCTTTTTCAAAAAGTTATTTGTTCTCTAAAGAGTGATGTATTGAAATGTCGATGCTAATGATTAACTCTTTACACTTTATCAGTTAATACCTAAAAATGGCAAGACAATTTCTGCATGGTAGTGAATGACACTTCAGGTAGAAAAGAAAGGCGGGGATGGTTCCAAAAACTAAGTTTGTCCACTTAGAAACTTCCCCCATAATAAGTTTTCAATATAGTTTTTCCTTCTAAATTTAGTGAGGAAGGGATAAGTCAAAGTGCTTTTTAAAATTTTATTTATCAATATGTCTTGTTAGCCATGTGTAGCCAAGTGTATGTGTGTGAATATGAGAGTCTGTATGTGTAGTATATAGATAAAGCACTTAAGGGTGTATTGTATGTCAGGCTATGATAGAGACCATCATCATGATTCTATTGGTAGAAGCAAACACCCAGATGAAGCAACTCTTTATACTAACACATATTGGATCCTTCTCAGCAACTTGTAGTCACAGAGAGATTCCCAAGCATTGAGAGGTGAAGTGATTTTCTCACAGCCTCCTATGTGTCTGAAACAGGCTTAGAATTTAGGGTTTCCTGATTTTGTGTCCTACTCAGTTAAACATGTGGGTAGGCATATGTATTTCTAAGAATAATAACACATGTCATGATTCAAAACACTTTATATTTATCATTCCATAATCTCTTTTGAGACACCAAATCTTTCAGAGTTAGGGAACAGAGTTCTGCAAACAAACTTCTATAGCAAGCCATTTCTTCACAGGTATAAAAGTGAGTGAAAGGTGTAAGGAATATGTGACTACACTGAATTTATTATTTATTTATGATAAAAATAATATTTGACTAAATAAAGGAAAGCTCTAGAATTTGTTTATAGTCATTATTTAAAGGTATTTGAAGAGTTTAAAGGAGAGCTCAGGTGAATCCCTGCTTTTACTCTACCATCTTGGCTTCATTTCCAAAAACTTTAATTATTTAGAGCACACTTGGGAAAAACAAAGAGCATAACTTGTTTCCACATTATTTATAAAAAATCTATTTTTCATTCATCCCAGGCTCTGATATAAAAGAAATTATTTAGTTATTATAAATAAATTCAAGTATTTCTAATTTTTCTAAAATAATATTAGAACAAAGGATAAAAGTATAAATTACTGATATAATCTGAAGACCTTGACAGTAAATTAAGGATATCCATATTGCTGTCTTCTCTTGATATATCATTTACTGTATCAATTGAACATTATAGCCTGGCAAATTATCAGTTAAGAGATTAATTGGCCAGTCATACCTTTGGTACAGTACACTCTTACCCTCCTCTTTAAACAAAAATAACAATTTGAAAAGCCTTCCTCTTCATCCTAATATTTGGTGTTTTGTATGTATTTCATTTGTATCTGTCATCCTCAGCATTTGCTATATATGTTTCTTGTTATGAAGGTAAATGTATTTGAACAGACCATTAGGGAAGTTTTTATGACCTCTTTGGTTTGAGAAAAATTACATTTACCTATGTTTGAGCCAAAACAGTCTTGTAATTATAGCTACCTTAACATAACTCCCAGGATTACCTGCCCCTATGTGCTTCCTGCTATTTGTCTGTTTCCTTGGGAGGTCTCCCTTTCATTATGACCACCTCTTCTAAGAATATCTTTTATTGAGGGGGCACCCTCACTTTCTAGTCTAGGTCTGGCCCAAGAAAATTTTCAAAGTCCCTGATAAGTTAATGAACATGTGTTGTCTATTTGATTCTTTAAAAACTTAACCAATAGACTCTGCCAGATTCTACAAAGATAACACAGGAAAGAAAACACCTGGGGATCCCACATCACTGAAATTGCTTAGTTTCATTGCATTAAAGAATCACAAAAATATCAGTGGTCATTCGATTGCTACCTATTCAAATATCCAGTCATCCCCAAGCCATTGCTGCCTTCAATCTGACCTCTTCCTTCACTGGAACACAAACTCCTGAATTTTCCTAATGATCTTTCATTAGATCCATCACTATTTCTATTGTAATCCAGGTTTCTCAGCTTTCCCCAAATCAAATTTCTCCACTCAGACCTTCCTGTTCCCCTGCACTCTACACTTTGACTTCTAGCTCTCATTTATTCATTGCTACTCCTATCAAAGGGCAACTATGTAGCTCTGTGACTGGCTCACAGTGAGGAAGTCACCATCTGAATAGAAACTACTACCAGCGTGACCCTGGGCAAATCACTTAACCCGGTTTGCCTCAGTTTCTTTATTTGTAAAATGAGCTGCAGAAAAACATGACAAACAAATCCAGTATCTTTGCAAAAAAAAATAAATAAATAAATAAAGAATGGATCACAGAGTCAGACACGGCCAAATAAGTGAACAACTATTAAAATTTAAGCATCTTGAAAAAAAGTAGCTTTTTATCCTGTCTTTTAGATCCCTAATGTTTAGCACAATGCCTGAAATATCATAAGCACTTAAAACTACTGCATTCACTCACTCACTTATTCATTCATCTAGTATTCATAAATTTTTTAGTGAAAAGAATTCTTTCCAGGAACCAAAGTCACCTGTCTACAACTTAGTATAGATCAGTTCTGTGGAGCTTTCTCAGGTACACATAAGTGAAGCGACTTGCTTGAAGTCACAGAGATGCTAATTGTCAGAGACTAGGTATGAATCAAAGTCTTTGGAATTCCAAGTCCAGTTTTCTATCTACCATGCTATGCTTCCTTCCATTATTGAGTTAATTTGCACCTGCTTTATATTTACTTATAGAAAGTAAATTTCTATGTTTATGTCGTGTCACTCACTCTCTGAAAAGGGAAGTTCCTTGAGGTCACAGATTATTAATTATTTATTAAAATAAAATTCAATGGGAATAAATGTATCTTATGCTTGGGCACATGTTCAATGACAAAGGCAAGTTTAGATAGGAGTTCTTTTGAAAAAAGATGTGGCTATTAAGACAACTGCATGATCAATGTGAGTCACTATATGATGCAGCAGTAAACAAAACAAAACAGAAAGAACAGACAGCTATGTAAATCTTGGGTTACATTTAGAAAGGCATACTTCCAGGAATAAGGCAGCACTACAGCAGTAGTGCCACTCTACTCTGCCCTTACCAGACCTCATTAAAAGTCTTATGTTTTCTTCAAGAAACTGTAATAAAGAACAATTATTATGCTGGAGAATATCCAGAGAGGAACTGAATCCTTGAGTCCAAGTATTGTGAGGAGGTGAGAAAGAATTAAGTATGTTTAACCTAAAAGAGATTTGTAGAGAGATGTGGTGGAAATAGAACAAAAATGGTAACTGTCTTCAAGTTGTCCTCAAGAGGCATCGGACTTTCTGATTAGCTTCACAGAGCAAAAAATAGTAAAAGATGCAGAAAAGGAAATTTAGGCTTGATGTCAGGGGAAAAAATTCCCTATTAGAACTGTTTAAAACTGCACTGAGCTATTTTGAGAAGTGCTAGGTTTCCCCATCCACAGAGGCTGGTATATTATAGTGAGAATTCATTTTATGAATGGGTGGGACTGATGATGGTAGTAGCCTCTTCCCGTGCTTTCATTCTATGATTCTATAAATCAGTGAAATATACGTGTATTCATGATAAATTTTGTGGTCCTTTAATCTTATTATTCTTTGTTTAAGTTGCTATTTTGCATTATAAGGTTTTTAAAGGGAGGGTCCTGCCTTGTACACGTAACTTCCTGGAATTGTCTAACATTGCCAGTTCTCCTTTTTAAGAGCCTGGGTTTTATATTATTCATATCCATATCCTCCTACCCATCTGTTGGAGATTTTTACAGTCAAACATTTCCACTGGGGACTGGAGAGGGGAAAAATGGAAATGAAATTCAAATCAGTTAATCTGCATAGATGGAAAAATTCTCTTTTGGATTGTGATTCTCTGCTTTGTCAGTGTTTATAGCTGTGCTTCTTCGCCTCATTCCAGAATAGCTATTCTTTCTCTGTCAGCTATAGATAAATTGTTCTGTGTCCAGCTATTGTTTTCCGGAATTCTCCAGCTATCCCGAATGACGTCTAGTTATGCATTACTTTGTCACTATTATGTGGTTAATGTTGATAATAAATCTGATGTATCAAAATCTTATATTAGAAAGCATGCAAATAAGTAATGAGTTTGTATTTTTTGGCTTCCCAGCACAGGCAGGTTGCCACGTTCTATGAAATCTGCATCGTTAATGTGGCCTCTGCACATACTGGGTAGAATACATTGAAATAGTCCAGATGTGACAGATGCATGAATCCCAGTGAGATAATCTTTATCCTGGAAAAAATCCCAGAGCCTTATGGTGAGCCAAAGATTGGGAGTGGGGGGAGGAAGCAGTTGAGGTTACATGATACATAACTTGTCCAGAAGCAATAATGCAATACTGTTAGGTCTGTCTTATTTTTGAATATAATATTTAACATAACCACCTTTGCAAAATGCCACTGGGCAAATGTATAGCACAAAATAAACCCAACGTATCAAACAAAAAAGTCATCTTTAATTAAGATATCAATTAAAAAATGCTCAGCTAAACAGATGCCCCTTGCTCTGTGCCCAGAAATTCAGTGAAGGGGAGTTCTTTCAGGTCAAGAGAAAAGCAGAGGGCAACAGCCTAAAGGATTGGGGCAATTAGCACAGGCTCTCTGGTAGACCTTAACCTTTGGGATTTAGAACTATTAGTATGACTCTAAGGCACTTGTAGGCATCTGCTAAAGTTCACTGGTAGATCAGTATCACATAAGCAGAAAGATTCAGAAAGTTCAAATTTTTTTTTTAAAAAGGACTTATTTAATTCATGTCTCAATTCCAACCTATACAACTTTCCATAACAATTCCAATTGCTGTTCAATCAATATTCATTATAGTTGTGGCCTTCATGAAAAACATAGCTCTCCTTGAAGTTTATTATTATTTAGTTGGTACATTTTTATAATTCATGTTGAAACAATCATTTGAAAGATGAAATGCTGACTTAATATTAGGGAGGCATTTCTACTAGTGCATGAGCTTGTTGAGACCAGGAACTATTTTTCCATTTCTTTGTTTTTTTGTCTTTTTGTATTTCCAGAACTTGATATTCAGTGTTTGGCACATGGAAGATATTTAGCAATTTTTTTAACTTACTGAAAGGATGTTTGATTCAAGGGTAGTAAAGGATAAAATAACTTAAATGGCATTATTATGTTTCTAAAGAACAGCATACACTTTATCTCATCTGACTTTCACATTAATCCTATGATAGTAGAATGTATAAATATTATTCCCACTTTACTAAAACTAAAATTCTGAGAAAGCTAAGCAAATATCTCTAGATCCTACAAGTAACAATTGTCAAAATCTTGGGTCCAACCCCAGCTGTGCTTTTTACCAAGTACAGCATGCTTTCTGAAGGTTGAAACACACTGAATGTCATGACCATGTTGTTCTTTAACCATCTGCAGTGTATATAGCACAGTTAGAAGAAGATTGAAATATAAATAATACATGTCATAAATAAATAGAATTCATCCACCTGCACATAATTTCCCAGGAATTGAATTAAGAAAAAGAAAAAGAAAAAAAAAGAAATACTCAATTCTAAATCTATGATCATGTGGCTCCATTTTCACTTCAGGCTACCTTTATAAAAGCACATTTTTAGTATTATAGAGTTCCTATTTTAAGGAAAGGATCATAAGGAATGTATTGTGTTGGGAAATATGGGTTTTATACCTTATAGATTCTTAGGGTCTCTCTCATTTTCCTTGATGTTCCCCAAATGAGGCAGTGTGGTTACAAATCTTGGAAGATCAGAATCTCCAAGACTTCAGAGTTGCAGGTGACTAAGTGTGTTATGGAAAGTAATATGGCAGACATATGTTGCCTACAGTATTTTTGCAGTAGTGATCTAGACTCAAGGGGCAGTACCCATAATTGCACTGAAATTCTTTAACCAGACAAAAATGTTAATTTCTTCAGTTGCAAAATGGGGATAATACCTCTGCCATTTATTTCAAGGGGATGTGAGAATCACACAAAATAATGCCTTTAAAGCACTAAGATTTCATCTTCATCATCATCATCATTATCATGATTATTAAAAGTATGATAGGAAAAAGGTTGAGCTGGTCATCTTGAGGCAGTGAGGTATCAGAAAGGATACCTCTTTTGAGCACACCATTGAATGAAAAAAGGAAGGAAAGAGGGAAGGAGGGAGGAAAGGGAGGAAAGAAGGAAGAGAAGGAGGGAGGGAAGAGGGAGGGAGGAGCGAAGGAGGAAGGGAAAAAGAGAGGGAAGAAGGAAAAACCTAAAAGAATATTCATAAAATGCCTTACATGTCTTCAAGTTTTATAAATATTAGCTATTTTAAATTATTACCAAACCTAGTGATATGAACTGTTATAAAACAAAGCCTCTAATTTCATTTTAGATCTTCAAAGCCTGGCATAAAGATTTGTATATGATAGGCACTTAAATTTCTGTTGAATGTTTTTGAATGAGTGATAGTAGTAGTATGATTTTTTTTTCCTTGAAAATGTGTTCTTGTGAAAATTGCAATTAATCAATCAACAAACATTTATTAAGTGTCATTATATACCAAAAACTGTGTGAAGAACTGGGAATGCAATAAAAGACAACAATCCTTTCTCTCAAGGAGCTTACAGACCAATAGAAGATAACCTATAGTGAAGAGAGGAAAGTTTTCTTAAGGATAAGAAAAGGTGGCAAACAAGACCAGAATGAAAATGAACTTTCGTTTAATTTTCCCAATAGCTTTCCACTTAACTTGGAAACAGTCCTTCAGTATGAAAAGTTTAGATTTATGTCCTGAGGAACTGCAGCTAATTGCTTTGCTCTTTCACAATCTTTCCTTACCTTAGTAGTAATCAGACTATTGGCTCTCATTGCTGTCACTAGCTGTACTCTTCTATAGAAAAAATAACTAACTTGATTCCTCCTAATATATTGTACTGAATTTAATAGGATTTCCTGAGGATAAAAAATCAGGTTTTTATTAACTTAGTCTAATATTTAACTTGATTCGTGTCATTTTAAATCACTTTTACTCTCTCTCTCATTCTTCCCTTCTATGTGCAAGCATACTCAAGTCACCTTTAGTCTTAAGTAAACTTTACTTTTATATCCTCAACTCTTAGAATTTATTTACAAAACCCACCTACCCCCATCAAACTTTTGTACATCTCCATATGTGAGTGTGTGTGTGTGTGTGTGTGTGTGTGTGTGTGTATTTGTGCCAATCCAGAACTAAGTTCTCTATGTAGCCATTTCAATTCAGTCCCCCACTGGAGAAGTTTCTTTGTTATTTTGTGTGTTAGATCTATGAGTGCTGAAAAATTAGCACTCTTATTCAGTGGATTATTTTTACATTTTTTATTAAATTTCCTATTATTTTGTTTCTTTCTATCTTTTGGGGCCCATTATTGTTGTTTCCTTTTAGTCATTTCAGTTGTATTCAACACTTTATGACCCTATTTGGGGATTTTCTTAGCAAAGGTACTGAAGTAGTTTGCTGTTCATTCCTCCAACTCACTTTATAGATGAGTTAACTGAGGCAAACAGGGTGAAGTGATTTTCCCAGGGTCACATACATAGTAAATATCTAAGGGCAGATTTGAACTCAGGAAAACTCAATTCCTAATTCCAGGACTAGTCTTTGATCCACTGCACTACCAAGCTACCCTTTTTGGGCCTTAGGAATTAGGATATATGTTAATTTCATAAAATCACAAAGTTACCTTACATTTATACAATCCAGTGCACTGCCTAATAAATCCCATTTTTAGCATGCCTAAAATCCACAAAAGTTGTTTAAATGTGTACATGACAGGTTGTTTTATGTAATTTTATCAAAGATAATCAGTTAATTAGGTTTTATTACCTACTTAATAGATATAGGGCCATTTTAAGAAACAAATTATAAATCAACCTAAAAACAATTACCAAACTACATTTCAATAAATGCAAAATAATGTGTCCAAATATATCTGCTCTAGGGGGAGTCAAGAATACAGAAGGTTTTTTTGCACTAAACTGCATGCAAGCCTGTTAACACTGAAGACTACTTTTCTTCACTAGGGCATATAGTCCTTGATGTTGCAATTAGAATAATGGCATGTATCCTACAGGTGAGTTATAAATATTAATTTGTAAAAATAAGCATAATAGTGCTATTTTATAACCACAACATAATATTTCATTCATGTTGCAGGCAAGGAATATTAAAAATAGAATGGTGAAGCAGCATTTCTGCTTTAGAAACAGCAGTTCTGAAAGTTGTCCTATGTTTTGAAAGGATTGAAGTGAGCTTTTTAAACAAGGCTCTTTTTTGTGTATTTTTGTTGTGACTAGAATATGACAATTTGTATAGACTATTGGAGATTCTCATGTTATGTGTCAAAAATACTGCCATAACCAAATGAACACACATATGTAGGTGGATGAGTTGACAACACATATTTCATTCATTTTTTCTTCCTCATTCTATTAGATCCTTCCCCCATCAAAAAAAAAAAAAAAAAAAAAGATTGATTCTTATATTGTACTTCATATGGTACACAGCATTTTCTCTTAAAGTCCTATAAAGTTTAATACCAATCCAAGTATAAAACTTTTTCTGTGTTTAATCTCCTATAGTGTTTTACCTCAAATAAACCTGCAATATTTTACTTACCTCTGTGAGATAGCCAAAAGTTTGCTCAGCTGTTTGAAGCAGCAGTTTCCGGGTTACCCAATCTAATTCTAAAGAGGGAGGAAAAGAAATGAAGCTTTCAATGATTTCAGTATGAACTGAAAGAAATTATTGATACGTCAAAAAAATGATCATATAGACTTTGTCATTACTAAGTTATTTATCAAGTCAAATGAATAATTATCAATTTATATCTAAATGCCATTCTAAATTATTAATCCCATTTATCCAAAGAGTGAGCTAGATTATTTTCTACAAGACATTATCATAGTGAATTACAGCTACTATAATTTTAGAAGTAGAATCTGAACTACAGAAGGTACTTGCTATCTTCTTAACCTCATTGTTTGGGACACAATAATAATAAGCTAAAGCCAAAGTGTTTTGTTGTTGTTGTTTGTTTTGTTTTGTTTTATGCTCATCCAGGTTTTCTATTTTCTCAGAGAGAAAGTTTTTCTCCCAAGATGGTAAGTCATCTAATGTGGATGAAGCAACACAAATGTATCAATGTTAGTTGAAAAATAAAACAAATATTACAATTGCATACCCTCCTAATAATAATATATTAAGTATATCATATATTGAGTACTGTGTATATCAGGTATATTGTATACTGAAGACAATATTGGTAGACAGTGATATGTTGGAGATGTCATGGAATTTGGAAAAAAATACCTGTGAATATTAATTATGATACTTTGTAATCTTGGGCAAGTTTGCTCTGGGGCTCAATTTACTAATTAGTAAAATAAAAGATTTTAACCCAATAATTTGCAAGGTCCCTTTTATCTCTGGACTTATGACACTATCATTATCATTACATAGTTTTCCCAAAGTATCAAATAATCATTAAGGACCCAATAGTTAACACAATTATTCCACTTGGAGAAGGTAAGATCATGAAAAATTGAATATAGACATGTGGATGAATGAATTGGAAAGCATCTGCTAGAGGAAAAACAGAAAAAAAAAGAAAGAAAATCTAAAATATGTATATACATATATGTGTGTGTGTGTGTGTACACATACATATATAGAGATAGATATACTACCCTATTTCTAATAAATGATAAGAAATTCCATTTAACTCTTACTCTATTATAATATTATAGGATAATCTTGCATTCTTGAAGGCTGATGACCCCAAAAATGTCAATTAACTTTCTGTAGTACAAACTTCTTAATTTGTAAAATAAAATGGTTGTATTCTTGGACTTCTAAGTTATCTTTTAGCAATAATATTAATAGATCCCTATGGAGTCTTTCCATGTATGCTTCATAAGCATATTAATAGTCTTAGAATAGGCTTTTGTATAACAATAAATCATAAATGGTTTTAGGATTAGTTTTTTTTATAAAATCAGAAACTTTAGAAAGACATCAAAAATAATATCAAGTATCAAGAAAAAATGTGGATAAGAAGAAAAGATTATGGTCATTCTATTATGCTTTGTTTAAACAAGAGGACTATTACATAATAAGTGAACAAAAGGAAGATATTGACTCTATAAGAGAACTTGAAAGATGCAAAAATTATACTAGAATGAGATGATCAAAGGAGTAGAGAGACTCCTCCAATTAGCATACAACTGATCTTCATGTGAAGCAAAGATATATAGCATTCAAGAGTAAAACTAGCACTTGCAAAATACTATGGAGGATGACAGAGAATAGAAATAGTAGTGCCCCTCAAAATAATGAAAAGCTGTTAATAGCAAAATGAGACTAACAAAGAAGATGATGTGACCCATTTAAGCCACCTTGGAGAATATTTGAATAATAAATCAAAAAGAACAAAGTGACATAAATGACACATAAGTGAAAGTGACACATAAATGATATTATTTCTATTAGCATCTATTATTATCAGCATCAAGAATTAAATCTTGTTCACGAGGAAACACAGTACCAATGAAGTACTGTCATAAAATCTTTTATTAGATCATCAGTGCAGGAATCAAAGATATCTTAGATGAAAAAATGAGAAGAAAACTGGTAGATATTCCTAGTTAATTGTTTTAAAAAAGACCATTTTCAAAATTATACAGCTAAAATAATTAGCAGATAATATTCTGTTTCATAACATATTTTATTAAAAATAAGAGCCACATCAATTCTGGATGCTATATGGATCAGTTGACTTCAAATAATAAAATAAAGATTTAAAAATTCCCCTAAAATAAGGTATTTACCACACAAATATTTAAATAATATTTAAGAATCTATGAAAGATATTATTATTGAAAAGATTGTCTTCAACTATATTCTGAGCATTGATTTTGATAAAGCCATAAAACAGGTAAATATGTCTACTAATAATGTTCAAAAGTGTTTTGGAGAATGTCTTATGTAGAAATCAAATTGAAGGATTTTCTAATGATAAAATTTTATAAATGTATTTATTCAAAATGACTTCGCTCTAATCATATTAAAACCTAGAACAATATAGAGCATCATCAAATAAATGTCATTCAAAAGAGATTTCTCTAATCATAAGCAAATGAGAAACAAAATAATTGATAAGCACATATTATCCAGATAACTGTTTTGTTATTAAATAAGTACCCAGGAAAGTTAGTACATAAGCTTGTTTGTGTGTGTATGCATTTCTGCACAGACATATTTATCTTGATAGGTATTGATGTTGGACAGTGAACTGGACCCAGAACTGATTAACTGATTGGATTAAATGGCATTTAAGGAATTGTGCAGTACTTTCAATAATCCCGAGCTTCTTAAAAGAATAAAATATCTATCTATCTATCTATCTATCTATCTATCCATCTATCTGTTTATCTATCTTTATTGACAACATTTCCTTGGTGAAATTATATAGCTGTAAATCAAGGGATACCAAGATATGTCCAAGGATAAATAAAAGATATAGAATTTTAAAAGTCTGTAGTTTGTTACCAATAAGGGTATATGAGAAATGATATAAAAGACAATCACAGAGAAATGTATGATCAGAAAAAATTGGGAATTTTTCCAAATTTTAAATTTTTGAAATTGCAGAAAAATTTGCAATAATGTTGTAAATCATCTTATGAATACTAATCATATTACATCAATGCACTAGAACCTATATCTTTATTCCTATATATATGTGTGTGTGTGTATATATATATATCAGAACAAAAGAAAAATGTTGTATCCAACTGTTGTGTACAATATCATATATTGTTGTATTCAATTTTTAACCTTTACCTAAGTTCAATAATAGTTTTTGTGCAAAGATGAAAAATTGATATTAATGGAGTGCAGAGAGGATGATAATGAACCCGATGGAATGAATTAATATTGCTTTTTGGATATAATCATGTTTCCGCCTTTTTTGCCCAACACTTGAAAAGCAGAATTTCCCCCATACTGTGCAAGTCAAAGTGATATGATATTGTATTACCAGTTCTATGTTTGTATTAATTTAATATTTGGGTTTGAAGATTGATGTCTCTTTGTAAGATTTTAAATATTTAATAGAGAAAAAATTATCTAAAATTACATGGTGGATTATATTACTGAGAATTTTCACAAGGTAATTGACAGTCTGGTGGACAAATCTGGCTGTCACTCTTCTCATTTATTTTAAATCAGAATTTGGAAATCTGAGATCCTGAATAATTCTATGGTCAGTACTGAAGAGTAAAGGCAAGCTATCTATGTAATATATATCACAATAAGAAACCTCCACAAAACAAGAAATTATAATTTAGTAGAAACCACTCTTCGTTCAGGAAACAATGTTGATGGATCTTTCAGAGAATTTTTCATTTTTTTTTTTTACAAAAAACAGTGCCTTTTATTTTATCACAATATTTGGTTAGATAACATAAAAATTTCTCTTTGAATACTACTTTCATTTATGGATGATTCATCATGCTTATATTGATATGGTGCAGCTAGGTGATACAGTAGATAGAGCAGCACCAATCTTGGAATTAGGAGAACCTGAATTCAAACTCAGCCTTAGACAACTGACACTTACTTTGTGACTGTGGGCAAGTCACTTAACCCCAATTGCCTCTCAGAAAAGAAAGACACAGCATGACTTTTATGGAAATGTTTTATCTAACTTCATAAGTGATTTCTTAATGAGTCCTGGGAGTGGAGATAAGGGAGAGAATCTGGAACTCAAAAGTTTTGAAAACAAATATAAAACATATCTTAAATATAACTGGGGATAATAAATAAAAAGAAGAAAGAAAGAATGAAAGAGAGAAATGAAGGAAGGAAGAGAAGGAAAAAAAAGAAGGAAGGAAGGAAGGAAGGAAGGAAGAAGGAAGGAAGGAAGGAAGGAAGGAAGGAAGGAAGGAAGAAGGAAGGAAGGAAGGAAGGAAAAAAAGGAAGAAGGAAGGAAAGAAGGAAGGAAGGAAAGAAGGAAGGAAGGAAGGAAAGAAGGAAGGAAGGAAGGAAGGAAAGGAGGGAGGGAGGGAGGAAGGAAGGAAGAAAGGGAGGAAGAGAGGGAGGGAGGAAGGAAGGAAGGGTGGGAGGGAAGGAGGGAAGGAAGGAAGGAAGGAAGGAAGGAAGGAAGGAAGGAAGGAAGGAAGGAAGGAAGAAGGAAGGAGGGAGGGAGGGAAGAAAGAAGGAAAAGTGAGAGGAAGGCAGAGAAACAGAGAAAGCAGGAAAGAAGAAAAGAAAGAAAAAAGGAAAAAAAGGAAGAAAGGAAGGGAGGGAAGAAGGAAGGATCCAGAGGAAAGGAAAGAAACAAGAAAGTCTTTGAAGCTCCATTTTGTCTTTGAATCTACCTAAGTGATGGTCAAAGAGGAAGTACTTAATATATGTTTATTGAATTGAATTGAAATTGAAAGCAGAGGAATTGAATTTTTTCAAAACACACATATACACATATATATATATTCATATATATGTATATGCTATGAAGATGTGTGTGTGTATAAACCATTTATATATGTAAGATTAGTACTGGATAAATACAAATATAGAATAAGAATGATGAGAAGATATTTCTAAATCATAACCAGATCAAACTTTAGTGTTATATTACAAAAGAAATGGATTAACAGAGTATATGACACACAAGAAAAAAAAGGTAATTTCTGCTATACACATCCTGTCTTTGACCCTAGCTGGTTGACAAGTCATTCAAATTTTTTTGAGTAGCAGAATCTCTTAAGTTTTATAAAGAACTTTGTAAATTATTGTTATATAAATCTAATTTATTATTATCATTATCATTACTCATTAACACAAGGCATTTTGTGACTAGACATCATGTGAATATGGATTCATAAACACTTCTGTATTTGAAGCCTATCTCTGCTATTTTCTATTCATGGGATTAGGGGTCAATCTAGTCATGTAACCTTTCTGATCTTAGGTTCTTCATCTTTAAATAGTTGAGTTAACTGGCTTCAGAGGTCCCATAGAATTCTAGATCTTTGATCCTATGTTATTTTGACATCATATTTTGAAATACAAAGAAATAAAGAGTGAGTTAAAAATTAAAATTTAAAATTTCTTATCTCTCCTCTCTTTTATAGCCAAACTCCTAGATAAAAATACCTACCTTCACTATCTCTATCTATTTTCCTCTCACTCACTTTTTAACCTTTTGCAATCCAATCTCATCTCACAATTAAAATCTATTTTCTCTAAAGTTATCAATGGCCTTTCAATTATTAAATCTTTTCTGTTCCTCCTGTTCCTCCACTCATCCAATGTATTTGACATTGTTGACCAGTCTTTCCTGGCTACTCTCTCCTCTGTGGTTATTTTCTCCTGGTCAGTCTCTTAATTTTCTGGCTGCTTCTTTTCAGGTGTTTTGTTGTTGTTTATTCATCATACATATCATTCGCTCTATCTATAACTGTTCCCTAAGACTGTGGTAGGTATTCTCTTTCTACTCTCAGTGACTTTATCAGCTCCATTGTATTTAATTATTACCTCTTAAGTAGATGATTCCAAGGTCTATATATCCAGCTCCAGTTTTGTTTTATTTGTTTTGGTTTTGGTTTTGGTTTTGGTGAGTTTCAAAACTACAGCAACAATTAAATTACATTTTGAATATTTTAACTGAATATCCTGGAACTGTCCCAAAATTAACATGTCTGAAACAGAACTTACTATCTTTCTTTCCTTTCCCCAACCCCACCAAACACACACATTTTTTTAATTTCCTGTTTCTTTTGAAGTCACTGAGTCAACCAGTTAATAATTATTATGTACCAGGCATTGTGCTACTGCTCTTCAATTCTTCTAGGATCATAACACCTTGGTATTTGTCCTCATTTTCAAATAGTTCCCAAATCTTCTCTTTTCTACTTGCACAATTTCTTTTATATCTGATCCCTTCTTTTCTTTTATAACCATCACCTTAATTTAGGCCTTCATCACAGTTTGCCTAAATATTTATAATAACTCTAACTGGTATGCCTGCATCAAGTGTCTATTCTCCACAAATTTGCCAAAGTGATTTTCTTTAAGCAAAAATCTGACTAAGATTTTTCCTTCATTCACAACAATTTCTGTGCCATCCTACTGCCTATTGAGTAAAATATATACTTCTTTGTTTATTCTTTAAAACCCTTTACAATCTGACCCTAATCCTAATCTTCCCAGTCATACTGATTATTATTCTTTTCCATTGCCATTACTGTATAATTTTTTATATTATAAAAATATAAGTATAGAGGAAGGAAAGAATAAAATAAATTATACATAGGAAGAAAGAAAGAATATATCTCCCTATAAAACGAGACAAAATTGAGGAGGCATAAATGATAAATGCCATATTGTGAAATCTCCATTAAGATACCAAAAATTTTATGGAAATGTTTTGTATAACTTCAAATGTGCTGCCTTAAAGGGGGTTGACATTGGGAAGAAAGGGAAAGAATCTGGAACTCAAAGTTTTAAAAACAAATGTAAAAATTATTTTACATGTAACTGGAAAAATACAAATATTAAATAAAAATTAAAAAAAAAATTTAAACAGATACCAAGAAAGTTAAATGTTAAAAAGCTTGAAGGGTAAGAAAATAAAGTAAGTAAGAATGAAAATAAGAATGAAGGAAAACTTAAAATAATTAAGCAGTAATGTAACAGAGAAACTGAGATTTGAAGTAGAATCTGGTAGTTGAAAAAGGGAACTTGATTGATATTAGAAAAAAATGATAAAGTAGTAATGATAAAAAGCATTTTGTAAATCCAGGTATAAAGTAGGAGAGACAGCCTAGATAAGTGCATGTCTATGTTCCCTGAGGGGAAACTGCTAAATATTGGCAGCAAGGCTTCCATTTGTGCTAGCACAAAGTAATTTCCTTCCCTTGCTAGAAGTCTGATTTAATCATAATATGAGGAACTTTCAATGCAAAGAGGAATAACTTTCCCTTAGACCTCAGACATTCCATCTCTTGCTATACCTGTCCCTTAATTGGTGATGGTGTGAGAAAAAGAAAGGAAGAAAGATAGTGGAAGACAATACTTCTATCTTTCAATAGATGTTTGATCTCCTATATAATATCCAGCTTTCAAAGGGCAGAGTTAGTAAAGCAAGCAGGGCTTTCAGTCTGTCCATGTACTTTCCATACCATGTTGCGCTTGTCTCCAGCCCAATTTGTAGCCTCCTCTGAGAAGAGTAATAGCACAGTCCTTGTACTCAATGATGAACATTCTCATACCTGCTCATACCCAGACATTCCAGTAATCAGTCTGAAAACCTTTTAGTCATCATCAAAACAACACTTGCCTACTTGATTCCTTATTTTCATTCCCTTTAACCTTCCCACACCAAAGTTTTCAACTGCACTTTGGAATGTCTTTCATAAGCCACAAACTTCCCTTTATCCTTCATCATTTTCTCTCCCACTTCTTCCAACTTCTAACTATTATAAAAAACTAGATTCCCCAATAGTACAGCCTCTGTGGCCACCCTCAGCACTAATGACTACTTGTATTCATTTTTCTCATGTCACTGGTCAAGGTAAGGGAATTGGAATAATTCTTGCTCCTCATTGCTAATTCTAAGTTCTCTCCCACCTCCAATACTGAGGTATCTCTCCTATTGTATTATGCATGCAATTCATATTTATTACTCAGACAAAATCCTGGTAACTTATAATATAGACCTTTAGGTCACTCTCATTCCTTCGTCAATGATTTTCATTTCTGGTTTACATTTTTTTCTCTTCCTCATTTCCTGATCTCCTACTTGGAAACTCCATTATACATACTCATTCTCTCAAACCTCATAACCAATCAGTTCTTCAACTTATATTCTATGATTTACTCCTATACCTCACTTGAATTATACACAAAAATGCTCATATCCTTGATCTTTCCACCCACAAATGCACCACAAACTCCTTATCTGACTATTTTCAATAGGCTTTCTACCTCTTCAGTTGCCTTCCATTACTAAACTGTTTTCTTCATTAAATCTCATTACCTTCAGTCTTCTAACCTCTTGATTCTCTCTCAGGTAATGATCCTTTCATTAGCAACTATCTCCTTTTTTCCCCTATCTTGATCTATTGGAGAATCAGTTCAGCTTTTCTTCTCTTGACTCAGTTCCCTTATTATATTTTTATTTCACTCTGCCAAGCCTCAACTCTTGGATCAAACCCACCACCTGTTATTTTCTCTCCTGCAAATGTGTGGCTAAATGATTATAAAGAAATTACATAGGCATTCAGATTTGGTATACAAGAAATTTACATTGCACAAACTCAACTGGGCTCTCACTGCTGCTTTATAATTCTATTATGCCTTCCTAATCAACTGAATATCCCTTTCTCCACAGCATCTCTTTAGATCTTTTCATTCCTACTTAAATTTCTCATTGGTCTCTTCCTTCTTATCCTCTTTTCTCATATTTTACCCCAAAAATTTGAGATCATTTGCTATAATTGAGGCTAATTACCACTCTCTACAAACTCCCTCTACCTCCTTCTTCATCTTACATTACTTATTGCTTTCTGCTACTATCCTGTCCTTTATTCTTGTCTTATATACAATGGCTTTAATATTTACCAAAGCTAACTCCCCCAGAAGTAATCCTATTCTATTCTATACATTTTTCTCCAACAGAATTTCTTCCTCTGTCATCATTACTCTACTGCTTATTTTCAGTTTCCTCTTGTCTAATGGCTTTTTCTCTATAGCCACAAATATGCTCATTCATGTCTCCCCAATCCTCACACTTTCACTTGATCCTTCATCTTCATTAATCTATCTTTTAATCTATCTAATTTTCCATCCTCTATCATACTATACATCTTATGTCCTTTGTGACTAAACTACTTGAAAAGGACTTCTATAATAGGTGATTCTATGTTATGAGTTCAAATGTGGGGCCCCACGTTGGGCGCCAAAATGTTGTGATCTAGTTCAGATGGATCTGAATTGGTCCCTGTTCGGGTGCCAAAATGTTATGAGTTCAAATGTGGGGCCCCACGTTGGGCGCCAAAATGTTGTGATCTAGTTCAGATGGATCTGAATTGGTCCCTGTTCGGGCGCCAAAATGTGGTGAGCTTTTTCTTCTCAAAACACAGCCAGGTGATAAAAGTTCAGATCTTTTATTATCTCCAATATAGCCCAGTTAGCTTAGAGGCCTATCTCTCTGCTTGGTTCCAAGAGCTCTCTCCGAATGTCGCCAAATCCAAAGGTCTGGTCCTTCAGCCTCTGCCTCTGCTTTCTTCAGCCTCCAACCAGCTCCACTCTTCATGTCATTCCAGTGAAATCTCGACTTGTAGCTTCTTCACTCTGAAGAACTTCCTTGACTGGCCCATTGAAGCTCTATTTATGCTAGTGATCTCTGGCCCAAAGAGCTTCAAGGGAGGTGTGAACTCATTGAACTCCAATGAGTAAAGGTGTGAACACAAGCCTTGTATTAATTAGTTCTACTTAGTACCTTGTTTCAGGTTCTGCCCAAAACATCTTCTTGTAAGATTAGATCAACTCTAATTAGTTAGCAGTTAGTAAGGATTCCAACAATTCTACATCCTCATAGTTTCTCACACCCTTTATAATAGAGTTTTTGACCTTACCATCTCACTGAAATTGTTCTCTCCAACATTTTAACTATTAATTATTTAATAATTAATCATTTTTGAATTAGCAAATACAGTGGTCTTTTCTGAAACTTCATTTGTTTATCACCCTCTTATCTTTGTTGCTCTTTACTCTACATTTTCTTGCCTATTTCTCCTCACAACTATTTGGCCACTCTTTCAGTAGCCTTTGTTGGATCCTCTTCCAATGAATGTCCTTTAACCATAAGTGTCTCTCAGGGTGCTGTTGTTTATTCTGCTTCTATATTATTTTGCTTGGTGATCACATCAATTGCCATCTCTATGATGATGACTCTCAAATCTACCTTTCCTGCTCCAGTTTTTCTGCTGATCTACAATTTTATATGTCCAACTGCCTTTCAAACATTTTTGATTGGACGTCCAGGCTTAAGCTTCACATGTCCAAAATGGAACTCCTTATCTTCCTCCCAGCCCTGTCTTTCCTGTTACTATAGAGAGCATCCATACAGAATCTCAGGCTCCCAACTATTTTTCATCGTTCATTCCTTATCTCTCTCAATTCTTATAACAAACCTGTTGCTAAAGTCTATTGATTTGCCTATTATCTCTTGAATATGTCCCTTCTCTCTCCTAAAACTACCACTACTCTGACATAGGCTCTCACCAATTCACTCCTGGACTATTGTAATAGCCTACTAATGGGTCTGACTACCTCACATTTCTCTTTACACTATATTGAAAGCCCTTTATTAATTTGACTGCCCCTATTTTCCAGTCATTTTATGTATTACTTTCCATTTGGGGCAAGACTTCCAGGGGTGGAGCCACAATGGCAGAGAGGACATACATTTCTTTCTGACCTTCTCATACAAATCTCAGACTAATTAGCAAATTCAGCCTCTGAATTAGTTCTGGACTGGTAGAATCCACAAATATTGGGAGTGTGACAAATTACTAGCAGAAGATAATTTCAAAAATTGCCAGAAAAGGTCTGTTTTAATCGGGAAGAGAGAGGCAGGCCAAGAGCAAGCAGGCTGAGCATAGATGGCAGCACAGACAGCACAGAGTCCCAGGGTGGTGAGGTGGGGCAGATTCCTACAAGGAGGACTCTACCATAGTGTTGGCTACTCTGCCCTGGCTGCAAACCAATAGATCAGCAGAGAAGTTATAAAACATTCAATGCAAAAACAAAAAGTAAATAGTGAACCACAAAGCACCAGAGTCTCACAGGACCTGGCCACACCTACCCAGCATCAGAAGTCAGTCTGTACTGATCCAGAACAGCCACGGCCATTTATAGAGGAACCCAGAGCTTGTAGAAGAAACTTGGAAAACCTCCCCTCACCTAAAAACAGATATTAACTTTTTTTTGAGTAAAAATCAAAGAGAATTCTGAAAATAGATAGTTTTATTGGTGAAAGAGAAGAAAATACCCTGAAGAGACTAAAAGCAGATTGTCTCCAGATGAAGTCCCAAAAGCTGATATAACCTGGTCCCCACACAAGGTTCTCCTACAAGAAATGTTAAAGGATCTTAAAAGAGAGCTAGATGAAAAATGGGGAAAGGAAATGAAAACTTTGGAAGAGGTTTTGGAAAAGGCATATAACTCATTAAAAGATAGATTTGATAAAATGGAAAAGGAAAACTCCCAGAAAAACAGAATTTGTGAAACAGAAAAAGAAAATAATTCCTTAAAAATAGAATTTATGAAATGGAAAAAAATTCCATAGAACAAAACAACTCATTTAAAAATTCAGTTGGACAAATACAAAAAGAAGTAAAAAAGTAAATGAAGAAAATAATTCACTAAATTTCAGAACTGACCAAAGGGAAATGAATGACTCAATGAGACAACAAGAATCAGTCCAGCAAAAACCCCCAAAAATGAAAACATAGACAAAAAATGTAAAATATATAATTGGAAAAACAACTGACCTGGAAAATACATCTAGGAGAGATAATCTAAGGATTATTGGACTCCCTGAAAACTATAATGTAAAAAAGAGCCTAGACACCATTTTTCAGGAAATCATCAAAGAGAACTGCCTGAATGTCATAGAATCAGAAGGTAAAATAACCATTGAAAGAATTCACAAACACCTCCTGAAAGAGACCCCACAATTAAAACACCAAGGGATATCGTGGCTAAATTTCAGAACTATCAGACCAAGATAAAAATATTACAAGCAGGCAGAAAGCAACAATTCAAATACCGAGGAGCCACAATATGGATTGCTCAAGACCTAGCAACTTGCAATTTAAAGGACAGAAAGGCCTGGAATATGATATTACAAAAGTCAAAGGAACTTGGAATACAGCCAAGAATAAATTACCCTGCTAAAATGAGCATCTTTTTTCAGGGAAAAAGATGGACATTCAATGAAATAGGTGAATTCCATTTATTTCTGATAAAAAGACCAGAGCTAAGCAAAAAATTTGACCTCCAAATATAGAGATCAAGAGAAGTATAAAAAGGAAAAAAGAACTCTTAAGCACTGTATTTCTGTTATGGGTATACATAGAGAGTGCATGTATAATCTGATTTTACTGCTATAATATAAAAAAGAAACGTGAGGTGGAAAGGGGAATGTACTGAAAAAAAAGGGGAAAGTGGAGTTAAAATGAGGGAAATTACATCTCAAGAAGAGACAAAGAAAATTTATTATAATTGAGGAAGAGAAGGAAGGGTGATGAACATTTTGTGAATCTTACTCTCATCAGATTTGGCTCAGAGAAAGAATATTACACATATTTGGTTTCACCGAGAAATTCTCTCACACTAGAGAAAAGTGGGTGGGGAAAGGGGAAAAAGGAAGGGGTAGGCTAAACAGAAAACAAAAATAGTAGGGGAAAGATATAAGAAAGGGGGAGGGTCCCTAAAGGGGGAAGACTGTTTGAGGCAAGTAAAGTATTCATAAGTACTCATTAGTAAAATACTGAGAAGGAGGGAAAGGGGAAAAAGAAATAGAAAAGTATAATTTGGGATTAAAAAATGAACTATTAGTTTTAACCATAAATGTGAATGGGGTGAACTCTCCCATAAAGTGTAAGCAGATAGCAGACTCAATTAAAAGCCAGAATTCTACAATATGTTGGTTACAAGGTTACAAGAAATACATTTAGAGCACAGCAACACACACACACACACACACACACACACACACACACACACACACAGTAAAGGTAAAAGGATGGCAGAATCTATTATGCTTCAGGTACAATTAAAAAAAAGGCAGAGGTAGTCATTCTAATCTCAGATCAAGCAAAAGCAAAAAATTGACCTAATTAAAAGAGATAAGGAATTAAACTATATCTTGCTAAAGGGTACCATAGATAATGAAGAAATATCAATATTAAACATATATGCACCAAGTCTTATAGGATCTAAATTCCTAAAGGATAAGTTAAGAGAGTTGCAAGAAGAAATAGATACCAAAACTATAATAGTGGGAGATCTCAGCCTTGCTCTCTTAGAACTAGATAAATCAAACCACAAAATAAATAAGAAAGAAGTTAAAAATATAAATAGAATATTGGAAAAGTTAGGTATGATAGATCTTTGGGAAAAAATTGAATGGAGACAGAAAGGAGTACACATTCTTCTCTGCAGTTCATGGAACCTATACAAAAATTGACCATATATTAGGAAATAAAGATCTCAAAATCAAATGCAGAAAGGGAGAAATAGTAAATGCATTTTTTAAAGATCATGATGCAATAAAAATTATATTCCATAAAATTCCAGAGGAAAATAAACCAAAAAATAATTGGAAACTAAATAATCTCATTCTTAAAAATGAATGGGGTGAAACAGCAAATCATAGACACAATCAATAATTTCATTCAGGAGAATGACAATAATGAGAAAATATACCAAAATTTGTGGGATGCAGCAAAACTGGTAATAAGGAGAAATTTTATATCTTTAGATGCTTACTTGCATAAAATAGAGAAAGATTAAGATTAGTAAATTGGGCTTGCAACTAAAATAACTAGGAAAAGGACACATTAAATCCCCCCAATCAACTACCAAACTTGAAATTCTAAAAATAAAAAAGAAATCAATAAAAATAAAACTAAAAAAAAACTATTGAATTAAAAAATAAAACTAAGAGTTTGTTTTATGAAAAAAACAGATAAATCTTCAGATAATTTGATTAAAAAAGGAAAGAGAAAAATTAAATTGTTAGTCTCAAAAATGAAAAGGGAGAAGTTTCCACCAATGAAGAGGAAATTAGAGCAATAAGTAGGAGTTACTTTGTGCAACTTTATGCCAATAAATTTGACAACCTAAGTGAAATGGAGGAATATCTACAAAAATATAATTGCCCAGATTAACAAAGAGGAAATAAATTACTTAAATAGTCCCATTTTTGAAAAAGAAACAGAACAAGCTATTAATCAACTCCCTAAGAAAATCTGGTCCCCAGGACCAGATATGTTTACATGTGAATTCTACCAAACATTTAAGAACAATTAGTCCCAATGCTATATAAACTATTTGAAGAAATAGTTTACCTACCAAATTCCTTTTATGACACATACATGGTACTGATACCTAAACCAGGTAAGATGAAAACAGAGAAAGAAAATTATAGACCAATCTCCCTAATGAATATTGATGTAAAAATCTTAAATAAAATATTAGCAAAGAGATACAGATAATCATCCCCAGGATAATACACTACGACCAAGTAGGATTTATACCAGGAATGCAGGGCTGGTTCAATATTACGAAAAGTATTAGCATAACTGACTATATCAATCACCAAATTTACAAAAAACTATATGATTATCTCAATAAATGCAGAAAAAGCATTTGATAAAATCCAACACTCATTCTTATTAAAAATGCTAGAGAGTTTAAGAATAAATGGAATTTTCCTTAAAATACTCAGTACCATCTACTTAAAACCATTAGCAATCATCTTGTATAATAAGGATAAACTGGAACCATTCTCAATAAGATCAGAGATGAAGGTTGTCCACTATCACCACTACTATTCAATATTGTATTAGAAATGCTAGCTTTGACAATAAGAGAAGAAAAAGAGATTAAAGGAATTAGAGTAGGTAATGAGGAAACCAAATTATCACTCTTTACAGATGATATGATGGTATACTTAGAGAAACTTAAAGAATCAATTAAAAATCTATGAGAAGTAAAATTGCAGGGTACTAAGTAAATCC
The DNA here is from genome assembly GCF_016432865.1 of Antechinus flavipes. Lineage (NCBI taxonomy): Eukaryota > Metazoa > Chordata > Mammalia > Dasyuromorphia > Dasyuridae > Antechinus > Antechinus flavipes. The sequence goes on along the minus strand of NC_067398.1, from coordinate 569,227,268 downwards.
ATACAAATTATCAGTATTTTTATACATCTCTAACAAAATCCAACAGCAAGAGATATAAAGAGAAATTCCATTTAAAATAACTGTTGATAATATAAAATATTTGGGAATTTATCTGCCAAAGGAGGGTGAGAAACTATATGAGCAAAATCACAAAACATCCAAGAAATCGGAAAACTAACAAGTGCTCTTGGATAGGTCAAGCAAATATAATAAAGATGATGAAACTACCTAAAGTAATCTATTTATTTAGTGCTATACCAATCAAACTATTTTACTGACCTAGAAAAAAATAACAACAAAATGTATCTGAAAGAACAAAATGTCAAGAATTTTAAGGTAATTAATGAAAAGAAAAGCAAATGAAGGTGGCTTAGCTGTATCAGATCTAAAATTATAAAGCAGAGGTCATCAAAACCATTTGATACTGGCTAAGAAATAGAGCAGTTGATCAGTGGAACAAGTTAGGTTCCCAGACAAAAATAATCAACATCTATAGCAATCTAGTATTTGATAAAACCAAAGACCCCAGCTTTTGGGATAAGAATTCATTATTTGACAAAAACTTCCAGGAAAATTGGAAACTAGTATGAAAGAAAGTAGGTATAGACCCACATCTAATACCGTATACCAAGATAAGGTTGAAATGGGTTCATGATCTAGACTTAAAGAATGATATTATAAACAAATTAGAAGAACATAGAATAGTTTACCTCCAGATCTTTGGAAGAGGAAGGAATTTGTGACCAAAGAAGAACTAGAGATTGTTTTTGATCACAAAACAGATAACTTTGATTATATTAAGTTAAAAAGTTTTTGGATAAACAAAACTAATGCAGACATGATTAAAAGGGAAGCAACTAAATTGGGAAAACATTTTTACATTCAAAAATTCTGATAAAGGCCTCATTTCTAAAATAAATAATTGACTCAAATTTATAATAGTTCAATCCATTCTTCAAATGATAAATGGTCAAAGGAAACAAATAGACAATTTTCAGATGAAGAAATTGAAACTATTTGTAGTCATATGAAAAAGTGCTCCAAATTACTACTGATCAGAGAAATGCAAATTAAGACAACTCTGAGATACCACTACACATCTGTCAGATTGGCTAAGATAACACGAAAAAGATAATGCTGAATGTTGGAGGGGATGTGGGAAAACTGGGACAGTGAAGCATTGCTGGTGGAATTGTGAATGGATCCAACCACTCTGGAGAGTAATTTGGAACTATGCTCAAAAAGTTATCAAACTGTGTGTACCCTTTGATCCAGCAATGTTTCTACTGGAATTATATCCCAAAGAAATTTTAAATGAGGGCAAGTGACCCACATGTGCAAAAATGTTTGTGGCAGCTTTTTTTGTAGTGGCTAGGAACTGAATCTGAGTGGATGCCCATCAATTGGTGAATGGCTGAACAAATTATGGTATATGAATGCTATGGTATACTATTGTTCTGTAAGAAATGACCAACAGAGAGGCTGGAAGAGATTTACATAAACTGATGCTAAGTGAAATGAGCAAAACAAAGAGATAATTATACATGGCAACAACAAGGTTACTATAGGTGCGTCAATTCTGATGGACATGACTTTCTTCAACAATGAAATGATTCATATCAATGCCACTTGTTCAGTGATGAAGAGAGTTATCTACACCCAGTGAGAGAACTAAGTGTGAACAGTAACATAGCATTCTCACTCTTTTGGTTGTTGTTTGCTTGCATTTTGTTTTCTTTCTCAGTTTTTTCTTCCTTCTTTATCTGATTTTCTTGTGAAGCAAGATAATTGTATAAATATGTATACTTATATTGGATTTAACATATATTTTAACATATTTAATGTGTATTAGACTACCTGCCAGCTAGGGGGAGGAGATGGGGGGAAGGAGGGGAAAATTTGGAACAAAAGATTTTGCAGGGTCAGTGTTGAAAAAGTACCCATGCATATGTTTTGTAAATAAAAAGCTTTAATAATTTTTTGAAAAAAAACTAACTTTCCATTTCTATGTATCCTTAGATACTATGACATTAACTTCCTTGTTGTATCATGAAAAAAAAATTCCATCTTTCAGTTCTGAAAATTTGCTCTGACTCTCCATCATGCCTGCAATGTTTTCCACCTTCATCTCCATCTACTGCTTTTTCTGGATTACATTAAGTCCCAATCTGAACTCTATATCATACAGAAAGCCTTTTCTAATCCCTCTTAATTCCAGCACTTTCCCTCTCAGTTATTTCCTATATATCCTGTCTATAACATATTTGTATAAATTTGTTTGTTTGTTATCCTCCCACCAAATTATGAGCTCTTGAGGGCAGGGATAGATTTTGCCTCTTTTTTGCATCCACATTATTTAGCAGAGTAACTGAAACATAGTAAGTGCTTAGTAAACATATATTGAGTATTCAGTAAATATTTATTGAGTACCCTTATCCTTTTGGATTGTCTGTTTACCCTATGTATATCTTTTCAGAATAATGTCTTTCAAAACAAAATGTAGGATTTGAAAGGAAATCAAGTATATACAAAAAAAAATTGTATCCATTCAAATTCAGGAATCCTTTTATTTAAATTAAGAATTTCTGGTCTATACTGACTCCTCATTTTACAGATATGATGTCCTATATCAAATTAATCCTCTAATACTGAATTGAAGCATGGAAATTATTTTTTTAAAAGTTTTTTAAGATTACATCAGTAGAGTGTAAGCTCAGAAAGATTCAGCAAAGATGGAGAGGCCCTAACTATGAACTTAGAGACAATTCATGTGTGGATCCTTTGATTATAAACCTTGAAAATATTTCTTACTAGAAATGTGTTACCAGCTGCTAAAATGGCAATTCATTATTAGCAAAGATCTACATGGTTTAATATCAGTATCAACTGGAGGGAAGGTCCACTCAGCGATGTTGTTGATTATTAAGACACTGTAATGCATAATTGTTCGGGGAATTAAAAAAAAATGGAAACTAGCCTTTTAGATTTTTTATAAATGTGACAATCAATCAGTTATCTTAGATGATTTAAACATTCTGCTAAGAAATAGAAGATAACTTGAGTGGACTCCTGAGAGCTGATCCAGTTCCATAAGTGACTTATTAAAAATATAATCTAGATAACTACTAGAATTTAAGAAGTCCTCTGATACTTTCAGGGTTATAGCTAAGGATATTGAAGATAGAAAGCACAAGATTAAATTGATAGTATTGTAATAACTCCTATTAAGTCAATGCACTCTCCCTAGAATGGCAGCCTCTGAAGTTTAAAATAAAAGTAAAACAAATATTCCTTGTCTTGAAAAAGACAAAATTATTGACTCATGATATCCGTGTATAAACACAAGGAGAAAAAAAGAGGGACAGAGACAAATAAGACCAAAAATAGATGAAGAGACAAAGAGATAAAGAGAACGAAGACAAAAAAGCAAAGACAGAGACAAAGATTTTGTTAGAATATAGCAAAATATTCTATTTTATATAGACCATATAATGGGCATGTAAATACAATATTATTATTATTATTTGTTTTTTCTACTCTTATTAAAATCAAGTTTTCTACTAACAATATCCTTACATTTTAGAGAAAGAGATCCTACCAGATTAACAAGTATGAGTAATAGTTATAAGGTGTCCACTGCTCCATTGCTCAGATGCCAGTTTTTCCTGTTAGTCCTTTTTTATTTATTTATTTTGATTTCCTCATTTGGTAGAATCAAAGGCTAACAAAAATGATCATCTCTTCTTTGAGAATAATTCAACCCTTTTTGGTTTATTAAGTCAATGAGTAGGCGTGGATAGCAACCCTGGTCATTTTTGTGACAAAAAGAAACTGTTCGGCCTGGGCAATTTCATAGTACTTTCACTTCTCCTGGTATATTATTTTCTTATCTATTTTCTTTTATTTTGTAATGATGGTAGAGTATACTCAGATTTTCAATTATGCTTTTTGACAGTATCACTTGTTTTCTTTCTAAACAATAAGAAAAAAGGATTTATTTTCATCCCCCCAACAATGATCTGTGGAATAACAGTTTTATGAGTAGAAAATTCTTCCTTGCTTTCTCCAAGACATAACTCTTAGCATACTGTATTCAAAACAATTTGCAAATGAGGATAGGTGGAGTCCTTGACAACGACATGCACTGGGATGAGAAAAGTTGTCATTTACGCAATAGAAAGCCATGACATTTCAGGTGGAAGTAGGGGGAAAATACCAAATATTGATTCCTAAAAAAGTGGATGAAATAAGAAGGATGAGTTCTTGAAGATAAAGGAAGGATAGAAACATTAAATATAATGATAGACAATTGCTTTTGAGTGCTCCAACTCAGGAACAATGGCATCATCATTTCTACTTTTCAACTGACTATACTGACAAGTAAATACAAATACAGACTGATGGACTGTGGACGCAATTTTCCCAAAAGGGCATATTCATGACACTAGGCAAGAACTATGTTCATAAGCAAGAAATACATAAGACATTTGTTTCTATAAAAATATTTCAAGGCCCGTATGAATTTTATGGATTAGTTCCAAGGGAAATATGACTAGAAAAATAACATCTCACAAAATGAGTTGAACAATAGAAATGTTATATAAGAAAATGATAGAATTCTGTATTGTTCCCAACTGTTTTCAATAGTGAATAAAAAGACAAGGTGTGGGTATTTATGAGTAGCCAACAACATCTGCTAAGTCTTCCAAAATATCTACACTGTGGTTCCAGAATAGTAGCTACTAGGGATAATAGAGCCTTTTCCCTTTACAGTGGTTAAGTAGACTTAGATACCACAATTGTACAAAATGAAAGGTTGTCACATATCATATAAAGGTTGTCTCTGATTTCAAATGGACCTTATATATGAAGGTTTGTTATTTTCTGTCCATCATCCCAACCCACTCCTTGCCCTTTCCCAGTTTCTATAACTCGCTATACTATAGCTTCAGAGCAGACCTCTAACTCGAATATTTATTTCTCCTTCTAGAGCTTCAAAGCTCAGTTTAAATAGCATGTTCTAAATGAGATCTTTCAGTTCCTTCCTCTATTGCTATTATCTTCCCTGCTAAATTTTCTTGTATTTATTCAATATTTAGCATATATTTATGTTTCATATACCATGGTTAAATATATACTGAAAGGTAGCTATGTTGTCTCCAGTTTTAAAATGTAAGTTTCTTAAAGACAAGGATTATTTCATTTTGTGTTTATTTCCTCAACAATTCACATCATACCTAGTCTGGCCTACAGTAGGTTATTAAACACGTTTGTATATTACTTGATTGTGCCTAGATTGATAGTGCCTGACACATTGTAGGGGCTTAATCAATTTTATTGATTGATGTCTTTCTCTCTCTCCCTTCTTTCTCTTCTAATTTTTCCATTTTCTTGACTCATCAGTAGACACCATGTCTCTAGCCTTTCTGCCAAAAACTTCATGTTGAATTCAGTTCAACAAGCAGAAAGTAATTGCATATTTCATATATATATATATATATATATATATATATATATATATATATATATATGCATATATGCCTATTGTGATGTTGGAAATACAAAAACAAAAAACAAATGGGGCTTAGCTAAAATTACATAAGTTATAGAATAGCCATAAGAACCCTTGGCTTATACTAAAGCCTCCCATGCTTGTCAGTTCCCATTGGGATGGACTTTTGAAGACATTTCCTGCTAGAAATTGTTATAAATGGTAGTCACATTCTACATTATTAGAAGTCCTATAATTCAGGTACATAGAAGGACAAAGGTGTAAATAGGCATTAGTGGACTGTCCTGAAAGAGCCAATAACCATATACAATATTGTTTCTAGGGGAAATTCATTTTAAATTCTTAACAACACAATTCTAAATAAACTTTTGGATATAACCTGTTAATAAAATTATGACTTTCTTCGTAACAGCACACATACAAATTGGAAGTGGCTTTGAAAATGGAGTTGACCTTTATATTGGTTATAATAGCAAAAGAGCACACTCCACTCCAATTATTAGCAGCTAATGCAATTTCTAATGGACAATTAAAGGAGTAAGAAAGAGGAAAGGGAGCAGAAACCTAAAGTAGACTAATTTCCCTGCCCATTAGCAGCTACTTAGCCCCTTAAGTCCAGGGAAATTATATTGTCAATTCAATAAAGCTGCTATTATTTCTCATATTAGAACTGTTGTCACTAATAGTATTTAAAACCAAACTGTATAGATTATGGGCTAAAACTTGAAATTTTAGGAAGAAAATTTAATAAGTATTTAAAAGTTGACTTATATAACTCGCTATATAGTACCCTTTATTGTGTCAGTCTTCTACTTAGAGGTTAATTCTAATTCAGTAAATAAATCTTTTGAGGTTCTGTTGGTCCAGCAAAATCTACTGTAATGGCTTGGTACAGGCATTCCCAGGAAATAAGACAGAAGCATGGCCAGAACTCAGTTCACTATATTCACTAAATATTTATTGAATTTCTACTATGATCAAGGTAACAAGAGGTAGAATACAATAGAAAGTAAAGAAGTGGCCTTAGAATAAGACAGACTATTCAAGTTTTGTCTCTAACATACATAGGTTATGACCCTAGACAAATAATTTAAAACCTCTCAGTGTCCCCAGCTAATTTTCTAAGACTAAGACAGAATAAGATATATCTGTATTCAAATTCTGCCTCTTGATATATTGTGGTGCTCTCTTCTTTTTTATAATATGATGGTTCTCTGGGACCAGGTTCTTGGGGAGGTTTCTGGAGGCAACCTTCGTTTTAGTTCAAAGTAATAATTACCCCAAATGCAGCCAGCTGATAAAATCCAACGTTTATTTTCTCCCTCCAAGTCTTGTCTCTTTCCTTGGGCCCGGTTAGCTTTCTTAGAGGCCTACCTCCCTCCTTGGTTCCAAGAGCTCTTGCAGCTTGTCTTTTAGCTCTTCCAGCTTCTGCCTCCAGCTCAACTCCAACTCATGGCTTCTCAATCTCCAACTGACCTCCCCTCTCAATCTTTTCAACTGAACTCTCCTGACTGAGCTCAGCTGTTTTTATGCTCTTTTAGAGATGTAAACTCAAAGGTTGACTCCTCCTCTGAGAGTGGGATTATGGGAGGTGTGAATTTGGCTATCTCATACTGAACCCTGAAATCTCCCAAATGTGTGAACTAATGTGTGAGCTAATATGTGAACTCTCAAAGGTGTTAACTTAAACATTGTTTCTATCAACTCCATTGAGTTATCATCTTATTTCAAGTTCTGGCTCATAACAATAGATAGATAGATAGATAGATAGATAGATAGATAGATAGATATAGATAGATAGACATATAACTATATCTATAGATATAGATATAGATATAAGCTGTGTGATCTAATCTAAACAAGTCATTTAATATTTCTCAATTTCCTCAGGTAATTTATACACTAATCTGGATGGATGGAAAGAGTTTCCTCAATTTTGTTTCTCTGTATTGATTATCTCACAGATTCATTCCATTACATATCCAGACCTATGATTTCATTGGTATAGGGATGAACTTTCAAAATTAACTCCTACAACCAATGCAGTTTTTGCCCCCAGGACACTCTCTGAGACCATACACTGCAAAAAAAAAAAAAAAAAAAAAGTTCCAATTTGCATTAGTAGGTGGGGTTTATAAATTGAGCAGCTCCCAACATTCATAAAATATAGATGTGCCTTACCCCTCTTAAAAAAAAAAGTGAGTAAACTACTATGCTAGATGATAATTATAGATAGAACAATAAAAATAACAAAATCCTTGATTTCAAGAAACTTACAATTTACACCATGTAAACTCATATTCAAATTAAAATATAAAAAGTACATTAGAAAAGAAGCAAGGAGATTAGAATGGAAGGGAGAAAGGGGTCTCTTAAAGCCAGGGTAATATGGAAAGACCTTAAAGTAAATATACACCCTGAATGAAGTAGGTAAATGGTGCAATAGATAGAAAACTATGCCTGGTGCCAGGAGATCTGAGTTTCAACATAGCCTTGTGATCCTGGGCAAGATATTTAACCTATCTTCCTTAGTTTGGGTCAAATAAAATAATATTTATAAAAGGCTTAGTATAGTATCTGGCACATAGTAAACACCACATAAATGTCTATTCCCAGTCTTTTCTCCTGAAATAAGAATTTGAAAAGAATGCAGTGAATTCTAATAAGGAGGGACAATGCAAAAAAGAGAAGTCTACAAAGGTAGATTCAAGTAATACTATAAAGAGATTTGATGTCAAAGAAAAATATTTGCATTTAGTTAGTAATAGTATCAATTATTAGTACTTATGTATCACTTTAAGGTTTGTTAAATGCTTGATATTAGTTATCTCATTTTATTTTCATAAGTCTTCTGAGGTATGTATTATCATTCTCATTTTGCCAATTAAAAAACTGAGATCCAAACTAGTTAAGCAATTTGTCCAGCATCACACAACTAGCTATAAGCATATAAGATAAGATTTGAAGATCTTTCTCCCCTAATCCACATCCAGGACTCTATTCATTATGACATCTAACTGCCTAAATAATGGGAACCATTGAAAGTTTTGAGGGGTAGGAGAATGGTTAGACTAGATCCGTGATTAGAATAAATTATTTTGGCAGCAGAGTGGATATATATGAAGTACTTTGTGACCATTAAAGCATCATATAAATGTCAACTGCTATTTTTATTATTATTTGAGTAGCACAGAAATGGACCAGATTGCAAGAGGTTAAGGAATGATAGGGTGGTGAGAAAATAGAAGAGTTGTAAGCTATTTTTTTTCCTAGAAATTTGCTTGTGAAGAAGAAGAAAGTAGAACGATAGCTTTAAGAGACAGCAACACCAAGGGAGTTTTGTGGGAATTGGAAAGGCCTAAATAAGTTAGTAGATAGAAGGAGCTTTATCCCCCAATATGGGAAAAATCAGTGATAATATAGGAGAGTTTCAGTGAAACAAAACTGTACAGATGGAAGAAGAAGGCATTGAGAGCATTACTGAAATTTACCATTGATAAAGGAAACATACTTTAAGATTGAAAGGAGAGTGAGTAAATGAATATAAAGAGGAATTTTTAAAAGAGGCAAAATACAGGAGATATTTGATTTACAACTGGAATGGACCTTAGAGTCCAACCCCCTCAGTCTAAAGATGAGGAAATTGAATTGCAGAAAGATTGTAAGTTGCCTAGGGTAACACATCAAATAAATAGAATTCAAACCATAGTTTTCTGAGCTCCCCATCCATTATTCTACAATGTTACTCATGAAACAACTATAATGGAGGGTCTCAATGATGTCAAAAAAAAGTAAGATACAAAGGTCATTTACTGAAATAGAGGAAGAGGCTTAAAGAGAGAGAAGAGTTTAAGAACTAGCCTTTGTGAGGAGGGTAAATGGATGTCAATAAGAAGTGATTAAAAAAAAAAAAAACCTCATACATCTGTGAAGGACTAACTGCAGATAAATAGCATAATTTATTCTGAACCCAGCAAGCAAGGTTTTGTGTCTCCCCACAGGATAATGGAGAAACAGAAAGAAATGTAGAGAAGAAATTGTTATTGCAATGGCTGACCATAGGGTCAAGATTATTAAGGAAGACAAGGGAAGTCAGACAATGAGGACGGACATAGAGAAAAGGAAGGGACTGAAATGTCCACTACCATAATCAAAGTTAAAAAAGCAGTTTGAGAAGAAATATAGGGGTTATATGATAACTGTATTCAAGACCTTGAAATGATGTCATGTGAATTGGGGATTGGCCTAAAGAGCAGAACTAAACACAATGAGTGAAACTTGCATGGAGACAAGTTTAGGCCTTTTTGTAGAAAAAAAAATTTTCTTGAAAATTAGAAGTGTTCAGAGGTAAAATGAAATGCTTGGGAAGTTAGTGGACTCTCCCTCTCTAGAATTCTTCAATTTCCAATTAAAGATCATGTTAACTAACACATTTAGTGGCAGATATTGTGCTAAAAAATTATGGATAACCTTTTCTCAGGTATGTCAAAGAGATGATTATATTCTTCATGGTAGCAGATGGTTACTAAGGTCCCTTCTAAATTTAAAATTCTAAATATGATTCTTTGTGAAGCTAGGGAAAAAGTAGAAGAACAGAAAATGATGGTAGTGATGATTGGATTTTGTTTGGTATTCCTTTAAGAACTTAGGATCTTGGAGGTGAAAAGGATGGGTCAGTAAACAAGCAAGTGCTTGTTAATTATTAATACTTAATAAGAATTAAACACATTACTATATGCTAGGCACTGTGCTAAACACTGGAAATACTAAGAAAGGAAAAAGTCTAATTTCTTTGAGAGCGGGAACTAATAAGGTGAGCATGCAAACAACTATGTACAAATATTACATATAGAAGATAAATTGAAGATAATCAACTGAAGGAAGATATTAGCATAAAGGAGGAGAGAGAGATCAAAAAGGCTTCTTATAAAAGGTAGGATGTTAGCTGCAACTTGAAGGAATCCAAAGACACAGATTAGAATGGTGATTGTCAGTATGTTTGAGAAAAAAACATTGGCAATAAAAGGCTGCACCTTTTTGACAGGTTAATATTTTTATTTTTAAAAATTAGAAGGATGTGATGCTCTATGTGAGATTATTCTCCTTAGGATGCTACTGTTAACTGTCTAAATTTTCCTAGAAGAGGCAGATAATGAAATTTCTAAAGAAAGAAAATGGTCAGTTCAGTTCTTTAGCACTATGGTAAGTGCTGATAAGTGGGTGTAGCTACAAAAAGAAATGGAAGCTTTGGTCCCAGGCTCTTTATTCATTGGAAGATAAGATACAGGATAAAACAGAAGACAAACTGTTGGTTCCAAATTGTTAAGTGCCAGATGCTATTCAAATAATCTTTCTAAATTAGACATGGGATCCATACATTCAGGAGCTTTCTACCTCCCTTTTAAAATTCATTTCACATTATTGCCTTTCATGCCAAATTGGACTGTCTATCCCTTCAATTTCGCATTCCATCTCTAGTCTTCCTACATTAGTAAAGTAATCAATTCACTATACCTAGAATTGCTTTTATTATTAACTTTCATAATCTTTTCTTTAATATTTCAGATTTCAAATGAGGAGCTACCAAAGCATTAAGCTTTCTTCAGTTCCCCAAATTGCTGTTGTAACATCCCTCCCAAACTACTAAAGAACCTTCTCTTCTCGCTTAATAGTACACTTCCCCCCTCAAATTACTTTGTGCTTTCTTATCTGATTACCTGCATTTTATACCACCTCACAAAAAGTATGCAAATTCTTTACAGCACAAATTGTTTTGTATTTGATCTTGTAATTTTACCACTTAACACATGATTAACACTTGAGCAGGAATACTTGTTCAATTATTTTAATTTTCAGTGCATAAAGTTTCCGAATTAGTATCTAGAAATGTAGAAAAGTTACATGGTAAGAGTAGTGTCCAAAGTTAGGTAGTGGAGGCAGTTTTTGGGCCTGGGCCCTAAAAGCTGCAGGCCCTTAATAGGCAAAGGTAGAGAGTTTTGCCATTCACAAGCAGAACAAAAAGTGTGGATTATGCTTAGGAAACAGGGAATAACAATCCAAGGTTCTTAGAAAAATAATAGGAGAAGGGGCAGAAAAAGTGAAAGGGTGCCTGAGTGTAGAGGGTCTGAAAATAAAAAAAGAAAGAAATTCCTCAAGGCCAAAGATTATACTATTTTTCATCTGTGAATCCCTCTCCATACAGGATTTCACCCAGAGTAGGAGATTAATAAATACTTGTTGAGCTTGAAAAGTGTTGGATTAGATGTGATTGGTCCTGACCTTCTTCATACATGAAAGATAAAAATCTTTCACTTTTCCAAATGGAAAGATGCAATATTTCTCCATTTATGTCTTGTTTTTCTCTGCAAAATAATTCAGGAAGAATCAAAAAGTCTTGTCTCAGCTCTCACAAAATACACTTCCCCTAACTCCCCTTAACCAGTAAGATCAGGAAAAAAAATGTCTTTCAAACTTATAGTTACTAAGTAATACTATAATCAGATACCATAAAACATTCCCCAAGCTTTTTTTTTTTCTGATACTATCTCCATTCAGCATTATTTCCATACATCATGATAATCCATGACCACTTTCTTTAAAGTTCATTCACTTGCTTCTTAGTTTGGCTAAAAGAAAAGTAATGATTCATATGGCAAATTCTTTAGCTTCTTTTCATCTTTTCTGTTAACGTTATAGGAAAAGAACTTTGGTCTTTTTTACTAAATACTGAACATAGTCAAACAAATGTTCCTCTTACTACTATTCTGATGAATGGTAAGTGAATTTCATCATCAGTCTGCATTTCAAAGTTATTCTTTTTCAAAATGTGAATGCTAAACTACTCATATATTTCTTTGAAGAGCTGTGTGTTTTCATCAGATATATAGTAAATTCTTACCCGCTTGCCCCCAAACACAATTGGTTCAATCAGAAATGATGGAAGCATTCAAGACCTTTTCCCACCTTTTTCACTGACTTCTGCACCTGTCTTGCAGTCGTCCTCCCAGCCTGTCCTCTACTATTAACTCTTGACACTTCAATCTCCTCTTTGATGACTTTTCTAACATCCTTTCCTCACAGTTACTTGAACTTCTCCAGTTTTTTGTTTTTACCAGGATTTCTACCTACTTCAGTCATTCACTGAAATGGCTGTACCTTAGCATTTACAGTCTCTCAAGGCTACTCCATCTCTAAAATATTAAGATTATAATTTGCCAGTTTAATCACAATCTCCTGGGCCTATAGTTTCTCTTACTCTCCCTTCCCAAGTATATAAAGTCCTTTACCCTACACTTAGGCAAACACAGGTGCACACACACACACGCACACACCAGAGGCAGAGAGAGAGAGAGAGAGAGAGAGAGAGAGAGAGAGCGTGCACAGGGAGGGAAGAAGAAAAAGGTATGTACACATGTAAATAATGCTATACTTTATCTTCCTTTATCCTTCTACTTCTTCACCCTCTCCCTCCATGACTCAAATTCCTAGGAAGTATAATCCATTCTTTTTATTAATCTTTTTTTTTTTTTTTTACCATATATTCACCCTATAACTTCTTAAAATCTTACTTCTTTTCCAACAGGCTTCCAATTTCTCCAAAGCTTGTTCATGACATTCTAACTATGAAATTCAATATTTTTTTGAAATCTCATTCTTTTTGTCCATTTTGAAACATTTACCTCTGTCAAATCTCCCTTTTGATATTTTCTCCCAACTTGGTTTTCACAATATCACACCCTCTTGGTTTTTCTCCTAGGTTTTGTAAGTTCCAGTCCCCCAAAATATTATTTCAGCTCAACAAAGCTCTGTCCTTGAGCAGGTTTTAGTATCTATCTGAAATGGTTGCTTTGAAGAAAATAGCTATTTTTAGGAATTCAGTGATCACTTTTATATAGATGGTTCTGAATCTCTATTTCCCTAAATCTTAATAACAATAGCTAACATAGAGTGTAATTTTAAACTTTAGTAACTTGTCATTAAAAATTTGGGGATATACTGTACAGTGTTATGAAGTTTGTGAATATATATATGTATACATATATAAAATGTACACATACATAAACATTGTGCTGTAAATCTACCACATAAATACATATATCTTTCATATGTGGATATAAAATTTACATATATTTGACAAATAAGTGGTACAGTGGTTAGAACACAAAATACTTGAAGTCAGGAGAGCTAATGTGAAACTATGCATCAGACACTTAACAGGTCTGATATCACCATGGGTTAGACAGTAAGTATCTCTCTAGTTTCCTCATCTGTAAAATGGGGATAATAATAAAATTGACCCCATACTGAGTTTAGTAAGATCAAATAAGACAAAGGTCTTTACAACCCCTGCAAATACTATAAATACTAGTTATTTTATTAGATCTCATTTGACCCTCATAAGACAACATTGTGAAGTAAGTGATGCTATTATTCTGATTTTACAGATGAGAAAACCAAGATTGAGAGATTAAATAACTAACCCAGAGTCACATAGGAAATAAGGATCTGAGGAAAGATTCAAACTCAAGACTTCTTGACTCCAAACCCTGCTTTCTATTCACTCTGCTACCAAGCTGCCTCTACAACCATCACAAGTTCATCAATCCATTATCTTTACCATGGTCCCCTAAACTGTTTACTTGCCTACAAGTTCTTCCTTCTCTAAAAGAAACAAAAAAAATCATTTTATCCTGATCCTAATATAATGCATCAATTTTTTTCTGAAAATATCACTCTGCTACTTAAAAAGCTTTAATGCTTCCCCCCTAATCCATTAACTTGCTAAATAAACTATAATGTCCTACCATTCAAGTTAAACTGCTGTGTTTCTCTGGAAGTCCATTTCACACTGCCCCATTTTGCATTTTCAACATTCTTTAGGAAATGGTAAAGTTTGTCTTTGGTATTCCCATCTTTAAATGCCACCCATTGCTTCAAGTTTGATTCTTTGAGGCTCAATGGAACCTAGTTATTATGATCCCCTTTGGTCTTTTCACTTCCAGGGCACATATTCTCTGATCTTTCATTGAACTTCATGTGGAAAGGTCTTTAGCCATCTCACCACTATGCCTTTCTAAACCCCATCTTGTCATTTGACGTGTGATGTCCAGAAATTAACAGAATATTCTGAACATGATCTGACTGGAACAGAGGATGATGTTATTTTCATCTCTCTCAAATCTGATCAGTGTAATTATTTTATCTGAACATCAAATTTACTTTAAACTGATTGCAAAAAGAAAAATATGGATACAGGGGAGAAGGAAGGGTCTCACACACTGACCTTAGTGTAATTACAGACAAATCAAAGTCTTAAGCCTTCTTCTATACTTCTAACTATAGAATAAAAGATACAGGGCATAATAAAGATTACAAGACTAGATGTGGTATTGTGGTATGTTAGGGTATGATCATGGTAACAGTTAGGTAAGATAGGGTAAATTAGTAGGATATAACATGATGCTATGGTATGCTATGCTATGATGTTTGTGAAATCATCAGAGATTAACAGGAAAATTTAGGAGCAAAAGTTTCCAGGAACATGCTCCTTATCACTAAGATAGATTCCCTACATACTGCTTTTAGTTCTGCCCATTCTATGAGAGGCTTTAAATATATCTCCTGATTTTCTTTTACTTTATGTTTTTGCTAGTGGAAGAGACTGAATCCTTGAGTAACTAATTGGGAGAACTTAGAAAAGACAGTTGATAATATTTGTGAATGTAATTCAAATGTTAAAATTTCAAATATAAGGGAGTAACCCTTCAGTTACTGACAGAAACTATAATGTAGGTATTATAAGGGGAACTTTTAGGGAATTGGGAGTAATGTTCCAATCTTTGCAATGTGGTAGACCAGTATAACAAGGTTATGAACAATCATGCATTCTATCAATGTCTAAAAGAAAATAAAATTATTCATCATGAAGGTGCAGTACCGCAGAAAAAAGAATTAGAATTGGTTCATATTAAATTATTAAAAAATATGTCAAGAGAAACAAATCCATTTTTATTATGAACTAGGATTGAACTGACAATGTTTGGTGAGTCAAGTTGATAATTAAAGGTCTTCAAGGAGCCTCACAATAGTTAATTTAGGGAAGGAAGTGCAACCCCTACACATACATTGGTGATTTTTCCCATCGGAGAACTTCTGGGGAATGCTCTTAGATGGTTCTTGACAGATAGAAAAAGTATGAAATCTATCTTGTGTTTCCTATCATAGAATAAGGATCCTATCATAGAATAAGGACCTGAAGAGTTAACCTAGATATGTGATAAAGAAAAGGAAAGCTAAACACAAGGTAAGAACATCTCAGAGTCTTGCTGAAGTTGAAACATGGAGGAAAAGAGCAGGACATTGAGCCTCCCAGGAGCACATGGCCATGGATTTCATTTGGTAAGATTTGTTATAAATATTAAATGCTTTTACCATAACAGAAAGTAGAAGCTGCATCACTGGATGACAATAACTAAGACCTAAGAGCAGTGTATCAGTTAGAGTTTGTAAAGATAAAAATCCTTACGCACCAGATGGGTTTTATTATGGAAAAAGGAATTGTCTTTGGAAAGGAGCTGCAGACTGAAAAATTCCATTTTGTAATGTTTTAAATTTTTTTGACCATGTAAAAGTAGTCCAGGTAGAAAATATTCCAGGAAAGCAGAGTTTTCAAAGTGGTAAAAATTTGAAAGGAAAATTTGTGTATATTCTGTTTTACCAGTGCTTAAGTACTATAGACTCAGATTTTGAAAAAAAAAAAAACATTTATTAGAGGGAAAAGAATTTATTAAAGAAAGGATGAGGAGAGGGAAAGGGAGGAGAGAGAAGAGTGAGAGAGAAGAAAAGAGCGAGAAAGAGAATAAGAGAGAGCTCTTTTTCATTTATCATGAAATTCCAGTGGAAACTTGGGGATTCTATTATCAATAATATATTGTTTGAGCTATGATTGAAGGAGAAAAGTATCTCACCTATTCAGAATTAAATCAAATGTTACTCAAAATAATGTGTGATAGTTTGTTTGTTTGTTTTAATATATCCAAGATGGATAAAGTCTCTCCTGGTATTCTTGTGAAATATATGGAATGATGTGGGATAAAGAGCAAAGAAATTAGCAGGATTTGGAACTGATTGAAATATTATACTCCAAGAGTAGCCATGGGAGTGTTCCATCAGAATTTTCCAGGCAGCAATGCTTGGCCCTTTATATTAATGACTCATATAAGGGTACAGATGTTTATCAGATTTGAATATGACACAAGTTAGGAGGGATAGCTAAGAAAATGGATGACAAAGCCAAGATTTAAAAAGGTCCTGGCAGGATATAATGTGTGATAAAGTAAATAACATGAACTTTAGTAGGGATAAATACAAAGTCTTAATATTTTGGTTTTAAAATATCCACTTCACAGAATAAGATGGGGAACGTATGTCTAGACAGCAAGTCAATCTTAAAATATCTGGGGTTTTTGGTGAATTGCAAGCTTAATATGAGTTAACAGTGTAATACAGTAAACCAAAGAGCTAATGCAATTTTAGCCTGAGGCAAGAGAGGCAAAATGCTTAAGACTTCTGGAGTTATTACTCTGCCACACTCTGTCCTAATCAAAACATATCTAGTGTATCGTATTTAACTCTGTACACAATACCTTAGGGAGAACATTAATAATTTGGACAGTAGTGGAGGAGGGCAACAAGAATGATTAAAAATCCAGAGATCATACCCCATGATGACTAATTTGCCAGGGTTAGCTTGGAGAGAAGACTCAGGAGTAATAGGATAGCTATATTCAATTATCTGCAAGGTTGTCATATGGAAAAGGGATTTATGGTTATCTGACCTGGCCCCATAAGACAAATCTAGGAGCAACTGATGAAAATAACAAGGAAAATTTATGTCTAATTCTGGAAAATGCTGCCTAGTAGCACTATCCAAAAAACGGAATGAACTAACTTGGGAGGTAATGGTTTGGGCCTTATTGGAAGTCTTTAACCAAACTCTGGAGTAGGGTGTTCCCCTGCATTGATTGTGTTGTACTTGAGATTATTTTCCAGGTATTTGTCTAAGTAGAAGTCTACTAAGTACCCATCCAGATCAAAAATCCTTACATTTTCAAACCTAATCTCTCTTTGACTATTTGCTTATCTATCAAGTGGAGAAGGAAAAAAAATATCTTTCCTACTTCATTCAAATAATAGAGGAAATATAAACATGCTTTGAAAAAGCAGAACTCTTTATTACTATATATGGAATAACTTATGATGAGTTCCTGATTTTGCTGCCCAAATCAAACCTACTTCTTGTAGCAAAGTGAAAAGCTGAAAATTAGTCAGTCTTTGAATCAGTGACAATTGTGTTAGCCATCTATTGAGTATGTTTTTAAGACTAAGAGAATTACAGAGAAGAAACAAAATGAATATATGTTGCAATTTTCTAGATTAAATTGGAAAATAAATTAAAAATAGAAATAGAACATGAAAAGGGTCTGTTCCTTGATGGTTGATGCTTATTATTCTTCAATATTTAAACATGGAGGCCCAAAGAAGAACTTTGTATTCAAATGAACAATAAATAAGAATGCTTATTTCAAATAATTTCTTTATTTTTCCTTATTAAGAGCAGCTTGAATTTTTTGGTTCTATGCCATATTGAACAACAACTAAACATTTGCCCCCACTGACAAGTATTAGTTTAAAGAGAAAATGAATAACAGTGATGTATGTATATTTATTATGGTTGTAATTTATGTTTGAAGGTATTGCCAACATCTTTGGGATAACAGAAATATTAAAATATGAAATTATCTGCATTGATCAAATCATGGTCTTTGACCACATACAAATATCTAACAAATATATAACCACTCTTTGATGACATGAATGTTATTCATTTTCTCTTTAAACTAATATTTGTCAGTTGGGGCAATCCTCACTCTAAACAAAATGGTCAACTGCTTATCCTTTGAATAGGCAATATTCATCAAAACTTCAATCCATTTTATTCATATTCTTTCTCTCACCCAGTATGTATTTCACTCTTCTCTTCCTATCAAAAGTCTATCAAAGGCAATCCCAATAAACTTTGGATAGAAAATGCCATCTTTTTCCAGAAAAAGAACTCTGGAGATTGAATGTAAATCAACACATGCTATATTCACTTCTTTATCTGTATTTTTTTTCTTTCTTGTGAAAAGAAATAATTGTTTTTATTTTTCTCTTCCAACATGATTCATAAAGAAATGCATATTAAAAAACTAATATACAAGTATAACCAGAAAAAAATAAAACAAAAGAGTATCTCAAAGCATTCTTTATGATGCCTTCCCTGACTTTTCCAGATGACAATGGTGTTTTCTCTCCTAAATTCAGCTGATATTGTCTGTATTACTTACTTGGGACTCACAGTGTAATGATTCATTGTGACATGTTTTAGTGTGAGTGCCCTATGGCCATATAGTTTTTTACATTCACCCATCCATTCAACACATATTTATCGAGTATCTGCTATGGACAAAGCATTATTAGACCTTATAGAAAACAAAAAGAAGTACAGGACAGGGCTTGCAATCACATTACTTTTTTCCACAAATAGAACGTGCTTCTTGAGTTGAGACCATATTTTATACATTTGTACGTTTCTACTTCCCTATCAATAGGACTTAATAAAGGGTCGAATATATAGAGATCTTCAAGAAATATTGATAGAGTATAATTTAACACAAAATGGAAAATAGGCATAAGCTCTATTATGTAGTGGTGATTTTTGCTCACGTCTGAAAATCTCTCCTAGGACAGAATTAATATGACCCATTTGCTGCTTGAATAGATTAACAAAATAAACTTCTAGGGTTATGTACAGAATGTCTTTAGTGAAAAAGCATTAACTATTGTTTTTAAAAACAAGTCATATATTACTTAATGAAAGCCTTTCATGTAGGAAGTATAACAGCAGCACAAAAAAGAAAAAATATATATCACCAGCAAATGAAACAAGCTTTGTTTGTTATCTACCATGATGCAAAATTGTATACAAATAATATGGAAAACTGAAACAATGCATACCAAAAATGTCCATTCAGGACTTGCAACTCACCATATTGTTTATCTAATGAGGTCAATGTTCTTTAAGTTAATTATTTTTATACACATTGCTTTATGAATTGTATTAGAAGAGAAAAATCAGAGCAAAAGGTAAAAAACATTGGAAGAGAAAAAAAAAAAACAGAAAAAAGAAGTGAACATAGCATGTGTTGATTTACATTCAATCTCCATAGTTCTTTTTCTGGATGCAGGTAGCATTTTCTGTCCAAAGTCTATTGGGATTGCTTTGGATCACCGAACCACTGCGAAGGACCAGTCAAGTCTTTGATTGTTGATCATCGCACATTTTTGTTTTTATTACATACAATATATTCCTGATTCTGCTTGTCTTGCTCAGCAATAGTTCATGTAAATCTTTCCAGGCTTTTTAAAAATCGACTTGTTTATCATTTTTATATAATGTTAATATTGCATTATCTTCATAAGCACAACTTATTCAGCCATTCACAACTGATGGGCATCTACTCACTTTCCGATTCTTTGCTATCCCAAAAAGAGCTCCTATAAACATTTTTGCACATTTGGGTCCTTTTCCCTTTTTTATGATTTCCTTTAGGACATAGACTCAGTAGTGTCACTGCTGGGCCAAAGGTATGCACAATATTATAGCCCTTTGTTCATAGATCCATATTACTCTCCAGAATGGTTGGATCATTTCACAACTCCACAAACAATGCATCAGTGTCCCAGTTTTCCCACATCCCCTCCAACATTTATCATTTTCCTGTCATCTTAATCAATCTGTGAGGTGTGAGGTAATAGCTCAAGAGTTGCTTTAATTTGTATTTTTTCTAAGCAAATGTGATTTAGAGCATTTTTTCATCTGACTATACATGGCTTTAAATTCATCATCTGAAAATTCTGACAATGTTCTAAACCTAGCTTTTGCAAATGATTTGCTAAATTTCCAATCTCCATAGACTGAGGGAGTTTCTTCACTAGGAATTACCCCTACTGATAAAATTAAAGTTTTGGACCAGGAGGAGGAGGGGAAAATAATTTTCTATGACTGCTCACTGCTGTTACCTGCCAAATTTCGTCCATTCTACCATTCTGTTTTCTCTATCACTCAGTTGTCAGGCATCTTTGATGACTGTTATTAATGTCAAGAAATGTTACACTTGAAGTTATGGCTTCAACAAGCAAGAAATGTCAGTGGGATAGACTAGATGGCTTCTGTTTCATATACCATACCACCAATGCTAGGTGGATTTAATACCATATTCTAAAATGATAGGGCACTGAGATAAGATGAGAAACATGGTAGGATAGAAAGAGTTCTGGCCTGGGAATTAAAAGCCTAGTTCTAGTCTTTACTGTGCCATTAACCAGCTAAGTGACTTTAGACAAATCCGTTTATCTACCTAAGTAGACATTTCTCTATTTTTTAAGATGATAGTATTGGAGTGGATCTAATTCTATTTTGGTTCAACACATGAGCATCATGTCAAATACAAGGCAAAATGCAAAAAAGAAATTTGAGGAAAAAATATTACTTTCTGCTAGAAGATTTATAGACTCGTAGGATCTTAGATCTAGAGTTAGAAGGTTGTTAGTTGTTCTACAGATGGCCAATTCAGTGGCCAGTTTGTAATAGCCCATAGGAAGAAACAAGGCTGAGAGAGGTGACATATCTAATACATAAGTGTTAAAGGCACAATTTGAACCTGTCTTTCTGGTTTGGGGCAGCTAGGTAGTGCAATGGATCAATCACTGGGCCTGGAGTCAGGAACAATCATTTTCCTAACCTCAGACACCTACTAGCTGTGTGACACTAGGCAAGTCATTGCTCATTACCTCAGTTTCTTCATTTGCAAAACAAGATGGAGATGAAAATGTCAAACCATTCTAGTATCTTTGCCAAGAAAACCCCAAATAGGGTCACAAAGAATTGGACAATAACTGGAAAAGACTGAACATACTTTATCGTTTTAATCCTAACATTCTATCCTCTGTGCCACGTTGTCTCACTGACTTGCTTAGAAATGGTGACATACTTCGAAGAAGAGAAGTATTTCAATGAGCATAGATATGGATGAAGGGAGAGCCAGTAGAAATGAACACATGGAGAAAATAGAGGGCAGGTTGAGATAAACAGTTAGCTTCCAGACTGGCTGAACATAGCATATGAGAAGGGGACAAGTCAAATAAAAACTTGAAAAGTTAATATGAAAGTAGTTTTAATAAAGCATATTCTTTGGACTTAAGGAGAAAAGTGCAAAGAAATGTAAATGAAAGATTAACCTCTAAAATCTAGATGAGCTAAGCTGTTTTCTAGGCCTGGCATTCTATGGATTTAGATGAACTAGGAAACAGAAAGGAATTCAATTGTTTTGCCATTTTATTTTTAACTACACCATTGATTTGTCATGTGTCTTTGGACAAGTCATTTATCTTTTCTAGCCGTAGATTTTCTGTCCTTAAAGCAAAGCTAATACAACTTGTCACAAGTTAATGTTTATAAAGCATTTAGCATTACTCTGGAGGAAGGTGACACAGAAATCTAAGGACAGGATATTTTTATATCTAGACATTGCCACTCAAAGGAAATAACTTGCCATTTGGAAGCTCTTAGAATATGCAGAGTATGACATATTAATGCTTTGGGAAGTGAAAAATGATATGAAAACATAAGTGTATATTCCTGGGATTTATGAAATAATATTGAAATATTCATACAATCATAAACAGAAGCATTAGTCAAATGAAAGTTTCTACCTAAAATAGCAATGTTTCCATATATATGGAACCATTTGTAATAACTTATGAATCATGCATTTGGAAGTTAATTTAATTTCTAAATGGGTTAGCTGTTATTCATTCCTATCTAATCACACCAAAGAAACATAGAATCTTAGAGGTTGAAAGGATAGTAGAAACCTTATAGTCCAATCCAAATAAAAAGAATAATTCCATGTATAAAACCTAAAGAGTGGTGATCTACCTTCTTCTATGTACCAAGCTCTATGCTAAGTCACTTACAAATATTTTCTCATTTGAATCTTGAAACAACTCTATGTTATTGATGATGCTATTATCCCCATTTAACAGTTGAGAAAACTGAGACATAGAGAAGTAAAGTGATTTGTCCAGTGTCACAGAGCTATTAAGTTTCTCAAGTGGAATGTGACCTCAAGTCTGCTCAATCCAGTCCCAGTGCTCTATATACTCTATCATTTAGCAGTCTCTAAAGATTTGTATGAAGGGGAACTAACTCTCTCTGCAACAAGATTATTCTATTTTGAGATAGCTCAAATTATTAGAATTATTTTCTTATACTAAATTTAATATTGCTTCTTTGCAACTTTCAATTATTATTTCTAGTTATTCACACTTAAGCTAAGCAGAGTAAGACTCATTCTTCTCAGAATTAGCAACCTTTCCAAAAATTTGATGATAATTATATATAGATCCCTATCCCAAATTTTCTTTTTCAGTATAGGCATTTTTAATCTTTAACCACTTCTCTTATATCATGAACTTAATTTCTTTTACTATCATATCAATAGTCCTATCAATATCCTTAAGCTTATCAATGTTTTTTTCAGAATGCAAAAATCATACTTTAAAATTCATCACACAAGGGATCACTATGATTCTCCTAATATAGACAAATATGGCAGTAACATTCTATACTACTATATCTCTGTTGAATGATATGAAAACATGATACACACTGACAAATACCCATATCTTTTTTTGAATGGGCTACTGACTACCAATCTTGTCTTGTAAATTGGATTTCTGAACTCCAAAGCCTTTACTTATACCAATAAACATTTATCATAATGGGTTAGACCTAATATTTTGGCAAACTATGTCATTTAGAATCCTGACTTTGTATAGGAATCTATACTTATATGTCATTTATATCTATCAAAATCAGTATCTATAAAGAACTAAGTTCAGTTACAGATCTAGATTTAGGTATATATATAGATACATATGATATATAAATGTTGACAAAGATATAGTTATGGAAAGCCAGATGGAGAGTGTGTGTTACTTATATACAAATACCTATCAGTCTATTATGTACACATACAAATATGTGTATGTATATGTGTTATGTATATATTAATATGTGTAGATGACTTGAACACTTCACTTGGGACCTCTAAGTTGACATAGGCCTATTATTAATCCTTCTATCAAGTCCATAGGTCAATTCTCAATCTATCTAACTTTAATTATTGTTTAAGCCACACCTCTTCATTCTACCTAAAACAACAGCAGGAGGAGGTGCTTTGACAAAAATCTATTAAGTTACATTTGTAGTATTTTCCTTATATATGTAGTATTTTCTTTATATATAAATCTAGCAATTCTGCTCAAAGATGAATTATAGAACACAGAAGATATTATTGCATTGAAAAGAATATACTATTTTTGACTATTTCCTTTTCTATCTATTTCCTAACCATGCTATTAATAATGAAATAAATATAATTTTATCAGACTTCACTTGGTTTCTGATAAAATTATATTTATTCCATTATTAATAGCACTACAGTGTAGATTCTATTCTTTATCTCCCAAATTTTTTTGGTAGGTGAGAAGGTAAATGAGGGAGCCTGGTATATTTACTTATATCCAAATCTATAATACTTTCCCCACTTTTTCCAATCTTCCAAAGATCATAATAATGGTTCATTAATTATATAAACAAATTTTCTCAGTACATTAGAGAAAGTAATACTCAAGAAAAGTATTCAAAGGTTTTCTTATTATCTCTATACAAATCTAGATACCAACTACTTATCAGATATTTTTGTCTTCCTTTTTCAATTCAAAATCATTTTTTGATAGAGAAAATGGGTACAGAAAAACTGAATAGTGCCTTCTCACCCTTGTTATTTATGATAGAACTTCAATAAGGAGTCATTTAGATTAAGGAATCTTAATGTCTATAAAGCAAATATGCAAAGAACAATAGATTTGTACTTTTCTACTACTGTGGCTTGTTAACCCTATTACAAACAATGCTCACAACTTCTAATTATATCAATCTCCCTATCATCTGTAGCAGTACCTTTCTACTATAGGTAGTTAGTTGACATAACTTAACCTACCCAAGCCTCACCCAAATCTGATATTGAAAGTAACCCCAATAATTTCTTTAATACCCTTCAGTCTGATTTTAAATGATACATCCCATATATGGTACCAGTTGTCTATTATTTACAAGCCTGTTTTAGGGTATTTAATTTAGGTATATGAACCTCAACTTTAAGCATGGTTTTCCACAACCCATCTTCTTCCACAGAGCTGTCCAAGTTTATTGCATCCATGAATGCAATATTTTATATTAACATATACTGTATTTGTATGAGTATGCATTTTCTTCCTTTGCTAGCTATGTAACATAAGCTCCTGTTTGTATTAATTTCCCATGTACCAATTCCCTATACATTCCTGAATTCAGCTATTTGCTTTAATCTAAGTCATAATAGCAAATATAATAATTATCATATTCCATTAAACATAAGTTACAATCATCTGCTCTCCTGTTTTCCCTAGTATAAAAAGGTTTTTTAACTTAGTTTAGGTAGTTTTACTTAGTTTAGAACTGATCATTCTAAACATTAATATTGTTAACACTTATTTTTATGTGATCTTGTTATACTTTTGTGTTAAAGATCCATTACCTATCCTTAATTTTTTTTTATTTTATGTTTATTTTTAAAATGAAGGCTCTCTTCATTCAAAGGTTATATTCCTTGAGTAAAACCTATTCATTGACTATATAGATATATTTCTCTTATTCAAAATCTAGATCTGAATATATTACTCCTAGTAGAGTAGTTTTGCTCCAAGGTGCTATTGCCAAAGTGTGTAGGAGAGGAGAAAGAAGTCTGATCCCATGCCCCTATCACCCTTAATAGAAGTGAGATTACAGTTCAAAAAGCTCCTTGTTTCAGCTGTCTTAACTTTCCTTGGATCTGACAAATCAAGATTTAAAGGACTGGAGTTGTGGTCAATATTTGCCAGCCAAAGACAAGTTAATCTTTGAATTCCATCAGGATAAATTCCATCACATTTTGTAATGAAGGAACGGGCCATACAGTGGTATGGTCTTTCCTTGGATTTCATTTCATATTACCTTATTACGTCTGTTATCTCCTAAGTCAATTGTTCAATAGAGTCCTGGATCTAGAGACAGGAAGACATGCATTCAAATTCAGCCTCAGATAGTTCCTGTCTGTGTGACCCAAGACAAGTCAAGTAATCTATCTGCCTCAGTTTTTTCATCAATAATATGTGGATAATAACTGAATCTATATTATTGGGTTGTTGTGAGGATCAAATGAGAAAATATAACTAAAGCACTTAACCCAGTTTCTGGTACATAATTTGGGCTTAATAAATACTTATCACCTTACTCTGATATTAATTTATTCCCTATTGGTTTGCCTGCTGATAATTATGGTCTTTAATATCTTTGGTAATTCCAATTGTTTTTTATATTTCTTAGTGTTCACTTTCCAACCCCTTCCTCTTTGATAACTGAACCTTAAAGTTGTCTGAGCCTAAGGAATTAAGGAATCCACTTTTTAGCAATTTCAGTCTTTGTTTTAGATGATTTCTGGAAGGACACAACCAGCCCAGTTAGATATAAGTCCTATTTCACTGCATCTTAAAAGAACAACATATATACTAT
The DNA here is from genome assembly GCF_016432865.1 of Antechinus flavipes. Taxonomy (NCBI): domain Eukaryota; kingdom Metazoa; phylum Chordata; class Mammalia; order Dasyuromorphia; family Dasyuridae; genus Antechinus; species Antechinus flavipes. The sequence continues at coordinate 569,200,998 of NC_067398.1, read as the reverse complement.
TGAATTGCCTCAGTTCATATATAATGAACTGCCTACAGTTTCCATGCTATAGTACTATCCAGAGCAAGCTTTTGCCTTTTGCTTCTGTGTGTGTGTGTGTGTGTGTGTGTGTGTGTGTGTGTGTGTGTGTGTCACAATATGTAGGGGGATTTAAGGTGGTTTAAGTTTTAAGTAAGTGTGTTAAGAGAGATTAGTTTCTGCTATTAATTCATGATTTTTTTACAAACCTCATTAGTGTTCTTCATGTCATAAACAGCATAAATAATTGAAAGATCTTTATATCTTATGCATAATTTCTATTTAGGAGAGGTTTAAGTTATTGAATCAAAGAAAATGTCTCATTCTCCACCTTGTTGATCATGTGACTTAGAAGTTTCTAAACAAAAATGGAAATATATGTGATGTGTGTGTGTATGTGATCAAGATTTGATATATGTGCAAACCCCATCAACTTTCTCAGCTAATGCCAAGAAGCTTGCTTCAGAAATACTCACAATAATGTGCAAGGGAAGAGAAGCAGTTTACAGATACTATGGAGCATGTGTAAACATTTTGCATTTGAATCCAGTCAACTAAAAATGAGATGGAGATGAGCCTCTTTGGCCTATCAAAGGATGTACCAGCTTCTATTTCCTTCCTTTAGAGTGTCCAGAGAAATTCTAAGCGGTTGGGAGAATCTTTAATTTCTTTTCTCCTTTGCAGGAAAATCAAGAAAGAAGACTTTGGTCTATAATTTTCTTTTTTTCTTCTATTCTAAATAAGGACAGTTAGACCTTTAACCTTGGAAGTTTCAAAAATTAGGCTAGCCATTAACAAGCACTTATTAAATTCTTACCATGTATGAAACATAATGCTAAGAGCTGAAAATTCACGTACAACTTGAGAATACAAATGCAGGAATTGAGAATACAATTACAAAAAATCCTGTCTTTATGATGGAGATTATATTTTAATCAAGTACAACATCACATAAATGAAACCAAAAAGTCAGTGACTGGGGGAAAAGACAATTGTATAGTGGAAGGAAGAAATGAAGAGACTATGTATGTGGTAGAAAAAATTCAAGTGCATCTTGGAAAGGAGTGAAACCTAACTGGGTTGGGTACTCTCCTTAGATGGAGGTTCTGGGAAGAACCATTCGATCACAAGAGAAGTCTTAAGATTGGAAGTACTTTCAATTTGTGAACTTCAGAGCCAATCTGTGTTGGCTCCCAGATTAAAAAACTTCTGGGTAGAAAAAGTCCAGTGTACAACCTAGAGAGAATTAGAAGTTTAAGAGAAGTCACAAAAATGTAGAAATTAGAAACCAGGCCACATTTTAAAGCTAGTATGTAGTATCATGGCCTTGAGTAATAAGTGTGTGTTCTTTGGAATTCCATCCCTATTAGGGATACATTGAGGATTCTTCTGGCAACTGTGTAATAAATGGATATAAAATTGGTGAGACTAATGTTATATAGGAACTGAACTAAAATTGAACCTTCATTGACCCAGTTTATCCAAGATTGAAGTGAAATGGAAGAGGATATGGTCCCTAAGTTTCTGAGGATGGGAGGAAATAATTTGTTTTTTTTTTCTTTTCATATCTTTGAAATAAATACCCTTTTACAAAAGCTGATAGTGTTAAGTGGTTAAATAGAACTGTGAGCTATCATAGGCCCTTAACCAAGCTGAGGGCAGGTGAGAAAGAGATGTGTCAATCCCTCAAGATGCCCTTTCCCTTGTAGAGAAGATGTACCACACATCTCTTAGAGAGTGACCCAGAACACACAAGCTACACATGATTAAGTAAATGAGGGAGCCAGGTTCTGTCATTTAGTAGTTTTAGGACACTAGACAAGTCACTTTACTACATTTTAGTTTCTTTCTCCACAAACAAAAGATGATCTTGAAATTCTTTTTCAATTCTATTCTAATTCAAATTTAAAATATAATTATGCTTGACCAAATGAAAAACACTGACAACAACTTTATAATTCAGAGGAAAGATATGTGTGTGTTGATATCCTGTGGGAAAAGGTACAACTTGAGCTGATCTCAACAAACATGTATAGAATGGGGAAGGGGTAATATAATCTGATAATAAAAATACAATCATAAGAGAGATTGCCAAAAGCTATTGGTAGAACAATAGTCTGGAATTACCAGGGAAGTAATAAATATGGTACCTTTCATGGTCCTGTGAGATAGGGGATATTGATGAAGTATTGGATTTCCCCAGAAAGTGTTGAAAGAAATATGGTATCCTCAGGGGAAAATCAAAGCTTCAGTTAATTCCAGGATATAGGGTGAATTCTTGGGGGAAAATGAAAGGGGATGGGAGAGCTTTTTTCAAATATAATTAATATTCCAAAGGATATATTATTTTTAAAAGAGAATTACAAAGGGGTAATTGTACAAAAGTAATATAACTGGATGATAAGAAATTGTAAGGGAGGCAATTAAGACAAGTTAAATAGGATTTTGTTAATGGAGAGAAGAGTAAAATGAAAGCTTTTTCCCCAATTCCCATTACAATGTTTTTATCAGTCTCAGTAATCAGCAAGTTCCTTCAATTCTTCTAGCAAGGGATAAGAGAGAATGTAGGGTAATTGGAGTGGAGAAGTGGTGAGTGGGAAGAGAGAAAATATCTGTCACTATAAACCTCAGTTTCAGGTAATCTCTATTATTGAATTCATGACAATCTAGTTAGACAAGCTCATCTGTTAGTTTCATACTAACATAAGGAGAATGATTTTGACAGTTTTGTAGAATCTTTAATTTGTTTACTAAAAAATTAATTTCCTTCAAGATTCACATATGCCTTACTACTTTTTAAAAGAAGATTCAAGGGTAAAGACTGATGAGATTTTTTTTTAATTGATGGAACCATAATTTTATTTAACTGTATCCCAGTTATGTTAGAATTCCAATGAGATTATCAAGGAAGTTTTATAAATCGTAATTAGTAACTTTCAAAAATATATCATATAAAAATCTTCATAAAATTATGACAATTTAACACAAATTATTCTTTTCAAAAATTTACTTGCAAATGATTTTTTTAAAGTTTCCTATGAGTCACAATAGTAATTGGCTAAGTGAAGTGAAGTTATATTTCAAATCAAGAAACTTTAAATCTCTACTGTATTCAGAACAATAGGTGCTGGGGAATACAAATACAAAATGAAACTGGTCACGCTTTCAAGGATGTTACTGAGAAGAAACAATAAAAAAGGTAAGTAGATATAAGTGAATCTCTGGAAGGAAAGAATACTAATAAGTTTTAGAGGGGGGTGGGGAAAAAGCGTAGAAAAGTCTTCACATATGAGTATGTACTTGAGTTGAAAGTTGAGAGTTATAAGTGAAAGTTCAGTCCTTTCTAGAAACATAGGGTAGATTGTGAAAAGCATACAGGCATTTATTAATGAACAGCTAATGTTGTGCCACAGTTCCCTTTTATTGTCCTGACTCAGTTTCCCTAATTGTCTTGTGTTGGAATCCTTACAAACTGCTAACTCATTAGAGTTGATCTAATCTTACAAGAAGATGTTTTGGGCACAACCTGAAACAAGGTACTAAGTAGAACTAATTAGTACAAGGCTTGTGTTTGCACCTTTACTCATTGGAGTTCACAAGTATGCCAGCTTCACAAAGTAAACTTTGTAACTTTGTGAGTTCACACCTCCCTTGAAGCTCTTAGGGCCAGAGAGCACTATGGGAGAAAACCCATAATCCCTCTCTCTCTTATCCCACAATTCCCCCCTCTTGTATAAAAGAAACAGACAGAGGCTTTCAATGAGAGATTTCACTGGAATGACATGAAGAGTGGAGCTGGCTGGAGGCTGAAGAAAGCAGAGGCAGAGGCAGAGGCTGAAGGACAAAACCTTTGGATTTGGCGACATTTGGAGGGAGTTCTTGGAACCAAGCAGAGAGATAGACCTCTAAGCTAACTGGGCTATATTGGAGATAATAAAAGATCTGAACTTTTATCACCTGGCTGAGTTTTGAGAAGAAAAAGCTCACCACATTTTGGCGCCCGAACAGGGACCGACAAAATCCTGATTCCAGGGAAGGCACCCAGAGAGAACTTTTATAATATTTTAAAGAAGAACAAGAACCCAACATTTGAACTCCAACATTCTTGACTCAGTTTCTCTAAATTGTCCTGCCTTGGTTTCCCTGAATTGTTCTGCCTCAGTTTCTAATTGTTCTGCTCAATCCTGCAACACCATCCCTTTCTCTTAATCATCAGGATATCTGACAAGGATAAAGATCTTCTATCTTAGACATCATCAGAATAGCTGGTACCTCTTCCCATCCCAACTTATCAGAATGTCAACTGCCTCCCCTCAACCTG